>NW_022437014.1:5141149-5501516 GCF_009761245.1 Sapajus apella | reverse complement strand
ATGTTGACCAGGATGGTCAACATGGTGAAACCCCGTCTCTACTAAAAATACAAAAAATTAGCTGGGCATGGTGGCGCGTGCCTGTAATCCCAGCGACTCAGGAGGCTGAGGCAGGAGAATTGCCTGAACCCAGGAGGCGGAGGTTGCGGTGAGCCGAGATCGCGCCATTGCACTCCAGCCTGGGTAACAAGAGCGAAACTCCGTCCCAAAAAAAAAAAAAAAAGTAAAAGAGAGATTTTCAAGGGTGAGAATAACCATGACGGTATTAATGAGTTAAGGAGCTGGTGTTTCAAGTACTGAAAATAATTTGCTATTCCTAAAAGTACTGCACTCAATGCATGGTAGAGTTTTTACTGTTTTTAATGATAGAAATGAGGTTACCATAGTAAAAGCTAAAATCACAAGCGTAAACACAGACTTAGAGCTACTTTCATTAGAAAACATATACTAACTCATATTAAACTATTTCATCACTTTCGCAGCATACACGTCACTGTGACTGAGCAATAAATCCAAACACTATTCTTTCCCTGTATCAGATGGCTTATTTCTGATGTAAAATGGGTATTACAAGGAACACAAAACAGAGGGCTTCCCAGTAAGTCTGGTGAAACAACTCTTCTTTACATCAGTCCCAGAAGATTTAACTCACAGTAACCAAGGGGAACTGAAACTGACTCTTCATTCACTACCCTTACTTCTGGACTCTCTCATTTCTTCTTAGGCAGTAAGATGGTCCTGGTACACAAGGCTTCCTGGCCTCCACACTCACAACACTTGTCTGAACCTGCTCAGTTCACAACACCATTCTCCCTCTTTCACAAAAGTTATTATTTTTATTAAGGGGGAGTGGAAAGCAAAATGAGGGAGAAGGAAATTAAGGGTTTAAGAAAGAAAAGCATGTTTCCATAAATTCCCAGGAACTTTACAACTATTAAAAAAAAAAAAAAAAAAAAAAGAATGGGGAGGAGGGAGTTGTCCTAACTACCAAATTCTTCTTTGTGATACTTGGTAAAAATTGGTCTGCTTAGTAAATTATGATATCATGAATTTAGTTTAGATTTACTCATTTACAAATTAAGACTTGATGGGCATGGTGGCTCACGCCTATAATCCCAGCACTTTGGGAGGCCAAGGTGGGCGGATTACTTGAGGTCAAGAGTTCAAAACCAGCCTGGGAAACATGGTGAAACCCCGTCTCTATTAAAAAAACAAAAATTAGCCAAGCGTGGTGGCAGGCGTTTGTAATCCCAGCTACTTGGTGAGGCAGGAGAACTGCTTGAACCCGGGAAGTGGAGGTTGCAGTGAGACAAGATGGTGCTACTGTACTCCAGACTGGGCAACGAAGCAAGACTCCGTCTCAAAAATATAAAAGTTAAGACTCTCTCCTCTCCATTTTTTTTTTTTTTTTTTTTTAATTTTTACTACAGACAGGGTTTTACCATGTCGGCCAGGATGGTCTCGATCTCCTGACCTTGTGATCCTCCCGCCTCCAAAGTGCTGATATTACAAGCGTGAGCCACTGTGCCCAGCCTGACAGTTCTTACAATGATGCTAACACACAGTGAAGTGCTCCAAATTTAAAGAATAGCCTATGCTAAAAAAAATAAATTTTTAAGCCTGTAAAGAGAAATTTATGAACAATAAAAAACACTATTCTGTTTTCAGAATTTATCCAGAAAAGAAAGAAACTTTGCCTAAATTAAAGATCTTCAGGGGGCAAACACTGGTGGCAAGTCTTGGTCACCTCACATCCATCAATAGTATTCAATCCCAGGATCATCTGACAAGCCCTGACAATTGTTAACCTCTTTATTACTTCCATTATTCACCAAAAAAAGGAAATACATCTAGTTCAAACCAAAGGTAAGTCCCTTATCCTTTGCTGCATTTATCCCAGAACTACCTACATTAGATTTTAAAAGATTTTCCAAAAAAAAGGAAACAATTTCTTAGTCTTCAACCAATTCTTCTCTAAACCCAGGAATCATCATAAAATCTGTTTCCATACCTAATAAGTAACCACTTAGCAATACTTTTTAATTATAAAGCCTACTCTAGCCACAGAATCCATGAGTAAAATAACTACTGAAGGAACTGAAAAAGACTCCTGTACCTCCATAGTTCCCCACCCCCAAACAAGTGGCTCACACCTGTAATCCTAGCACTTTGGAAGGCCAAGGCAGGAAGACTGCTTGAGGTCGGGAGTTTCAGATCAACCTGAGTAACATAGTGAGACCCTGCCTCAACTTAAAAAAAGAGACTACAGAGTCACTTGATGAGAGCAAGGCTATTTAAAGCTTTCTATTAACTGCCTAACATCATACAAACTTTCTACACAACCTGGCAAGGCAAACTAAAAGATGACAATTAACCCAGGTTCAAATCTACCTATGTACCTATCACTATACAGCTGACAAAGAAATTTTTTTCCAAAAAATCACCTCCATGTAATGTTCTGCTATTCAAACCTAAAGTTTAGTTGGAATACTCTTATCAGTAAACTGTTTTGAGGTCTCATAAAAGAAACTATCACTTAAGGAGCCAGGAACTGCTGCTTTATTTTTGTTCTCAATCGACATTACAATTCTAAAATTTACAAAAGAATAACTTTTGTGTATTCAGAATTAAAAGAATATTTAGTATGCTCAATAGGATATAAAGCTTAATAAAAACAGATCATTCATTCTAGACAGAATAATTCCTTCTGGAGTAAAATACTAAATATTTTAGTATTTTACTAAAATACTGTGTGGAAAAATGACCAACATTTCAATACACAGACTTTTGAACTGTTTTAAATTTACCATGTGCTTGTATTATATATTCTAAAACTAAGTACACCTCTAGATTTAATCACCAATTTCCAGAGAAAGAACGTGTTGAACTAAGCGACAGATGTAATCATCAAAATCCAGACTCTGAAAAACACTAGAACAAATGTGGTTTCTTTAACAACAACAACAAAAATCATCAAAGAGAGGTAGTAAAATGGAACCTATAGACTAAAGGGGACTTAACAGTCATTACCAACCAACTGCAAGGTAGAAACCTTATATGGATCCTGATTCAAACAATTACCAAAATAACGATGACATCTGAGACGAATGGAAATTTGAATACCAAATACGTCAAGATATTAAAGAATGAAAAGCTGATAATGGTATTGTGGCGATATATATATGCAGATATACTCTAAAAGACAAGGATTCTTTTTTTTTTTTTTTGAGAGGGAGTTTCACTCTTGTTACCCAGGCTGGAGTGCAATGGCGCGATCTCAGCTCACCGCAACCTCCGCCTCCTGGTTCAGGCAATTCTCCTGCCCCAGCCTCCTGAGTAGCTGGGATTACAGGCATGTGCCACCATGCCCAGCTGATTTTTTGTATTTTTAGTAGAGAAGGGGTTTCACCATGTTGACCAGGACGGTCTCGATCTCTTGACGTCGTGATCCACCCGCCTCGGCCTCCCAAAGTGCTGGGATTACAGGCGTGAGCCACCGCGCCCAGCAAGACAAGGATTCTTTAACATGAGTTATATATATGCGATATCTATGTACACCTAATTCATGTTGAAGAATCCTTATCCAAAGACACACACACACACACACACACTCATTTTAAAGAATCCTTATCTTTCAAAGATACAGACCAGACTGCCAAAAAGTAATATCCAATCTGGAATTTGCCTGAGAATAATTCATGAGGGGGAAGCAGGAGGGGAACAGATGAAACAAACTTGGTCATGATTTGATAATTTCCCCTCCTACATGAGTAGAGTGGTTGGTAACTGTTGGAAGCTGGTGATAAGTTCACAGGGATTTCTTATATGCATTCCATCTACTTTAGCTTGAAAATTTCCGTATCAAGTTAGGAAGTCAAACATTTACAAAATACTTGTATGTAAGTGAAGAAAATGGATCATTTAAAAGTGGTAAACACAAACAAATATATCTGAGTTTTAGATAACAAAAAGCAATCTGAGGACACTAAGACTCAAATCAATCTAAGGCATCACATCAATCTGTTAGTTTTGTTAGGTGGGATAAGGCCACTGTGGTTATAGGGGGAAATTATCTTTTTAAAAGACACATACCAATGTAATTTGGGCCAATATAACATATCTAGAATTTTCTTTTTTAAAAGATAAGGACAAGAACAAGTAAGGCAAATGTAGAGGTGGGTTAAAACTAACTGGTACAAACATAAGCGCTCACTGACTCTACTTCTGTGTGAGTTTCCATTTTAAAAAGTAAATTGTAATAACAATAGCAATAAAATAGATTTCAATGACTTCCTCCACTCATCCAGGAGGGTAAAAAAGAGAAATAATCCTAGTTCAAATAAGCGTCAAGTACGGGAGAAGGGGGAGAAACCATTACACCAGCGGTGTCCAATCTTCTGGCTTTCCAGGGACACACTGGAAGAAAAATTGTCTTGGGTCACACACAAAATACACTAACGATAGCTAATGAGCTTAAAAAAAAAAAATTGCAAAGAAAAATATCGGTGTTTTAAGAAAGTTTACAAATCTGTGTTGGGCTGCATTCAAAGCCACCACAAGCTTCAGGTTGGACAAGCTTGAACTACACATTTAACTCACCTGAGTTTCACAAATAATCAGCAGAGGGCGTGGTAAGGGAAGTTTCAACAGTGTTCTATGATTTACTGGAAGCAAAAAAAGTTTGTTTTGGGAAAAGAATGATTTCCTCCTGCCAGTCCTGCCCTAGACATCCATTTAAAAAGGAACTTTCAACATTTCTCAAATCTAAGAAGCAGACAGTCAGTGTATGTTTCATATGTTAACAAAAAAGCTTCCCTAACATCCTAAGACATAATGATTCTGATTATACACATACAGTTTCTGGGCGTGAAAACAGTTCTTTTTCGGTCCTGGTTTTTTGGCTGTGCTCCAAGATTTCTTCTTTATCAAGTAATCTTTAGTGAGATCCTTTCTTGGGAAGAAGTGTGCTTTTCAAAGACTTTTATGAAAACATTTGCACATACACAGAGATACACATTTTAGCATTTGATGTAATGATACCAAGTGTTGTTTAAGGGTCTAAAAAACACCATCTAAAATTACCTCATCCTATCAAAATTTCAGATAGAAGCTATCACTACCATATCTAAATCACATGATTTTTGCTGGTAAAGAGAAAAGGAAAATTAACATGTTCTGAGCACTTACTAATTGCTAGGCATTTAACATGTATTTTAGGCTAAATCTTCATAACAACTCTAATAGGTGGGTACTCTTTCTGTCCAAATATTACAGATGAGAAAACGAGGGCACTGAGCGGCTAATAAGGTGTTAAGTAACTTACGGCACCAAATAGTAAGCGGCAGAACCAAGATGCGAACCCTAGCAGCCTGACTGCAACACCTGAACTACTCTATGTTATAAATACTGATAAAGGAGTTAAAAAAGAAATTACTTAGACAGATAGTGAGAGTATAGGAGTCCTTGGTAAGGTTTTCCTTTTAATGAAAAGCGGCCCCAAATCATTTTCCTAACAAAGAGCAGCCTGTAAAAATAAAGCTGCAGACACAGGTGCTGGCAGTTGAGCCAATCATGTTCAAAATGGTGGCTCCATCTTCCCTTCTCCTTGCCAGCCACGTGTACAGTAAGTAGCAGCCAAAAAGGCATCGGTCAAGGGGAAAGTCCATTTGCACAGTAAGATTAGAGTGGGTCTTCCTAAAATTGTAGATTCTAATTTACTCCCCTAAACCACTGTTTTAAAACAAATTAAAACTGATTTATGATACTGGAGAAATAACCAGGTACAGTCTGAAGCTCCTTAAAACAGAAATATTTGTATGGTGGGGAATAAAATATATACATTTTTAGAAGACAAATTGCTAATTAAGATTCAAAAGTAATTCACATTAAAGAATCAGAATATTCTAGTCAAAATTTTTTTTTTTTTTTTTTTTTTGAGACGGAGTTTCGCTCTTTTTACCCAGGCTGGAGTGCAATGGCGCGATCTCAGCTCACCACAACCTCCGCCTCCTGGGTTCAGGCAATTCTCCTGCCTCAGCCTCCTGAGTCGCTGGGATTACAGGCACGTGCCACCATGCCCAGCTAATTTTTTGTATTTTTAGTAGAGACGGGGTTTCACCATGTTGACCAGGATGGTCTCGATCTCTTGACCTCGTGATCCACCCGCCTCGGCCTCCCAAAGTGCTGGGATTACAGGCTTGAGCCACCGCGCCCGGCCATCTAGTCAAAATTTTAAACTAAAAATTGTTTTCTAGAGTAGTCAGGGGAAGACTGTTTCCATTACTATAATTTTATATAAATGATGGGGAAGTTTTTCTTTTAAAAATCAAGAACAGGCTAGGCATGGCAGCTCACACTTGTAATCCCAACACTTTGGGAGGCCGAGGCAGGCAGATCACCTGAAGTCGAGAGTTCAAGACCAACCTGACCAACAATGGAGAAACCCCATCTACACGAAAAATACAAAAATTGGCTGGGAGTGGTGGTACATGCCTGTAATCCCAGATACTGGGGAGGCTGAGACAGGAGAATCACTTGAATCTAGGAGGTGGAGGTTGCGATGAGCTGTGCCATTGCACTCCAGCCTGGGCAATAAGAGTAAGACTCTGTCTTAAAAAAAAAAAAAAAAATCAGGAACAGTAAAACCTATCCACTTGTCTACCACCCTTCTACTCCTTCACTAAATTATACTTCCTTTCCAGCTACACAGTTGTAACTTTTGCCTTCCTGCTGAATCTAATTTTTAAGGAAGATAAACAGAGAACATACAAATTCTGCCCCCAAAGAAGCCAAACTGTTCCTGAACTAACTGAACTAAATCTAAGTAGCAGAAGAGATAATTAAGAGTCAATTCTGGCTTATTTAAAATATATTTACTTTATTTAAACTAGCATTGGTTAACTTAAAAAAAATGAGATAAGGGACTTGTTCAGGCTGGCCTTGAACTACTGGCCTTAAAAGATCCTCCCACCTCAGCCTCACAAGTAGCTGAGATTACAGGTGTAAGCCACTGCACCTGACAGCAATGGTTAACGTTACCATAACATTACTGCTTCAATCACAGCAGTCTCATTTGATCTAGTAAGTCATGGGAAGCTAGAGCAAATAAAAGATAATGATCTCTTTGTGACATTAGTATTCCACTAGGCTGTTCTTAATTTCTTTTTTATTTCAAAGTATTCTTTACTATAATAGGAAAGTGTTTTGTGTAGTCAAGTTCCTCCCTAAGCCTGCCTGGGTTTGAATTCCAGCTTCAAAACTTACTGGCCAGACAAGGTGTTTAATGTATGAATCAATTTTCTGCAAGAAAAAATGGCCAAGAATATTTACCTCAGCCAGGCTCACACCTATAATCCCAGCACTTTGGGAGGCCGAGACAGGCAGATCACTTGAGGCCAGGAGTTCGAGACCAGCCTGACCAACATGGCAAAACCCCCATCTCTAAAATACAAAAAATTAGCTGGGCATGGTGGCGCATGCCTGTAATCCCAGGTAATCAGGAGGCAGAGGCAGGAGAATTGCTTGAGCCTAGGAGGTAGAGAAAGCAGTGAGCCAAGATTATGCCACTGCACACCAGCCTGGGCAACAGAGAAGAGACTCTGTCTCAAAAATAAAAAGAATATTTACCTCAAAGAGCTGTTACAAAGATTATAATAGATAATACACACATAAATGCTTAGCATAAGGCCTAGTCCACATTAAGAAATAAAGCTAACTATTAACATTGTCACACCTCACTTTGCAGAAAGCTACCTCCAGTAGGAAAGGGATGGTCCATCTGGACACCATGGAACACATTCAAACCTAGAGGCTTTTTTTCCGTTACAGAAGGTTCCCAATTTAGGATGGTTCAACTTACGACTTTTTGACTTTACAATGGTGCAAAAGTGATACAGATTCAGTAGAAATTGCTCTTCAAATTTTGATCTGTTTTTCACTTTCGGTATTCAATAAAATAAATAAAATATTTGGCACTTTATTATAAGGTAGGCTCTGTGTTTGTTAGATGATTTTATCTAACTGTTGACTAATATATGTATTCTAAGAATGTTTAAGGTAGGCTAGGCTATGATATTTGGTAGGTTACATATATTAAATGCATTTATTTTCAACTGATTTATTGGGACCTAAGTCAAACAGCATTAACTAAACCACCACTGAAAGCAACTTCACCACAAAACCACTAGAAGACTGACACAGATGATGTATTTGGGCAGACTAATACTCAGTCCTTTTCCACCAACAGAATATAGTCCTTCAACTTAGGACAGCTTTGCATCCCTGATATAATTATGGAACACAGTAGTCTCCAAAAGCAAAATTTTAAAATTATTTTAAATTTAAAATTACTTTTTAAATAATGAAAATAATACTTTTAAATACAAATATTTAAAATGTAAACTAAAAAAAAAAAAAAAAGAAAAAAGGCTGGGTGCAATGGCTCATGCCTGTAATCCCAGCACTTTTAGAGGCCAAGGGGGGAGGAGGGGGGAGGATCACCTGAGGTCACGAGTTCAAGACCAGCCTGGCCAACATGGTGAAACCGTCTATACTAAAAATATAAAAATTAGCCAAATGTGGGGGCACACACCTGTAATCCCAGCTACTCGGGAGGCTGAGGCAGGAGAATTGCTTGAACCAGGAGACAGAGGTTGCAGTGAGGCAAGATCATGCCACTGCACTTGAGCCTGGGTGACAGAGTGAGACTCCACTTAAACAAACAACAAAAAAAGTTTCTTTACCTAAAGAAATGACATTTTAAAATGCTAACATTTACCCCTTTCCCTATCACCCAGAAGGGCCAAAACATTGCTACTGGGAGTCTAATCTACTATGCCATAGTACCTATGGTAGCTAAGTAAGAGGTCTGTGCTATCTAAGACTTTATCAGGTGGTATGGGAAAAACATGCATATATATCCTTTCTTTTTTTTTTTTTTTTTTTTTTTTTTTTGAGACAGAGTTTCGCTCTTGTTACCCAGGCTGGAGTGCAATGGCACGATCTTGGCTCACCGCAACCTCCGCCTCCTGGGTTCAGGCAATTCTCCTGCCTCAGCCTCCTGAGTAGCTGGGATTACAGGCACGTGCCACCATGCCCAGCTAATTTTTTGTATTTTTAGTAGAGACAGGGTTTCACCATGTTGACCAGGATGGTCTCGATCTCTTGACCTCGTGATCCACCCACCTCGGCCTCCCAAAGTGCTGGGATTACAGGCGTGAGCCACCGCGCCCGGCCTATATCCTTTCTTTTAATCCTCCCATTTCCTATTTTAAAAGTAAGTACAGGCTGAGCACAACTGCTCATGCCTGTTACCAGCACTTTGGGAGGCAGAAGGGTCTTGAGTCCAGCAGTTCAAGACCAGCTGTGCAACATGGCGAAACCACGCCTCTACCAAGAAAAATACAAAAATTAGCTGGGCATGGTGGTGCATGCCTGTAGTCTCAGATACTCTGGAGGCTGAGGTATGAGGATCACTTGAGCCTGGGAGGTAGAGGCTGCAGTGAGCTGTGTTGGCACCACCGCACTCCAGTCTGGATACAGAGCAAGACCCTGTCTCAAAAAAAAAAAAAAAAAAAAGTAAATATAGCTTATAATACTACCCAGTGGCATAGAAAATTACTAGAAAGTTTTTCCTTAAGTCTCAACGAAAAGTTCATAGAGTTAAAAATATAATTATTGACATTTTACTTTCTATTTAAAAAATTACAGTTTAAGCAAAATACATATCATGTAATATATCTGAACCCATTTAGCAATTGGAGAATAAAAAGAAAGTTAAGAAAACACAACAAAAAATATTATATAAAAAGAACCAAAAAATACGTATTACTTTCTTTTTCCCCATTAGGTTAAAGAGTACTTTAAGATCAGTTAAAAATACATTACTGAGTGTTAAGAAATGTATGTGATAGAAAGCAGGACCAAAGAAAATTAACGGTAAATTAACTATACACACAAATTGATCCTTTTTTTAAAAAAAAAAAAGAAAAGAAAAGAAAAGAAAGAAACGAGGTGTTTATCATGCAGGCTGGAGGGCAGTGGTGCAATGACAACCCACTGTAACCTTGAACTCATGGGCTCAAGTGATCCTCTCACCTCAGCCACCTCCATGTGGCTGGGACTACAGGTACACTCCAGCCTATGCCCAGCTAATTTTTCCCCTAAATACGGGGTCTCCCTACATTGCCCAGGGTGGTCTCAAACTCCTGGGCTCAAGCAATTTCTCCTGCCTTGGCCTCCCAAAGCACTGGGATTACAGATGCATGTCACTACACTTGTCTAATTTGTTGGGGTTTTTATTAGAGGTGGGGTCTTGCTATGTTGTCCAGGCTGATCTCCAATTCTTGGCCTCACGCTATCCTCCCAACTTGGCCTCCTGAAATGGAGATTACAGGCATGAACCACTATGCACAGCCCTAATTTACTTTTTTAATTTAAAAACTCCTAAAAATACATGATTCCCTTGTCTTCCTGTCAGTTTACTGTGACATATTTATGAGTAAAAGGGTTTCTCATCTACCTTTAACCATCAGTCTTCTGTTATAGTTGACCTAAATAAAATAAAAACATGCTGCATATGCTTCACCCAACTAGCATTACATTAGCTAGCTGTGTAATCCATGCTTTCTAGGTATCATCAGTATGTAAGAGTAGAAGTATTCTCTCTACCTACACGTCCTATCAGGCAAATTAGAACTACCCTCTGTCATCATTTTTTTAACTGATAAAATTGGCCAATACAAAAACTGTGTCAGCAAGGATGTGAGAAAATAGGTATATTGTCCAACTGCAAATATTCTTTGATCCAGTAGTTCCCCTTCTAAACATTTATCCCATAAAACATCATCTGAGGCCAGGCGAGGTGGCCCACAGCTATAATCATAGAACTTTGGGAGGCTAAGCCAGCAGGATCATTTAAGGTCAGGAGTTCAAGACTAGCATGGCCAACATGGTAAAACCCCGCTCTACTAAAAATATAAAAAAATTAGCTGCGTATGGTGGCAGGTGCCTGTGATCCCAGCTACTCAGGAGGCTGAGGCAGGAAAACCACTTGAACTCGGGAGGCAGAGGTTGCAGTGAGCTAAGATGGCACCACTGCACTACAGGCAACAGAGACTGTCTCATAAATAAATAAATAAATAAATAAAAATAAATCTGAACAAGGTTATTCACTGTAGCATTATTCATAATACTAAACAAGATAGGAAAGACTGCATTTCTCAACCTCCTTTGTATTCAGATGTGGCTGTGACATTAAGTTCTAACAAATAAAACATAATTCAAACTGTTATAAAGTGACAGGTTCTAGAGACTTTCCTTTAAAAGGGTAACATAGAATCTCTGCCCTTTCATGCATCCTGCTGCGCACTGGGTTGCAATAGCTGGAGATCCAGCTAAGTCAATGAGGACACAGGCAACATGCATAGAGCAGTATTAGTACAGAAAAGGGCCAGATAACTCCAAGAATGTTATGAAGTTGTCAGAAAAAAAAGAAGAAAAAAGAAAAAAAAAAAAAAAAAAAGAAAAGGGCCAGATAATCAAAAAAGTGATAGTGGGGGGTGATGACCTCACTGAATCATGCACTTAATATCTGTACATGTTATTGTATCAATCCATTATGCTTTAACTTAAAAAAAGAAGGAGAATAAGAGAAAAACAGCAACACCATGAATGGCAGATAAGCCCTCAATCGCCTACCTGAATTTTTCAGAGAAAAATACTTTTTTGTTGTTTAAGTCAGTTACATTAAGTTTTCCATCACAAATACACTTTTCATATACCAGTATGTAGAGAATTTAAAAACTATTGTCAGGTGAAAAAAGGCAAGCGAATAGTATATGGAATATGCCACCATACTTGTTTTTTTTTAAAAGGAAGAGAGTGGCTGGGCTTGGTGACTCCTGTAATCCCAGCACTTTGGGAGGCCAAGGCAGAGTAATCTTTGAGTCCAGGAGTTTGAGACCAGCCTGGGCAACAACAACAAAAAACTAGCTGGGCATGGTGGCACATGCCTGTATTCCCAACTACTTGGGAGGCTGAGGTGGGAGATTTCTCGAGCCCAGGACGTTATGGCTGCACTGAGTTGTCATCATGCCACTGTAGTCCAGCCTGGGGGACAGAGTGAGACCTCTTTCTGTCATACATACATACATACATAGAAATAAAGAATCATATACTGGAAGAATAGATAAGAAACTGGTAACATTGGTTGCTTCCAGAGAGGGGTAAAGTGTGCCCAAGAGACGGAGGAAGGAAGAAAACTTCTCATTTTTTGCACCTTTTGTGTTTGAACCATGTGAACCTATTATTCAAAAAATAAATGTTCTTCAATCCTACTAAAACAAATGTTCTTCAATCATACTAGATACTATACAGTTTAAGCTTTTTTGAGATTTTGGTGTATGTAGATTTCAATGATTTGAAGATTTATATTAGACTTTGGTTTTTGAGATACTTCCACACTAAACTAATTACCCAAGAACCATTAGATACAAAAATAACAAAATTTTAACATGCTAGAAGGGGAAAAAAGGAGAGGGCAAAGAACTCTAAGTCTTTTGAGAGAAAAGGGCAAGAAAACATTTTAACCAAAAAGAGAAGTACTGGGGTCATTTTGCTGCTTGAAATATATACTATATATCCTTTTTTTTTTTTTTTGGAGACAAGAGTCTTGCTCCTGTTGCCCAGGCTGGATGGAATACAGGGGCATGATCTTGAGGCACTGCAACCTCCATCTCCCAGGTTCAAGCAATTCTCCTGCCTCAGCCTCTCAAGTAGCTGGGACTACAGGCATGCGCCACTACGCCTGGCTAATTTTTGCATTTTTAGTAAAGATGGGGTTTCACCATGTTGTCCAACCTGGTCTCAAACTCCTGACTTCAAGTGATCTGCCTGCCTCAGCCTCCCAAAGTGCTGGTATTAAAGGCAAGAGCCATCAGGGCCCTGTATAGTTTTTACTTTCTCACAATTTGCTCTTAGGGTAGAACAAATAAAGCAGCTAGCTAAATCAAATCATCCAACAAGCCTTTTCCCTGACTAACTGAAGAAGTCATTACAAAAGGTTCTTTCTTGTTAGAGAGTACAGATTCTACAACAGTTACAAGCAGGATCATTTGAAAGCCTATGAATCACACTGAAGTAAAATGAGGATTTCTGGCCAGACACAGGAGCTCACAGCCTGTAATCCCAGCACTTTGGGAGGCTAAGGTGAGCAAATCACCTGAGGTCAGGAGTTTGAGACAAGCATGACCAACATGGAAAAACCCTGTCTCTACTAAAAATATAAAAAAAAAAAAAAATTAGCTGGGCATAGTGGCGCGTGCCTGTAATCCAGGCTACTCAGGAGGCTGAGGCAGGAGAATCGCTTCAAGGTAGGAGGCGGAGGTTGTGGTGAGCCGAGATCATGTCATTGCACTGCAGCCTGGGCAACAAGAGCAAAACTCTGTCTCAAAAAAAAAAAAAAAAAGAACCAGGATGTCTGAGAAAAGTATCAAACAGACTGTACATGTTTTTCTTTCAACACTATTTAAAAATATGTGAATATAAACTCTTGCATTTTTCATGGCATAAACACAAGAGTTACTCAAAATCTAACTATTCTTAATTAGACCATTTAATTTTGCAGTAGCCCCAAGTCTTGACTATTTTTCTGCAGCTATGATTAGTGTATATAATTGTAGCTGCCTTTTTATGTGCTTATTTCTATGTAATGATTACAATTTAAACGCACGAAAACAAAAAATGTTTCCTTTTGAAATATCCCCCCAAAATTTTGGTATTCCTGTTGGAGAACCTTGATTCTCACACCAGTGCCAAAAGATGACTAACAACATCGTAAGGTAGAAGCCATGAAGCATAAATTATTGATCCATACCCATTACCAGCAACCTCTTTAAGCAATAAATTATATTTCAGCCCACAAAAGACACATCGTTTATACCTCCTGGCTGATAGTACAGGTTGAGCATCCCTAATCCAAAATCCAAAAAATCGGTCCAAAATCCACAACTTTTTGACCTCCAACATGATACCACAAGTGGAAAATTCCACACCTCATGTGACAGGTCACAGTCAAAACACAGGCACACAACAATGAAGACGACATTGTTAACACAGCAGAAAAAGTGCTTATTGCTGACATGTACAAATGCATGATGGGCTTGTTAGAGAACTACAGCAGCACACATTCATAACAAAACAAATTGTGCTGGTTCATAAAATCAAAGAGAGACTTCTAAGACAAGAACTGTTGTTAATGAGGCAAGTGACTCTGGAGGAAATATTTTCAAAAGCCATCTAGCAGAATGCCTTCTCTTCCCTAGAGCTTCTGCTTCCTGGTACCTCAACTGATTCTGATGTTTCTTCTGGCCTTAATAAAACAAACAAACAAACAAACAAGTCCAGAAACATTTTTAATAAAAAAATAACATCATAGGTAGAGACTGAAAGCCTGCCCTTATTTGTTGATGCTGTTGCTTAACAGCAGATACAGATATTCCGGTGATGCTATTGTACTTAGTCACCCTGAACACATATTATTCCACTATATTAATGGTATGTCATACATTTTACTGGTATCTTTTACTTTTTTCTTATACTTCTGTGAGTAAGTTTAAGAAAATGACTGCTTATCAGTGTGATGATGATGCCAAATAACCACAGACTGTCCCCATGAGTGACTAAGATTGTGATACCTTTGCTAACAGTTCAATGTGCACAAACTTTGTTTCCTGAACAAAATTATTTAAAATACTGTATAAAAGTACCCTCAGGCTATGTGTATAAGATATAAATGATGCCAGGCACAGTGGCTCACACCTGTAATCCCAGCACTTTGGGAGGGCAAAGCGGGTGGATCACCTGAGGTCAGGAGTTTGAGACCAGCCTGGCCAACATGGTGAAACCCCATCTCTACTAAAATAAAAAAAATTAGCTGGGCATGGTGGCGTGCCTGTAATCCCAGCTACTGGGAGGCTGAGGTACAAGAATCACTTGAACCTCAGTAGTTGGAAGTTGCAGTGAGCCAAGATTACATCACTGCACTCCAGCCTGGGCAACAGAGTGAGACTCCGTTTCAAAAAAAAAAAAAAAGGTAAATGAAACATAAATGAATTCTGTTTCAGCTTGAGTCCCACCTCCAAGATATCTCATTATGCATAAGCAAATATTCCAAATTCCAAAACAAATCCAAAATCCAAACCACTTCTGGTCCCAATCATGTAAGGTAAGAGATACTCAATCTGTAGTGCAAACATCAAATAGTTTCTAACAAGGCTGGAGGGTTACAAACAAAAACACTAAAATTCTTAGTAACTAGTGTGGAAATTTCATTAGGGGCTTACAATCATTAACCCTATCAGAATAAATGTTCCTCAGGGCAAAGATTACACTTTCCAATATAGTTATCTGTATTATTCTATAAAGCAGAATTTCAGAAACATAGACTAAAGGGACATTCAAATGTAAAATGCTCAAAGTAGGCACACTATTAACATTTGGTAAGTAAGATGAACGGCAGGAGTTTACAAACACGTACAAAGCATAAGGAAATAAAATTAAAATTAGACATTATTCTCTGAATAAGGTAACTATGCCAGGCCAGGCGCAGTGGCTCACGCCTGTAATCCCAGCACTTTGGGAGGCCGAGGCAGGTGGATCATGAGGTAAGGAGATCAAGACCATCCTGGCCAACATGGTGAAACCCCATCTCTACTAAAATACAAAAAAATTAGCTAGGTGGCCGGGCGCGGTGGCTCACGCCTGTAATCCCAGCACTTTGGGAGGCCGAGGCGGGTGGATCACGAGGTCAAGAGATCGAGACCATCCTGGTCAACATGGTGAAACCCCGTCTCTACTAAAAATACAAAACATTAGCTGGGCATGGTGGTGCGTGCCTGTAATCCCAGCTACTCAGGAGGCTGAGGCAGGAGAATTGCCTGAACCCAGGAGGCGGAGGTTGCGGTGAGCCAAGATCGTGCCATTGCACTCCAGCCTGGGCAACAAGAGCGAAACTCCGTCTCAAAAAAAAAAAAAAATTAGCTAGGCATGGTGGTGCTTGCCTGTAGTCCCAGCTACTCAGGAGGCCGGGGCAGGGGAACTGCTTGAATCCAAGTAGCAGAGGTTGCAGTGAGCTTAGATCAGAGGTTGCAGTGAGCTTAGATTGGAGCTTAGATCGCACCACTGAACTCCAGCCTGGGCAACAGAGCAAGATTCCACCTCAAAAAAAAAAAAAAAAAGAAAAAAAGCTATCTACGCCATAGCCATATAAGCCAAATGAAAAACGTCTCAAAGAAAACCAAAAATTATACCGAGGTTCATTACTGAAGGCTTGATATGGTTTTCTTTTAAAGGAGAAAGAAAACTAAGTTTGTGTCTGCCAACAACATTAAATTGAGTTCATGCTGAATCTTCAAGAATGTAACTGTTACTTTAATAAACCAAGAAGCCTAACATCCTTTAAAAGTAGGAAGATAGGAAGTTAAACTCGTTTTTTACAAATTGGGATGAAAAAGAGGTAGAATTTTCTCTTAACTTCTAAGTTATCAATTTGGAAGGGAGAAAAATGAACGAATCAAATTAATTTCATACAGCACTCCCCATGAATACTAAATAAGCAGCATAAACACAAGCACAGGGGTTACTCAAATTCAATTCCAACCAATTTTGACTGAACGTCTAAAGATAGAGGGTATTCCTGATTCTATGGGAAACAAATACTAGTAACTGTCAGACCAGTCCTTAAGTGATTTATGCAAGAGTCCAAAATCTTAAGACTTTTAACAGGAATTCTCACTGGACTATGACTTCAGTAACACCAATATGTATTTAAATCATAGCCATTAAACATGAGAAACATGAGTAAGTGTTCAGTTCAATAAGTGTTTGGTTAAAGGAACACTTGAAACACCTGAAAAGACCTTTAATAAAATAAAACTAATATTTAAATAGACCAACAAATGAGCTGGCAGGAAGATTTTAATTGCTAAAATATCTTTTAAAGAGGCATGTTCTTCTTCTCATCATGTCCGTTAAAAGGGGAACGAGGAAATTCCATGAAATGTTCATAAAGCAATTTTTTTGAAAGAGATAGGGTCTCACTATGCTGCCCATGCTGCAGTGCAGTAGCTATTGATAGGTGCGATCCTACTACTACTGATCAGCATGGGAGTTTTGACCTGCTCCATTTCCGACCTGGAAATCTCTCTTCATCCCTCCTTAGGCAATCTGAGGTTACTCCATTCCTGGGGGAAGGAACATTCTTTTTTTGTTCCCTCCCTCCTCTTCCTTGGAACAATTCTTAAAAGAAGCTTTACCACCCCACTCCTCATCTTGCATTTTCTTTTTTTTTTTTTTTAAACCTCACTTGGCCAAAGAGAAATGTTCTCTGCTGTTTCAAATAGGACAATTAAAAACAAGATAAACATGGCAAAGAATCACAAAATAAAACAAGACAACTACAGTAAGGTGAAGCCAGGCATGGTACTCAGGTCTGTAATCCCAGCACTTTGGGAGGCCAAAGCAGGCGGATCCCAAGGTTAGGAGATCGAGACCATCCTGGCCAACGTGGTGAAACCCCATCTCTACTAAAAATACAAAAAAATTAGTTGGGCGTGGTGGCTCACACCTGTAGTCCCAGCTACTCGGGAAGCTGAGACAGGAAAATTGTTCAAACCCAGGAGGAGGAGACTGCAGTGAACCGAGATCACGCCACTGTACTACAGCCTGGGCCACAGTGCGAGACTCCTCAAAAAAAAAAAAAAAAAGAAAAAACTTTATAAAAAAAGAACCAATTTTATATTTACCTAAAAGGGGGTAAAAAAATGAAGTGTTAAATTAAAAAAAATAAATTCTTAAAGACTATTTGCCAAAGAATATAAATATCTGTAAAATTATGCTAAAAGAAAAAGTGATGGGAGTTAACTAATGCACTTAACCTAATACCTGGCATATAAAATATGTTACAATAAATCAGCTGTGAAATTCCACAAGTTAAAAATGTTGGTGCTTTTTATCAATCTAATCATAGCCTATGTTAAATAAAACAGGCAAAGAAAATGTCAAATGAAAGACAATTCCTTAAAGCATAAAGCTCTAAGACCCTCTTTGGACTTATTTTCAAGAAACATTTTGATAGTCCTTTGTTCCACAAATGAGCTAAGATACAGTGATGATGGTAGAGTTCTTCATCAAGGAAAGAAGACAGCCAGAACAAAGAGAAACCTATTCCCTAGGGTTAAGGTGACTGGCTTTTGTAAAAAGCACTGACAACCTCCAGAGAATAATCCTGATGACTGAACTTGAAATAAAACCTCTTGCCCTACTTTGGAAACAAAGTGCCTCTTCTGGTTTCTGGACATTAAAGCAAAAGTGTCCTTTGAGGCTACCTTATGAAACTCAAATTTCATCTTCAGAAACTCCATCTAATCAATAATTTGCTTTTCTGTAGTTCAAAGAATCATGTTGTTGTTTTAAATAACTACTCTATAAACAAAATTTGTTTAATTGTCATAAAGCAAATGAACAACTCCTACAAAAGAATCTGCTAAAAAGTGTCTAAGTTAACAAGCAGAGTAGAAAACAAAACAACTGCTTTTTTTCTGGGGACACTGTCTAAAGTCACTCAGAATGGTCCAGTGTGTTACATACAGTCATTGGCTTTCCAACAATACAGCTTTCAAAAGAAACAGGCTGATTGAAACCCCTGGCAATAGAACTGTTTACCAATCAAGAAGGTTGGGAAAGACACAAAATCTGCATGTGGCACGTACCCAGCCAGACTTTGAGGGGTTTGTGCTACGGACCTAAAGTTCTTATAAGGTTGTCTAAAATGAAAAACATGTTAGCAGGGCCTATCATGTATGCTAAATGAGTTCATGACAGGATCAAGGGTGCCTTTCTTATCAAGAAGCAGAAAATCATTGTGGAAGTGTTGAAAGCACAAGCACAGAGTCAAAAAGCTAAATTAAAAAATGTAACGTTTTGGAATAACAAAAAAATTTTAATTTCAAAAAAATGTAAAGCTACTAAAATGTAAAGCTTACTAAAGATAAGGAAAAACTAAGTCTTCAATATACACCTACAATTCAGGGATAAGATATGAAGCTTACAATTTATTAGAGGAGATAAGGCTAATAACATGTGAATTAGCAACAAGCAACAGTATACAATGAAATGCCAAAGTGCTAAGTGGCAAAGCACTCAGTATACATACCCCATAGAAATTTGGGAAAGGGAAAGGATGTTACGGAGGCATTGGTGAGTCCAACAAGGTTTCACAGAAACAGACTTCTTAAAATAGAAGTTACTTTTGGAGAAATAAAAGGAGAAAACAAGGCTGAGCAAGCTGCCCGATACCAGGTTTATTGCAGGAAGTTCCAGAAAATGGAGAGGAAGGGTGGCACTATCTTAAAACATCTAAACCTAGAGCAGGTTCTCATTTGGAGAGTAACATCATTCCACCAGGATTCTTGTCCAATTAACCTGCCAACTGTGTACAAAACATTGAAGGTGGCAAATATGGAATTATAAAAAACCATCAAAGAGACAATTGCAGAAATCTAAATCCAGAATTTTCATTGGTCTAGATCTATGCTATCCAATACAGCAGCCACACTAGCCACATGTGGCTTTTGACACCTGAAATATTAGCAGTCTGAACTGAGATGTGCTTTTTTTTTGCTTTTTTTTTTAAGAGATAGGTCTCACTCTGTCATCCACGCTGGAGTCCAGTGGCACAATCACAGCTCACCATCACCTCAAACTCCAGGGTTCAAGCTATTCTCCTGCTTCAGCCTCCTGAACAGCTAGGACTGTGGGCTACCATGCCCAGAGGGATATGCTTTAAGTGTAAAATGCACACCAGATTTCAAAGATGTTATATGAAAACAAAAGACTGTAAATGATTTCAGTAACTTTTATATTGATTACAATGTGAAATCATGTTTTGGATATATTGTGTTTATATATTTTTAAAATAATTTTCACCTGTTTATTTTTCCCTTAATGTAGCTAACTAGAAAATGTTAAATTACATACATACAAGGCTCATATTACAGTCATCCCTCAGTATCCATGGGGGGTTGGTTTCAGGACCTCCCTTAGACACCAAACTCTGTGGATGCTTAAGTCCCTGATATAAAATGGTGTAGTATTTGCATATAACCCACACACATTCTACCACATACTTTAAATAAACTCTAGATTACTTAAAATATCTAATACAATGTAAATGCTATGTAAAGAGTTATACTGTACTGTCATGACAAGAAAAAAATCTATACATGTTCAGTAGAGATGTAATTTTTTTTTCCTCAAGCATTTTCCATCTGAGGTTGGTTGGATCCATGGATGCTAAACCCACAGATACAGAGGGCTATTTCTACTCAACAGCACTGCTCTACATAGTTATCTCAACTTTTCTGATTCTCCCATTCCCATTTTTTAAAACATTTTTTAACATGTACCCACCAATATGTAGATATATTTATAAATGTGATACATATACATGTACCACTGTACTAATGTATTTTACATACATATAAAATGTATATAAATACTAGTAGGATGAGAAGAATAAACACAAGTTCCAAAATCTTTCTTTCCGGCCGGGCGTGGTGGCTCACGCCTGTAATCCAAGCACTTTGGAGGCCAAGGCAGGCAGATCACCAGGGGTTGGGAGTTCAAGACCAGTCTGACCAACATGGTGAAACCCCATTTTTTTAAAAAAAAAATATATATATATATATATTTTTCTTTCCACAATCCAATGGACTAATCCACACACTACCACACTGGAGGCCTAAGATATTTTCAGACAGACTAAACAGAAAAAGGCAAATGCAAATTCAAGTTTCACTAAAACTTAATGACTGGTTGGCCATGGAAGCAAAGAGAGAGGATAGATATAATGCTATTTGCCACTCAGTATCTACTGGCTCTCTCTCTTTTTTTTTAAAAGACAGGGTTTCACCATGTTGGTCAGGCTGGTCTTGAACTCCTGACCTCAGGTGATTCACCCGCCTCGGCCTCCAAAGTGCTTGGATTACAGGCGTGAGCCACTACGCCCAGCCGGCTCTTTTTTTTTTTTTTTTTTTAGGGGGAGGGGCACCTAGCAAATTCTCCCAGGCCCTGCCACCCACTGCTTCTTGATTTTCCCTTGGATATCTACTTCCTCTACCATGATGCTGCTTAAGTGGCAACTCCAGAGATAGGCCCAGGCTGGCTAAACTAATTAGCAAATCCTATTTCTCTTGCCTTAGTGGTTGATTCAGGAATGACAATGTAACCCAAAGTCAATGAGACACAAGAAGACATTTCTTGAGCTTCCAGGAAGAGAAGCTCTCTTCTAGCAGTGATTCTTAAGCTGAGGCTCATAGACACTGCATGTGTGTATTTCTAGAATTCAGGGTGCCTTTAAACTCAGATGAGAAAAACAAATTACATCTTTACTTTCACTAATCTCTAACTGAAATTTAGCATTTCCTTTTACTGTGAATTCAGCCAACACATCACAATAGTATTATATTAGCAATATCTGTTCATTTTGACACCAGTAGAAATCACAGGTATTTATTTTTCTATCACATGATCTGTGGTTGCAGATACCTCCAAATAGTGATAATACTCGTCACCCCTTGGAAATTATTAGACCCCCACTAAATCTTTTTAATTAAGAAACAGGCTAAAAATGCAAACAAAACAAAGAAACGGGCTAGGCATGATGGCTCACACCTATAATCCCAGCATTTTGGGAGGCCAAGGCAAGAGGGTGGTTTGAGTCCAGGAATTTAAGACCAGCCTGAGCAACATGGCGAAACCTTATCTCTATCAAAAATTTAAAAATTACCTGGGTGTGGTGGTGTACACCTGTGGTCCCAGCTACTCAGAAGGCTGAGGAGAGAGAATCACTTGAGCTTCAGAGTCTGAGGCTGCCATAAGCTGTGTTAGCACCACTGTACTCCAGCCTAGGCAACAGATCAAGAACCTGTCTCAAAAAAAGAAAGAGGTTTTAGGCCAGGCATTTTGGGAGGCTGAGGCCAGTGGATCACAAGGTGAGGAGTTTGAGACCAGGCTGGCCAATATGGTGAAACTCCATCTCTATTAAAAATACAAAAATTAGCGGGGTGTGGTGGTATGTGCCTGTAGTCCCAGCTACTCGGGAGGCTAAGGCAGAAGAATCGCTTGAACCTGGGAGGTGGAGGTTATAATGAGCCAAGATCATGCCACTGTACTCTAGCCTGGGTGACAGAGCAAGACTCCCTCTCAAAAAAAAAAAAAAAAAAAAAAAAAAAAAGAGGAGGAAAAAACAGACATTACTAACAATTTTAAAAAATACTTCTGTAACTATATTTTAGTGAAACTGGTTTTCTTTGTACAGTAGTCGTATGTCTTTTCCCCTGGATTGGACACCATGAGGATATAGGACTTGAGCTGCAACAAACATGCTATAAACACAAAGGGACCAAAACCCCGTAACCTGGGCTCATTAAATAAAGGAAGAGAAAGATGAGGTGTGATCGCTTAACTGAATCAAGCTTCACCTTTGGACTTTTTAATATTGTGAGCCTGTGAATTTCAGTTGGTTTTCTATTATTATCAGCATTAAAAAATCTAAATGATACAATTTTCAATAGGTTCTATCTCAGAAAACTAGAATAATACCATGTCTTTGGACAGACAAAGAAAACTTAGAAAAGGCTTAACTTTTTCACAATGAGGGAATCTGGGAAAAATGAGTTCAGTTCCTCACAATCTGAATGCACTGCAGACTCAATACTCCCATCAAGCTCTCACATGTACTGCCTGTTTTATATATAGGCAATGCTAAGGTTTCACATATGACCTAAGTGTGGGCAAGCAGACATACCTGCATAAGATACAGAGAACAGAAATACGTAACATGAAATGACAGTCCAATCCAAAGAAGTTAAAGCTGTTAAAGCAGCTTTCTGATTCAACAACATGATTATAGATGCTATGGTGGCCGTAGCCCTCTTGGCAGGCAAGCTCTGCAGTATCATTCAGGGGTTTGTTCCTATAAGTTCAGACTAACCTGTTCATTCAGTCCGCTCAAAGTTTACATACCTTTCTCTCAAAAATCCTGCTTGCTTCAACTGCCTAGAGCAAATGCTCTTGCTACAGGAACCTGAATAAGTCAAAGTAAAAAGGGATATACAACTGAAGCATCTTCTTAGTAGGTAGAAACTCCCCAAGAGTTAAAAGTTTATGAATAAAAATGTATGCATTACTTGGAAAGAATTACAACTGAGAAGCCCTAAGAGGTAAGGGCTGGATTATAAGAAACAATATAGGTTCAAGAACAGAGCATTAGATAGTCTGAATCTGGAAGAGAAAGAATTGCCAGAAAAGCTGAGAAATCAGAGATAAGCAAAGAACTAAGAGAAGAGAGAACTCAAAAAACGAGGTCTTCTATACAACTAACTACCAAAGGTGACAAACAGAATAAAGATTTAACTAAAAGATCTGTGGAAAACATTACTCCTTTCCTCAAAAACTATCACTGGGTACAAAATAATACTCAAACTCCTTCCAAAACCTGGTTCCAACCCACCCTTTTCTGCTACCGTTCCTTTAATACAAAGCTTCTAATCAGTCTTTAAAAAAATTAAAAAAAAAAAAAAATATTCTCTGAATCCTTAAAGGCCTGTCCTTGTTCAGTCAGGCTGCCATAATAAAATATCTTACATTGGGTATTTTTTTTTTTTTTTTTTTTTTTGAGACGGAGTTTCGCTCTTGTTACCCAGGCTGGAGTGCAATGGCGCAATCTCGGCTCACAGGATGGTCTCGATCTCTTGACCTCGTGATCCACCCGCCTCGGCCTCCCAAAGTGCTGGGATTACAGGCTTGAGCCACCGCGCCCGGCCTTACATTGGGTATTTTTTACACAACAGAAACTTATTGACAGTTCTGGAGGCTGAGAAGTCCAAGATCAAGGCACTGGCAGATTCAGTGACTGGTGAGGCCCTACTCCTCAGAGACGGCACTTTACAGGATCGAAGGGACAAAGAGCTCCTCAAGCCTCTTTTACCAAGGCATTAATCCCATTCACAATTTAATCACCTACTAAAAGCCCAGCTCTTAATACTATCACACTGGGGATTAAGTTCCAACATTTAAATTTTGGAGGGACACCAACATTCAGACCTTAGCAGGGCCTAATTCAAGACCTACTCCTAAGAAACTTGCCTCCTCTGAATTCATGTCATGTTTACTTATCTCTCTTCAAATACCTAATTAAAACCTGAACTAAGCCTGTGGTATGTGCTGGTAGTCTCAGTTACTTAAAAGGCTGAGATCACGTGAGCCCGAAAGTTGAAGGCTGCAGTACATTGTGACCAGGACTTCGAACAACCACTGCAATCCAGAGCAAGAAGTAGCCTCTTTTTTTTAAAAAAAAAAAAAAAAAAAAAAAAAAGCACGGGGCATGGTAGCAACGTGCCTGTGGTCCCATCTACTCAGGAGGCTGAGGCTAGAGGATGGCTTGAGTCCAGGAGTTCTGGGCTACAGTGCACTATGCCTATCAGGTGTAGGAACTAAGTTCGGCATCAATATGGTGACCTCCTGGGAGCAGGGGACCACCAGGTTGCCTAAGTGGGGTGAAGTGGCCCAGGTCAGAAACCAAGCAGGTCAAAACTCCCATGCTGATTAGCAGTAGGATTGCACCTGTGAATAGCCACTGCCCTCCAGCCTGGGCCACACAGCAAGACCGCTTCTCAAAAAAAAAAAAAAAAAAAAAAAAAAAGTATTCAGGCACAGTGGTATACATCTGTAGGTGCAACTAACTCAGGAGGCTGAGGAAGGAGGATGGCTTGAGTCCAGGAGCTCGATGTTACAATGAGCTATGATTGCACCACTCTACTTCCACCCAGACAACAAAGTGAGACTGTCTCAACAAACAAAACAAAACAAAAAACTAAATCATAAGCTTACAGAGAGAGTAAGGGCTGTATTCATTTCCTTATACTCTTAACACCAAGCATAACACTACCCTAACGTACTTCTAACGAAGTAGATCATTTGAACAAGTAGTTTCAGAAGAAACTAGTAGAAATAAGACTGCAGGTGATTAAATAGGTAATGAAATTGACCTGAAGCTGGGCTCGGTGGCTCATGCCTATAATTCCAGCACTTTGGGAGGCTGAGGCAGCGGATCACAAGTTCAGGAGTTCGAGACCAGCCTGACCAATAAGGTGAAAGTGTCTCTACTAAAAAAACAAAAATTAGCCAGGCGTGGTGGCTTGCACCTGTAATCCCAGCTACTCAGGAGGCTGAGGCAGAAGAATTGCTTGAATCCAGGACGCGGAGGCTGCAGTGAGTCAATATTGCTCCACTGCACTCCAGCCTGGGCAACAGAGCTATACCCCAACTCAATTAAAAAAAAAAAAGAAAAAGAGAGAGAGAGAGATATTGACCTAGAAGGTGTGGGAAGGAACTTTTTACGGTGATGATAATGTTCTATATCCCAACAGGGATATGGGTTACACAAATGTCTTAACTTGTTCAAACTAAGGGAATAGTATAAGATTTGTATATTTTGCTATATAGAAGTTTCACCTAAAAACAAGTGAACAAATAGTTAATAGGCATGGGGAAATGACTAGGTGTAAAGAATGCTTACTTTGAGGCCGGGGACGGTGGCTCACACCTGTAATCCTAGCACTTTGGGAGGCCGAGGTGGGTCGATCACCTGAGGTCAGGAGTTCAAGACCAGCCTGGCCGTCACAGTGAAACCCCATCTTAAAAAATAAATAAATAAAAAGAATACTTACTCTGAAATACAACAAAAACAAAAGGATTGATGAATGGATAGACCAATAGGCGATAAAGCAAATATAGCAAAATATGACTAACAGTATAGGTGGTGGGTATTTAGGTATACAATGTACAAACAACTCTTTCCACTTTTCTGTAATGATTGAAGTATTTCACTAGAAAATCTTCAAGAAACAAAGCAAACATTGGAAATGAAGGCTGTGAGAGGCTTGCATATCTACCAAGTTCATCAATTAAAGAAAAGGATTGCCGGGCGCGGTGGCTCAAGCCTGTAATCCCAGCACTTTGGGAGGCCGAGGCGGGTGGATCACGAGGTCAAGAGATCGAGACCATCCTGGTCAACACGGTGAAACCCCGTCTCTACTAAAACTACAAAAAATTAGCTGGGCATGGTGGCACGTGCCTGTAATCTCAGCTACTCAGGAGGCTAAGGCAGGAGAATTGCCTGAACCCAGGAGGCAGAGGTTGCGGTGAGCCAAGATCGCACCATTGCACTCCAGCCTGGGTAACATGAGTGAAACTCCGTCTCAAAATAAATAAATAAATAAAAATAAAAAATAAAGAAAGAAAATGATTGACTTTAAAGAAAAAGAAGGTATATGCATATGCATACCTGAGAGTAGAAAGAAAAAGAGAACAGGAATTCCGGTTGTCCCTCTTTTCTCTGCCTCTAATTTTAAATTGCCTATATAGACTAGTTCTGGTCTTGAGCACTTGTTCTTGCCTCAAAGGAAGCCCAAACTCATTAAGCTCCATTCACTACAGCACAAATCCAATCTGGGGTATCTAGGCCCTTTGTCTGTCTTGGGCTATGATAAGCTATTCCCTATTCTTTTTAACTGAGTTTCTAATACCTCCTTAAATTGACTTTTTTTTTTTTTTTTTTTTTGAGATGGAGTCTTGCTGTTGCCAGGCTGGAATGCAGTGGTGAGATCTTGGCTCACTGCCACCTCTGCCTCCTGGGTTCAAGTGATTTTCCTGCCTCAGCCTCCCAAGTAGCTGGGACTACAGGCATGCACCACCACTCATGACTAATTTTCTATTTTAGTAGAGAAAGGGTTTCACCATGTTGGTCAGGCTGGTCTCAAATTCCTGACCTTGTGATCCGTCCACGTCGGCCTCCCAAAGTGCTGAGATTACAGGCGTGAGCCACTGTGCCCAGTAAAATTGACCTTTAACTAAGGCCTCTGGCCAATCTAACATAACATAGTTATCCTCTTGACCCAATTCTAGCCTCTTTAGACTCAAGACCTGCCTTAGCAAGGCAATATTAAAACAAAGGTTAAGGGTCCTTATAGCAAAGGCATTTCATCCCTGTGTCACAGTTCCTAGCTGAGTACCTGGTACAGAAATATTCAAAAAATGTTTGTTGGATGAATGAAATCTGTACCTAACAATGCAATAATCACACTTACAAAGCATTTAGTTTCATATTCACACCTACAATGTACTGAGGAACTGTACATGTTAGATTTCTGAAACAGAATACTTTTTTTTTTTTTTTTGAGATGCAGTTTCACTCTTGTTACCCAGGCTGGAGTGCAACGGCACGATCTCGGCTCACCACAACCTCCACCTCCCGGGTTCAGGCAATTCTCCTGCCTCAGCCTCCTGAGTAGCTGGGATTACAGGCACGCACCACCATGCCCAGCTGATTTTTTGTATTTTCAGTAGAGACGGGGTTTCACCGTGTTGACCAGGATGGTCGATCTCTTGGCCTCGTGATCCACCTGCCTCGGCCTCCCAAAGTGCTGGGATTATAGGCGTGAGCCACCACGCCCAGCCCGAAACGGAGTATTTTTAAAAGAACTAATGAGGCCGGGTACGGTGGCTCACGCCTGTAATCCAAGCACTTTGGAGGCCAAGGCAGGCAGATCACCCGAGGTTGGGAGTTCAAGACCAGCCTGACCAACATGGTGAAACCCCATCTTTAAAAATTAAAAAAATAAAAATAAAAAAAAGAACTAATGAGAGCCTCTTCTGTGGAGCACTAACTAGTGGAGGTGGGAATGAAAAGTTAAGTTCTTTTAACTAACACTAAGAAACTACAATGTATTAATGCTCTCCTGGAAAATACAGTATGTTCATCAGCTTCAAAATACCATAAGCATTAACTAAAGGAGAGAAGATAAATTATGCAAAGATAAGAACTGACAGGAATTCAATTTCCAGATGACCTAAATGCATTTTGAGTTAATCTGCTCTTTTTTGTTTTTGTTACTTCCAAAGGACTGCAGATTATGCACTTGCTGAATTTTGCCTTTGTCACACATGACCTAACAACGAAGGCATTCATCATACCATAGTAGCTTCCCTCAAGTATCTGGTTCTAAACAGCTGCAAATTTTGGAAGACAACACTAAATGATGTCTCTAAAGATAAGTATGTTCTCTCTCAAAGAAATATTAAAATAAGATTAAAGTTTACTAGAATATAAAAACTGTCAAATTAAACTAGCTAAACATAAATTAAGTTTAAAAAATAAAGTAGAAAATTTTATAAGAATTTAAATCCTAATTGTTGTTAATAATTGATCCAACAAACATATCCTAAAGAATTTCTATGAAATAGCACAGCACTCCCATTCTTCTTGACGTTTGCTTTTATCCATCAGAAAGACGCCATACAACCAAAGATTGATTAATTCATTGCCTTCAAATGATGTAAGTGAATAAAATGACTTAAAATAATAAAAGCAATCTCAAAATTAATTTCCATAAAACCATTCATAAGAAGTAAAAGCTACTTCCCAGATCCAAAACTGGAAAGCATGAGGTGAAAAATATCCTGTCAAAAATAGAAACAGACTGTAAAAATCTTTAACATGAATTATGGCTTGTTAGGTAATTATACAACACTCACAAGCTGGCTTTTTAAATATCTGTCATTGTTCCTCAGTCACATCAATATACACTAAGACATTTATTCTTCACCTATTAACTCATTTTCCATGAGGAAAAATAAAAGCTTCATAACTGCTAAGCAAAACAGAGGGGGAAAACGCACTGCCCAAGAGCAGTTATCTCCTTACCAGCTGAAGTCTTTCAACTCTCATTTAGTCTGACTTTCATCCTTTCCCAATAATACTAGTACACCTGGTTTGAACGGTGGTTCATGCCTGTAATCCCAATACTTTGGGAGGCTTAGGTGGGCGGATCACAAGGTCAGGAGTTCAAGACCAGCCTCCCCAACGCAGTGAAACCCCATCACTACTAAAAATACAAAAATTAGCCAGGCATGGTGGCATGCACCTGTAGTCCCAGCTACACAGGAGGCTGAGGCAGGAGAATCACTTGAACTCAGGAGGTGGAGGTGGCAGTGAGCTGAGAATGTACCAGCCTGGGTGTCAGAGCAAGACTCCGTTTCCCAAGAGCAAGACTCCGTTTCCCAAAAAAAAAAAAAAAAAAAAAAAAAAAACACTAGTACAGCTAACTTACATAGAGCCATTTAGCTGGCTCCCAGAATGGCTACTACTTGGGAAAGACACATGTAAGTGTCCATTTGTCCATTTTGGACCTCCTTCAATTGCATTACATAATATCTTGCCAAGATTCTTTCATCTTAAAGAGAAGTCTGACTAACACTCTGAATATCACCAGTTTCCATATTAACTCAGATGCCTCTCAGTCTCCGGTGATTCAGAGCCTCAAATTGTATCTTCAGAGCCTTCACTCAACACTGTCAGCATACAATTCCTAATTTCTTAAAAGAAGGAAGAAAAAACCAGAACTTTTAGTACACACAATGCTGTCAAATTCCCAAGCTTGTGGTGAGGATCAAAATAAGATTTACAGGAAAACCTTGTTTTGTGAACTTCCAGTAGTACCTAACAGTGGTAAATGTTTGCTTCTATTTCCTGCCTTAAAATGGGCACAACTTCCATGCGCATGTTGATGTAAAATCCAGAGAGACACTAATTTATCACCTTTAAAAAGCAAATGGGGAACAGGAAGTATTGAAAGAGGAAAAAAAAAAAAAAACCCTACCATTACAAGTCAAGTCAGTGAGGAAGGATTGAGGACTCAACTTTAAGCCATCTACCTTTTGAACTAGATTCCATTTACATTATTCTATAGAGAGGAGGAAATGAAAGAATGAAAGTACTGATATGCTGGAATGCCTGACGAGGGTCACTATGACAAGTGACTAACTTCTTTTCCAGTTAGATCTTTTTTGAAAGCTTTGGAAGAAAAACAGTATTTATAGGCAAATCACTTTTGTAAAATTCTGTAATTTCATATTTAAAAGCACTACAGACAAAATTTCAGTTACCTATCCGGACAAGCGGTCCTTGGATATGTTATTATATTAAGTTATAGCAGGGTCTTAGAAAGCAAGAAAAAGGCTTGTTGCTAACTTCTAAACCACAGAAAACCCTCAATTATCCATGGTAGCATGGGGTAGGATAGGACAACCTGGATAAATGAACTCCTCAGGTGATTATCATTTAAGACAAATGTTGAATTAATTCAAACTCCTCCCTCCCTTTACAATAGAAAAAAAAATCTCTCCCATCTCCCAGCCATTTTCTAACAAAAAAAAATGCTAACAGCAGATAGCAGACGTCCAGTTTTTTTTAAAAAAAAGGTAAGGCAAACTGATGTATCAGCACTGTAACTGTTTTTTTTTTTTTTTTTTTTTTCCAGTAACTCTGACCGCAAACCATCAAACTATGAATTTAAGCTTCCTAAAAGGCTTTTTACATTACACCCTCCAAAAAACCCTCCTACCTTGACTTAAATTTTCTAAGTCAAATGTCTTATATTGAGCTGTACTAACGATGCTTGCTTGACATAAAGTTAAAGAAATGAACAACTATTACACTAAAATTCCAAAATGCTGATATCGAACAACTTTCGATTCAAATCCACTGTGATTCCAGGCATCGATGGAAGACAACTTCCTTTTTCTCCCCTGCGGGTCCCCCGGGCCCTTCCGCGAGTCCAGGTCCCCGCCCGGGCCTGCGGTGACATCCCAGGACCCATTTTCTGACGTCACAGACACGCGGACCCACAGCCCTATGACTTCATCGCGGACTTGGGCCGAACCGCAGTCGACTTGCGCCAGCCCAGAGGCCGGGGAGTTGTCCCAGCCTCCACCCCGCCCCATCCCCGTGGAAGGTTGAGGTCCAGCGCCAGCTCACCTGCGCTGGGGCAGGAAAGGGCAGAGTGGCCGAGCCAGGGCGGGCGCGACAGGGGCGAGGCGACCCCAGTCCAGACCCTGACTTCCTCACCGCCCTGAGTCCCGTAGGTGGGAGCACCGGTCCGGTGTTCGCTCACGGCCTATCCGTGATCTCCTCGGCTTCAGCCGGGACCCAGGACCCCGCTCCCGCCTACCCGCCCGACCCTCCGTGGCCCGTGGGGGCGCTTAGCACCCGGGCCGTGCGCGCTGGGAGGGCTGCCCCGGAGGAGGCGCAGGCCTCCGGGTCCCTGCCCGGGACCCGCGGGCGGCACCCCTGCCCCCACCCGCCCGGCGCCCCGGGAGCGCAGGCAAGCGGCGGGAGGGGGCGGGGAGCGGCCACGGTGGCCGCCGCCGGACCCCAGCCCCGCGGCCCTCGCACCACGCCCCACCCCGGCCCGGACCCACCTGCGCTACTGCCCCGGCCGCGGCCTGGCCCGGGGCTGCACCAGCCCAATGCAGTGGCGGCGGCAGCAGCGGCGGTGCCGGCGGCAGGAGGCCTGGCTCGCTCCCCACCACTGAGGCGGACCGAGCACCCAGCGCGGCGCGGCGGCGCCCAACGCTCGCCCCGAAACCCATTTGTTTGGCTAAAACGGCGTGACGTCACGCGCCGGCCCAATCGACGGTTGGCCGGGGGAGGGGCCGCGGTACCAAGGTGTCACGGCGTCCTCTGTTGGACGCTAGGGGAAGGAAGGGGGAAGTAAAAAGGGAGACCTGGATGACGCGTCTGCCGCCCCCAAGTGGTGGAGAGTGAAAGTTTGAGCACTACTGTGGGGAAAGCAATCAAACCCCTCTAGGCCAGCCAGAAGGGTAGTGACGCCAAGGTTCAGTAAGCAGACATGTCAAGTTCATCTATATTCGTGGATGGACCTGAAGCTATAAATGGTCTCAGATGCTATTAGATAACCCAGTAGACCTGGATCCCCATCTTGGTTCTGCTGCTACCTTGGAAGGCTGGGGTTCAGAGCTTCAATTTGTAAACGACAAAATTGGAAGAGTCCCTTCTGACTCTCTTTCCTATGCAAATCACGGCAGGAGTACCTGTCAGAAAGTAGATAAACGTTGAGGTTCACACCAAACTGTTAAAGTCTGTAGAAGCTTAAGGGCTTGTTAATGATGGATATAAATTTTTTATACTCTACATTCAAATCAGAAGGCCAGTGAGGAACTTTTGATCCTCAACCTTTAAACTTATTATTTTCATTGTAATATTAACAACACTGAAAAATATGAGGACAATGTATTTTCTTCTAGACCTTTTGCCCCATCTCATTTATTTTACAACACTGTAATAGCAGTGGTACGTGATTTTGCATCCTCTTTTCACTTTTATAAGTATTTCTCATATTTCTACATAAGCTTCATAACCAGTTTAACACCTGCGTAAAATTACATTAAGTGGACACGAAATTTACTGCGTTAATTCTCTATTCTTGGACATAACTTTTTTCCCCTCACTTTTTGCCATTATAAAGAGATCTTCATGGATGTAGATTTTTATCTTCATGAATGTAGATTTTTAAAGATACCCAAAAGTGAAATTACTAGATGAAAAAAGAGTATCAGCACGTTCACAGTTACTAATACAAACTGCCAAATGGCTTTTGAAAGGTTACCTTGGGGCCGGGCGCGGTGGCTCAAGCCTGTAATCCCAGCACTTTGGGAGGCCGAGGCGGGTGGATCACGAGGTCAAGAGATCGAGACCATCCTGGTCAACACAGTGAAACCCCGTCTCTACTGAAAATAAAAAAAAATTAGCTGGGCATGGTGGCACGTGCCTGTAATCCCAGCTACTCAGGAGGCTGAGGCAGGAGAATTGCCTGAACCCAGGAGGAGGTTGCAGTGAGCCAAGATCGCGCCATTGCACTCCAGCCTGGGTAACAAGAGCGAAACTCCGTCCAAAATAAATAAATAAATAAATAAAAATAAAAAAAATAAAAAATAAAAAAATTAAAAAAAAAAGAAAGGTTACCTTTGAGCTGGAATAAATAAAAAGTAAAATTATTTTTAAAAATAAATAAATAAAATAAAAGGTTGTACCAAGTTACACTTAAATCAGCAACTGTGATTTTAGCCAGTCCTTAACAAAAGTACTTTTGTCCAATTATAAAACTCTTGTAAAAGATATGTGTAAAATCTTAAATATCAAAACATAAGAACAAAATAAAAATAAATATTTCCCATAATCTCATCACTAAGAAATAACCACTTACTATCTCCAACTAGACCTTTATCTATACACATATTTTTAATAAAAATTGTAGAGGGTAAGGGCAGGCAAGGTGGCTTACGCCTGTAATCCCACCACTTTGGGAGGCCGAGGAGGGTGGATCACCTGAGGTCAGGAGTTTGAGACCAGCCTGGCCAACATGGTGAAACCACGTCTCTACTAAAAATACAAAAATTAGCTGAGCATAGTGGAATGCACCTGTAATTCCAGCTGCTTGGGAGGCTGAGGTGGTAGAATCGCTTAAACCTAGGAGGCAGAGGTTGCACTGAGCTGAGATGGCACTACTGCACTCCAGCCTGGGTGATGGAGTGAGACTCTGTGTCAAAATGAAAAAAAAAATTAAGGAGGGATGTTATATGGTACACATTGGCATCAAACTGTATGTCTTCTTTAATACATAATCAATATTAGCCCAATATATCATGATCATTTGAAACTTCTGTCGTAGTTAGCTCAAAATTATAAAACTTCAATATATATTCTTTTGGATCCATCTCAAATGAACAAAACAAACCGGCCGGGCGCGGTGGCTCACGCCTGTAATCCCAGCACTTTGGGAGGCCGAGGTGGGTGGATCACGAGGTCAAGAGATCGAGACCATCCTGGTCAACATGGTGAAACCCCCGTCTCTACTAAAACTACAAAATATTAGCTGGGCATGGTGGCGCATGCCTGTAATCCCAGCTACTCAGGAGACTGAGGCAGGGGAATTGCCTGAACCCAGGAGGCGGAGGCTGCGGTGAGCCGAGATCGCGCCATTGCACTCCAGCCTGGGTAACAAGAGCGAAACTCCGTCTCAAAAAACAAACAAACAAACAAACAAAATCAAAACAAACCTCTTGATTCCAGTTGATTAGGGGAATCAAAAAGTTGATTCCTCCAATTTTTTTCCTCTTTTTTTATGGCCCTTACTTTAATCCGCACACATCTTCCATATGTGTATTTAATAGCCCTTGCTAGATTCTAAACTGCTAGGGGAAAGATTATATTCTAGTATTCACTAAAGGGTATTGCACTTAATATTGCTTAAATGTTTAATTAATAATTATAACCATATTAGTGATGTACACGTTTCTCTTAATGATAGATTAGTATAATGTGTATTTTATAATGGTATTGGCCAGGCCCAGGAGCTCAAGGCTACAGTTAGCGAAGATCATACTACTACACTCCAGCCTGGGCAATAGGAGGAGACCCTGTCTCTAAAAAAAAAAAAACATATGCATATATATTTTTTTAATGGCGTTTTACTGCATAGTGTTAGTATCCAACATTACATTTATGATGTATCATCCAGACATTATGCTAAGTACTTTGCATACATTATTTCATTTAATCAGAAAAACACCTCTGTGAGATAAGGACTATTGTTATTTCAAAGGAGGAGTCTGGGGCTTAAAGCATTAAGCTATTTGGCCCAGGGTATAGAGTCAAACTTAGCAAAGATTCCGGAGCCCCAACCATGACACTGTATTGTTATTGGCAGTCTAAAATGGTTCAGAGACATTGAAACTACAAAGCACCATGCAGGTATCATTGAACTGAAATGATAGTGGTTTCCATGTGAATAGTACATCACTATCAAAAGTTCCATCAGAGTTCACGTGCTTCTCAAACAATTCGTAAAGATTAGTTTTGTTGTCATTTTGTTTTTTTTTTTAAATATTTAGTACATTCTGAACTGATTATTTTATAAAATATAATAAAACTGAATAAACCACTATAAAAATGAAATTAATTTTAAAAGACACAATAAAAGCCCAAACTATTAATTATTATATTTTTTCATCTCTTTTTTGAGATGGGAGGTCTCACTATGTTACCCAGGCTGGTCTCAAATCCATGGCCTCAATCTATCCCAAGTAGCTGGGATTACAGGAGTGAGCTACTTGCCTATGAATTATTTATAATTAAAGTCCATAGACATAGAATTATTCCATCAATTTGCTAGTAAAGTTTCTAAAATCGTATTCTCAATTTCTGCTCTTGTCTCAGATTGGCCAGCAGACCACACTTTGAATAGTCCCTTTCTAGGAGAAAGAACTAGGAGAGAATGCAACCATGTTAGGCAAGTCCTTCTCTTGATTCTGTTTCTCCATTTATATAATGGCAATGATCCCCTAGAAACAAAGCCAGTCGAGCCAGTATAGTACATGAAACCACAGGCCCTGTGGTAGGTCCTCTGGAAGGTTCTCCCCAGGTGGGCATGCAGTGGCATACTGAGGCCATGGGACTGGTAAGAGCTGAAGGAAGAACAAGACCAAGGTGGCACAGCAGCAGAAAAGTTCCACATATAGATAGTATATAAGCTTGGTTATTCCATCAGTAATTGAAATTTAGTTGTCTCAAGCTAGCAAACATCAGATTAAATTAAAACTCAGTGCAATGGCCTTGTCTTGTATAGACTTGGTTTCATTTCTGTTCTCTGCTCAGAAAAAAACAAAAAACTAAGAACCTATCACTTATTCCTTAATAAGCTTACTTCAACACGCACTGCTGTGGTTTGAATGCGTCCCCTAAATATGTTAGAAACTTAATCCTCAATGCAACAAAGTTAAGAGGCGGGAACTTTAAGAAGCAATTAGGTCATAAGGGCTCTGTCCTCATGAATGAATTAATGCTATTATCAAGGGAGTGGATTAGTTATCAAGAGAGTGAGTTACTATAAAAGCAAGCTTGGACCGGGCATGGTGGCTCAAGCCTATAATCCTAGCACTTTGGGAGGCCGAGCTGGGTGGATCACCTGAGGTCAGGAGTTCAAGACCAGCCTGGCCAATCAAGATAGTGAAACCCCATCTCTATTAAAAATGCAAAAAAAAATTAGCCAGGCATGGTGGTGGGTGCCTGTAATCTCAGCTACTTGGGAGGCTGAGGCAGGAGAATTGCTTGAACCCAGGAGGTGGAGGTTGCAGTGAGCCAAGATTGTGCCACTGCACTCCAGCCTGGGTGACAGAGCAAGACTGTCTAAAAAAAAGAAAAAAGCTTGGCCTTATCTCACTCTTATGGGAGTGGGGATCACCATAAGGCAAGTTGATCTAAGGGACTTTCAAAAAAAAATCAATTTGCCTTTTGGTGATCTGCACTTTCTTGCTTTGTCACGTGTTCTCTTGCTCTTTCACCTTCTAACATGGAATGACGTAGCAAGAAGGCCCTCAGGAGATGTGAACCCCTTGACCTTAGACTTCCCAGCCTCCAGAACTGTAAGAAATAAATCTCTGTTCTTTATACATTATGCAGTCTCAGGTGTTCTGTTATAGTAGCACAAAACAGACTAGGACACCTACCAATTGATCTTCTCCCTCTCACCCCTGGCCCCTCCTTATCAAACTTACTTTCCCCCTGCTGGAGAAAGGAAACCAAGAGCAGACACCATGAGACTTTGCATCTAGACCTATCTTTGCTGCAGAAGCTAGGCCACTAGGTGCCTTTCTCTACCTACATGACGGTGTTATAAAGACCAAATAAGAAAAGAGAAGCGGCCGGGCGCGGTGGCTCAAGCCTGTAATCCCAGCACTTTGGGAGGCCGAGGCGGGTGGATCATGAGGTCAAGAGATCAAGACCATCCTGGTCAACATGGTGAAACCCCGTCTCTACTAAAACTACAAAAAATTAGCTGGGCATGGTGGCGCGGGCCTGTAATCCCAGCTACTCAGGAGGCTGAGGCAGGAGAATTGCCTGAACCCAGGAGGCGGAGGTTGCGGTGAGCCGAGATCGCGCCATTGCACTCCAGCCTGGGTAACAAGAGCGAAACTCCGTCTCAAAAAAAAAAAAAAAAAAAGAAAAGAGAAGCAAAAGTGCTTTTAGAAGTTTCAACTTTGCAAAGGTAAAGCATGCACTTAAATATGCCTGGAATGTGGCCATTGGAACGTGCTTCAAGCCCTGATCTTATGCCCAGGTTTATGCATGTGTGAAGTTCAGTGGTGATGATGGGGGAATAGGCAGGGGCTACTCAGCCATGAGAATATAAATATCCACAAGAAATAGAACAACTAAGGCGAAACTAGAGGACCAAGGCAGCAGACTGTTTAACAGATATGGGTATCTATTATAATTGAGATGTGGACAGTGAGGGACATAAATAAGTATTGAAACCAGGAAATCATAGTTTTTATCCTTCTTTTTGGATCTTGTGCCCCTATGAATATCTGATAAGAGCTAAAAACCAAGAGTCTTTGGAGACTCTTGGCAGAATTAAAAATATTCACCCTGATACATACATAGTTTCGAAGATAATTTTAATTTTTTTCTAAAGTCCCTTAGATCAAATTGTGTTATGGTCATCTGCACCCCCATAAAGAGGTGTAAGAGACATGTAGAACAAGGACACCTCTCCCAGTAAAATGAATGGGAGATGAATCAAGGTCCCAGATTCTCCTATTTCCATGATATTGCCCTCGGAACACACAGAGGATGGTTTCTGCACTGTCAATACAGTAAGTCACACAATTTCCACATGTATCTCAATGCTTTTTTTTTTTTTTGAGACAGGGTTTTGCTCTGTCGCCAAGGCTAGACAGCAGGGGCACCAACTTAGCTCACTGTAGCCTTGACCTCCCGGGTTCAAGTGATCCTCCGACCTCATCCTTACAAGTAGCTTGGACCACAGATGCCCACCACTGTTCCCAGCTAATTTTTTGTTGTTGTTTAGATGGGGTCTCCTTATGTCGCCCAGGCTGGTCTCAAAATCCCAGGCTTATATGATCCTCCCAACTCAACTCTCCCAAAGTGGTGGGTTTACAGGGGTAAGCCACTGTGCCCCTATCTCACATATAAAAGGAGAAATTCCTTCTCTTGCTAAAGTTATAAGCAAGGCTTAGACTGAAATCTTCACATTCTTTTCATCAAAATTAACACTTGGGCAGATTAGATAACAGGCCACAATGATCTCCAAGTTGCTTGTTAATGTTTGAAATTTTAGTAGAATTCTCAAAGTGCCAATCTGCATTCCTGATGCCCCTGCATTGAAAATCTCTATGTAGTGTATGGAACTCAAGTGCAGTGCAACTGAAATCAATGAAAGCATTATGTTAGCTTCTCTGTCAAGTCAGGCAATCTCTGTTCCATCCAGAGGTCCCTCAGCCTGGAAGATTCCTCACCCCTTTTCGCCTGAATGGCCCCAACGCTACCATAGGTGTTGGCTTAATAGTCTCTTTGGGGCACTGAAGGTGCCAGAATTTATATTTAGAGGGATTTTGGAGGTGCTGGGGGTGGCGGGGAAAGTGCAAAACTGGGGAACTTAACGTATGTTTGCCTAGCCAGCACAGTTTTTGCTTAGATTTTATTTTTATTTGGGGTGGCATGAGGAGGCTAGAGCTTCTTCAAGCCAGGATTTCTCTAGCCTTCCTATCTAGTTGCCCCAAAATTATTCTCTTTCACAAAGCTGTTTAATTCCTTCATAACACTAATTACACTAGAAATTATTTGTTACAACCTCTGTAGAATGATAGCTTTGGAAAGCATGGGAACTGTTTTATTCATTACTTTATCCCAATACCAACCTCGGTGCCTGATACCTAGAAGGTACTCAATAAGTAATAGTGGTGTGTAATCAAGCTCATATATATATATATATATATATATACACACACACACACACACACACACATACACACACACACACACACACACATATGTTTTTGTTTTTGAGACAGAGTCTTGTTCTTGTCACCCAGGCTGAAGTGTAGTGGCGTGATCTCAGCTCACTCCAACCTCTGCCTCCCAGGTTCAAGGGATTCTTGTGCCTCAACCTCCTGAGTAGCTGGAATTGCAAGGGTGTACCACCACGCCCGGCTAATTTTTGTATTTTTAATAGAGATGGGTTTTACCATGTTGGCCAAGCTGGTCTTGAACTCTTGACCTCAGGTGATCCACTGGGCTTGGACTCCCAAAGTGCTGGGATTACAGGCATGAGCCACCATGCCTGGTTGAGCCTATATTATTTTTAAAAAAAACAACCACCATCATAAGGTGTTTCTTTTACTTGTGATAAAAGAGAAGCTTTAGGCAAGTTAAATTTAACACAGTTTAACTGAGCAAAGAAAGATTCACGAATCAGGGAGCCTCCTGAGCCAAAGTAGGCTCAGAGAGACTCCAGCACAGCCATGTGGTAGAAGATCTTTGGACAGAAAATGGAAAGTGACTTACAGAAAATGGAAGCAAGGTACAGAAACAGCCAGATTGGATACAGCTCCGTGTTTGCCTTTTTTGAACACAGTTTGAATAGTTGGCCACCTACTGGCCAAAATCTGGTGGTTGGTACAAGCCAGAGGGTTAGTACTAACAAGTAGGTTAGTCTGTTTACACATCCAGTTAGGTTTCGGTTTACTATGAATGAAGAAATTTTTAGGTTGAACTTAAAATATGTATGGAGGAAGCTTTAGACTAAACTTATTTATCACTTGTTTTCCTTTCTTCTTTGTTCTTTTCTACCCCCATGTGTGATTGCTTGTACATAGTCATTTCAGTGGAGGGTAGCCACTAATAATTGATTAACTTCACATCCTAACCCTCAGGGGCTGCCCACAAGATAAATGAACTTGTTTTTCTTTCAAAGAACAATGATTCATAGGTCATGCAGACCTCCTTGATGGCATTCAGAAGTTTGATCAGCCTAGGAATCTCACGTTCCCCATAGCCACCTTTCTCATAAAAACGCTCAGTTATGTTCAAAGGTAGGTTGGATTTCAAAGTGTACCTCTCCTATCCTCATGCTTTGGCCAAATTGAATAAGCCTTTCTCTACTAAGGCTCATGTATCTGTGTTTGGCTTACCGTGCACCAGATGCTTGATTCTGGCTTTCGGGATTCTACAATAGTGGAATAATTTGTTTTTAAATGCTAGAAAGATGTTCTGCAAGGACAACAGTGATCTATATTTAGAATCATTTAACCCTTGCAGTTATGAAAGATGGAAGAAGTTTTTGAAAGGGAGATAGAAGAAAATGAGGAATGTTACTCCTTAGGAAAGTGGAATGTTCCCCCAGGGAGTGTTCTCTCCACAGCCAGTCGAGTAAGATTAAAAGACATGATCCAGGCCAGGCGAGGTGGCTCATGCCTGTAATCCCAGGACTTTGGGAAGCTGAGGCGGGTGGATCACCTGAGGTCAGGAGTTCAAGGCCAGCCTGGCCAACATGGTGAGACCCGCCCCCCCATATCTACTAAAAATACAAAAATCAGCTGGGAGTGGTGGCACGTGCCTGTAATCCCAGCTACTCAGGTGGCTAAGGCAGGAGAATCACTTGAACCCGGGAGGTGGAGGTTGCAGTGAGCCGAGATTGTGCCATTGCAGTCCAGCCTGGGTGACAGAGTGAGACCCTGTCTCAAAAAAAAAAAAATTAAGAAAAAAAACCCAACATGATCCAGATAAGGCCATAGACCCTGGAGCTTAAACCCGGAGGTTGGGGCCTTTTAAAGAGCCAGGAGATGGAAGAGCTGTGCATAGGATACCAGAAGCCAAAATAGTAACGTTGCCTTAAGAAACAGAAGGAAAAAAAATCACAAAAGGAGAACGCAGGTTTGCATATCCCATTAATTATTATAGCACAGAAGGAATTAAACCCAGCTGCATTCCAAGTACAAAAATATAACAGGCAAAGGGAAGCAGCTCATCACACACACACACACACACACACACACACACACACACACGCATGACGCACAGAGAAAGAGAGAGAGAGAGAGAGAGATAATCTTCAAGCCCTTTGATTCTTCTCCTCACTCTTCGAATAAAATCAGAACCCTTTACTGTGGCCCAGCATAATCAGACACGTTCCCTTTATCAACCTCTCTTCATTCTTCCTACTTGTCTCAGCTAAAATGTCATCGCCTCAGAGAGCCTTCCCTATCTATCCAGTGTAGCATTTCAGCCTTGTTGCTTTCCTTTATTCTCTTTTTTTTTTTTTGAGACGGAGTTTCACTCTTGTTACCCAGGCTGGAGTGCAATGGCGCGATCTCGGCTCACCGCAACCTCCGCCTCCTGGGTTCAGGCAATTCTCCTGCCTCAGCCTCCTGAGTAGCTGGGATTACAGGCACGCACCACCATGCCCAGCTAATTTTTCGTAGTTTTAGTAGAGACGGGGTTTCACCATGTTGACCAGGACGGTCTCGATCTCTTGACCTCGGGATCCACCCGCCTCGGCCTCCCAAAGTGCTGGGATTACAGGCTTGAGCCACCGCGCCCGGCTGTTGCTTTCCTTTATAGTGCCTCATGCCTGACTCATAATAGGCACCCAGTAAATACCTGTTGAATTAATAAAAATATATATACTTTTTTTTTTTTTACTAAAAGATTTAATCCAGGACACAAATGTTACAGTGGATGACTAATAAAAGTAACATGAGTAGAGAGAAATGTACATTATAAATAGGACCTGAATAAAGGCAGAATCTAAGGCATTGCTGCAAATACATGACCAAAAGTCAGAACATCTGAACCCTACGGAACCTAGCCAACCAGCCAGTCATGATTTTCATGCTTCAACACAAATTACCTGTGATTTAATTATCTAGATCACCCATTGATTATAAGGATATTTACCTTAGTCAACTTGGCATTTAGATAATGACTAGTATTCATTAGGTAATGACAAATAATTCATGTTGACATTTTTTATATTTTTAATAAGCCCCTGGTCTATCTGTTGAAAATAGCAAAAAAGGAAAATGGTAGGGGTGTGGGAGTCACCGCCCTCTGACTGGCTACTGAACAGCAATTTCCCCTTTTCTTGCTTATTAACAGAATCCTGACCCAGGCTACCCTATCTGTGTTTCTAGGGACGTGGGCCCAGAACCATTGTGTGAACAATGATTGACCTCAGCTAATGTTTCTCATGGAGTGATTGACTTTGCCTCCCAAAGGACATCAGCAATGCCTAGAGACATTTCCAGTTGTCACTACTTGAAAGGAAGCACGATCTGCATCCAGAGGGACAGACAAGGATGCTGTTTCTCAATATCCTACAATGCATAGAACAGCTTCTATAAAAAAGAGTTATCCACCAAAAACGTCAGCAGTGCCAAGGTTTGGAGAACCTGCTCTAGGGTAATCAGTGTGGTCCTCATCTCCCTGTCAGTGACTGATTCAACTCGCATAATAATCTTATGGGAGTGTGATGTAATTCTAGCCAATAAAATGCAATGGGAAGTTGGCTGAGATACTACTGAAAAAATCTTTTCTTACCCCTAAAAAGAGACATTCATTTTCTGTTGAACTGCCTTACTTTCCTTAAAAAAAAAATCGTATTTACCAACAATGAGAAAAGGAGAAACATGCAAGAAACTTTCCTTATCTCCTGCTAGATGCCATTGTGTTTGTGATGTGGTGTCTAGAACTATGGCTGTCATCTTGGAACCATGAGAGTAGTTAGCTGAAGAAACAGGAGGATGGCAAAGTGGAAGGATGGAAGTTACCTGAGGCTGAGGACATCAGTACACCTCTGATTTAACCAATCCCTGAGACTTCTTGTTATATGAGATAATCAATTCCATTGCTGTTTAAGTCATGTAAAGGGCTTTAAAAAATTTTATAGCTGAAAACATCCTGGCATACATTTTATATTTTTATTTGATATGTGAAAAAAAGAATAAAACATAGGAGGAAAGACACTAACCTCCTTTGGAGCAAGCTCTACAATTGTCTAGTGATAAAATAATTTTGCTTTGCTGTGCTTCCAGAATGACCTGAAAACTAACTCATGATCTTATGATACCGACAGTTGATAAAATCAGTGGGGGAAAAACATCTGTCTATTAATGCATAAGACTGTGTTTTTTAAGTAAATGAGTAGGTTCTCATATGACATTTTGAAATCTTCAAGAAAATGACATTTTCCAGTCAGGGAGCCTGCAGCATTAGCATGAGACCAGTCAGCCTGTCCTTATTCTTCTTAAGCCCTAGCCCACCTAATTCACAGGCACCTGCTACAGCAAAAAACGAGCTGCCTGACTAAAATAACCTAGTTACATCAGCCTGTTAAAAATGGTCCTGGGGATAGATTTTGCTCAGCATTGAGTTCTTTGAACAACAACAAAAAAACCAGCAACTTATTCTGCAGTTTTAGAGTTTGCTGACATTTTCTTACCAGGCATAACTATGCTTTTTTTTTTTTTTTTTGCCAATTCTTACTTTGAAATACCAAAGACAACTCTTCAAAAAAGTACAGAGCTCAGATATCAGCATTTTCTTACCAAACAAAAATCATTTGTTTTGTTAATTAGTATTGAAACCTTATTGGGGTGCCTTAAGATACTTTCCTTGGAAAAGTTTATGGAGATTTGGCTTTTTTAGAATGCATTGTTATATAGTCTCCATCATGCACGGTATTACAGTTCACTGTCACTGACAGAGAATCCCATTGACCTTTCACAGCAACTCACACCTTGGCCCTTCTTAAGACTGCTGAGCTGCAAAGCCTCTACAGGCAGACAGTGACTAGACTGCCTCCTTGCTGGACAGGGCAGCTCTGAAGGAAAAAAAAAAGAAGGCAGCAGCATAACGGAACTCATAAATAAAGCCCTAAATCCCTGGGACAGAGCACCTGGGAACAAAAAGCAGTTCATGAGTTCTGCTGCAACAGACCTAAACATACCTGCCCAGCAGCTCTGAATGAACAATGGAGCTCACAGCTCAGCATTTGAGCATCTATAAAGAACAGACTGTCTCCTCAAGCAGCTCCTTGACCCCTGTATATCCAAAGAGCGACCTCATAAAGGAGAGATCAGACTGACACTTGGCGGGTATCCTTCTGGGACAAAGATAGCAGAAGAAGAAAACTGGTAACAACGCTTACTGTTCTGCAGCTGCTGCAGGTGATCCCCAGGCAAGCAGGGCCTGGAGTGGACCTCAGCAGACCTACAGCAGATGGGCCAGACTGTTAGAAGGAAAACTAAGAAACAGAAATAACCTCATCATCAACAAACAGAACGTCCACTCAGAGACCCAATTTGAAAGCCAGCAACTACAAAGACGACAGGTGGACAAATCCATAAAGATGGGAAGAAACCAGCGCAAAAAGGATGAAAACACCTGAAACCACAAAACCTCTCCTCCTACAAGGGATTACAACTCCTCACCAGCAAGGGAACAAGGTTGGATGGAGAACTAGTGTGGTGAAATGACAGAATCAGACTTCAGAAGGTGGGTAGTAAGAAACTTCTGTGAACTAAAAGAACATGTTCTAACCCAATGCAAAGAAACTAAGAACCTTGAAAAAAGATTTGATGAGATGCTAACAAGAATGGACAAAATAGAAAGGAATATAAGTGAATTGATGGAGCTGAAAAACACAACACGAGAACTTCACGAAGCATGCACAAGTATCAACAGCCGAATTGACCAAGCAGAAGAAAGGATATCAGAGGTCGAAGATCAACTCAATGAAATAAAACAGGAAGGCAAGAATAGAGAAAAAAGGGTAAAAAGGAATGAACAAAGTCTCCAAGAAATGTGGGACTATGTGAAAAGACCTAATCTATGTTTGATAGGTGTGCCTGAATGCGATGAAGATAATGAATCCAAGCTGGAAAATACTCTTCAGGATATTATCCAGGAAAACTTCCCCAACCTAGCAAGGCAGGCCAATATTCAAGTCCAGGAAATACAGAGAACACCAAAAAGATATTCCTCAAGAAGAGCAACTCCAAGGCACATAATCATCAGATTCACCAGGGTTGAAATGAAGGAGAAAATACTAAGGGCAGCCAGAGAGAAAGGTGAGGTTACCCACAAAGGGAAGCCCATCAGACTCACAGCAGATCTCTCAGCAGAAACCCTACAAGCCAGAATAGAGTGGGGGCCAATATTCAACATCCTTAAAGAAAAGAACTTTCAACCCAGAATCTCCTATCGAGCCAAAGTAAGCTTCATAAGTGAAGGAAAAATAAAATCCTTTGTGAACATGCAAGTACTCAGAGATTTCGTCACCACCAGGCCTGCTTTACGAGAGCTCCTGAAAGGGGCTGTACACATATAAAGGAACAACCAGTACCAGCCACTCCAAAAACATGCCAAATGGTAAAGAGAATCAACACAATGAAGAATCTGCATCAACTAATGGGCAAAACAGCCAGCTAGCACCAAAATGGAAGCATCAAATTCACACATAACAATATTAATCCTAAATGTAAATGGACTAAATGCCCCAATCAAAAGACACAGACTGGCAAATTGGATAAAAAGCCAAAACCCATCAGTGTGCTGTATCCAGGAAACCCATCTCACATGCAAGGATACACAAAGGCTCAAAATAAAGGGATGGAGGAAGATTTACCAAGCAAATGGAGAGCAAAAAAAAGCAGGAGTTGCAATTCTCATCTCTGATAAATTAGACTTTAAAGCAACAAAGATCAAAAGAGACAAAGAAAGACATTACATAATGGTAAAAGGATCAATACAACAAGAAGAGCTAACGATCCTAAATATATACGCACCCAATACAGAAGTACCCAGATACATAAGGCAAGTTCTTAATGACTTACAAAGAGACTTTAGACTCCCACATGATTATAGTGGGAGACTTTAACACCCCATTGTCAATATTAGACAGATCAACCAGACAGAAAATTAACAAGGATATCCAGGACTTGAACTCAGACCTGGACCAAGCAAACCTAATAGACATTTACAGAACTCTCCACCCCAAATCCACAGAATATACATTCTTCTCAGCACCACATCACACCTACTCTAAAATTGACCACATAATTGGGAGTAAATCACTCCTCAGCAAATGCAAAAGAATGGAAATCATAACAAACAGTCTCTCAGACCACAATGCAATCAAGTTAGAACTCAGAATTCAAAAACTAACCCAAAACCGCACAGCTTCATGGAAACTGAACAACTTGCTCTTGAATGTTGACTGGATAAACAATGAAATGAAGACAGAAATAAAGACATTCTTTGAAACCAACGAGAATGAAGACACAAGATACCAGAATCTCTGGGACACATTTAAAGCAGTCTCTAGAGGAAAATATATAGCAATGAGTGCCCACATGAGAAGCAAGGAGAGATCAAAAATTGACACTCTATCGTCAAAATTGAAAGAGCTAGAGGAGCAAGATCAAAAAAACTCAAAGTCTAGCAGAAGACAAGAAATAGCTAAGATCAGAGCAGAACTGAAGGAGATAGAGACACAAAAAACCCTTCAGAAAAATCAATAAATCCAGGAGCTGGTTTTTTGAAAATATCAACAAAATAGACAGATGACCAGCCAGATTAATAAAAAAGAAAAGAGAGAATAATCAAATTGATGCAATAAAAAACAATAAAGGGGATATCACCACAGATTCCACAGAAATTCAAACCATCACCAGAGATTATTACAAACAACTCTATGCACATCAACTAGTAAACCTGCAAGAAATGGATAAATTCCTGGACACTTGCCTCCTCCCAAGCCTAAACCAGGAAGAAGCCGAAACCCTGAACAGACCCATAACAAGGTCTGAAGTTGGGGCAGCAATTAAGAGCTTACCACCCAAAAAAAGCCCAGGTCCAGATGGGCTCACAGCTGAATTCTACCAGACATACAAAGAGGAGCTGGTACTATTCCTTCTGAAACTATTCCAAACAATACAAAAAGAGGGAATTCTTCCCAAATCATTTTATGAGACCAACATCACCCTGATTCCAAAACCCGGCAGAGACTCAACAAGAAAAGAAAACTTCAGGCCAATATCCATGATGAACATGGATGCAAAAATCTTCAATAAAATACTGGCAAGCCGATTGCAACAGCACATCAAAAAGCTTACCCACCATGATCAAGTAGGCTTCATCCCAGATACGCAAGGCTGGTTCAACATACGCAAGTCTATAAACATAGTCCACCACATAAACAGAACCAAAGACAAAAACCACATGTTTATCTCAATTGATGCAGAGAAGGCCTTTGACATAATTCAACAGCCCTTTATGCTAAAAACCCTCAATAAGCTAGGTATTGACGGAACGTATCTCAAAATAACAAAAGCTTTTACGACAAACCCACAGCCAATATCATACTGAATGGGCAAAAACTGGAAGCATTCCCCTTGAAATCTGGCACTAGACAAGGATGCCCTCTCTCACCACTCCTATTCAAAATAGTACTGGAAGTTCTAGCGAGGTCAATCAGGCAAGAAAAAGAAATAAAGGGTATTCAAATAGGAAAGGAGGAAGTCAAATTGTCTCTATTTGCAGACAACATGATTGTATATCTAGAAGACCCCATCGTCTCAGCCCAAAATCTCCTGAAACTGAAAAGCAACTTCAGCAAAGTCTCAGGATACAAAATCAATGTGCAAAAATCACATGCATTCCTATACACCAATAACAGACTTAAAGAGAGCCAAATCAAGAACGAACTGCCATTCACAATTGCCACAAAGAGAATAAAATACCTAGGAATACAACTAACAAGGTACATTAAGGACCTCTTCAAGGAGAACTACAAGGTACTGCTCAACGAAATAAGAGAGGACACAAACAGATGGAGAAACATTCCATGTTCATGGTTAGGAAGAATCAATATTGTGAAAATGGCCATACTGCCCAAAGTAATTTACAGAGTCAATGCTATCCCCGTCAAGCTACCAATGACCTTCTTCACAGAACTGGAAAAAACCACCTTAAACTTCATATGGAACCAAAAGAGAGCCCGCATAGCCAAGTCAATTCTAAGCAAAAAGAACAAAGCAGGAGGCATCACACTACCTGGCTTCAAATTATACTACAAGGCTACAGTAATCAAAACAGCATGGTACTGGTACCAAAACAGAGATCAATGAAACAGAACGGAGGTCTCGGACGCAACACAACATATCTACAACCGTCTGATCTTTGACAAACCAGACAAAAACAAGCAATGGGGAAAGGATTCCCTGTTTAATAAATGGTGTTGGGAAAACTGGCTAGCCATGTGCAGAAAGCAGAAACTGGACCCCTTCCTGACACCTTACACTAAAATTAACTCCAGATGGATTAAAGACTTAAACATAAGACCTAACACCGTAAAAACCCTAGAAGAAAATCTAGTCAAAACCATTCAGCACATAGGTGTAGGCAAGGACTTCATGACCAAAACACCAAAAGCATTGACAACAAAAGCCAAAATAGACAAATGGGACCTAATGAAACTCCACAGCTTCTGCACAGCAAAAGAAACAGTCATTAGAGTGAATTGGCAACCAACAGAATGGGAAAAAATTTTTGCAGTTTACTCATCTGACAAAGGGCTGATATCCAGAATTTACAAAGAACTAAAACAGATTTACAAGAAAAAAAACAAACAAGCCCATTCAAAAGTAGGCGAAGGATATGAACAGATACTTTACAAAAGAAGACATACATGAGGCCAACAAACATATGAAAAAATGCTCATCATCACTGGTCATCAGAGAAATGCAAATCAAAACTACATTGAGATACCATCTCACGCCAGTTAGAATGGCGATCATTAAAAAATCTGGAGACAACAGATGCTGGAGAGGATGTGGAGAAATAGGAACACTTTTCCACTGTTGGTGGGAGTGTAAATTAGTTCAACCATTGTGGAAGACAGTGTGGCGATTCCTCAAGGACCTAGAAATAGAAATTCCATTTGACCCAGCAATCTCATTACTGGGTATATATCCAAAGGATTATAAATCGTTCTACTATAAGGACACGTGCACACGAATGTTCATTGCAGCACTGTTTACAATAGCAAAGACCTGGAACCAACCCAAATGCCCATCGATGATAGACTGAACAGGGAAAATGTGGCACATATACACCATGGAATATCATGCAGCCATCAAAAACGATGAGTTTGTGTCCTTTGTAGGGACATGGATGAACCTGGAAACCATCATTCTCAGTAAACTGACAGAAGAGCAGAAGATCAAACACTGCATGTTCTCACTCATAGGTGGGTGTTGAACAATGAGAACACATGGACACAGGGAGGAGAGTGCTACACACTGGGGTCAGTTGGGCGGAAATAGGGGAGGGATGGTGGGGAGTGGGAAGTTGGGGAGAGATGGCAAGGGGAGAGATGCCAGATGTAGGTGATAGGGAGGAAGGCAGCAAATCACACTGCCACGTGTGTACCTATGCAACAATCTTGCATGTTCTTCATATGTACCCCAAAACCTAAAATGCAATAAAATAAATGGAAAAAAAAAAGACGGCTGAGCTATATGTATTTTTGTGTGCCTGAAGACAAGACACACTTTGAACAATAATGCCCACATGTATCACTAAAGTCAGTCGAGCCCTTTTTGTCCTTTCTCTTGATGTCCCTCCCCTCAACAAAGCCAAAGTGTACCTTCAAAGCAGCATAAGGATGACCTTATAAAATTACTGAAGGTGTGAGCATCTCATTGCTCCTCCTGGTTCAGAGCTATTCTGGTTTTCTTATCTTGGAGCTGACATTTTCACACCCAGATTATATGCTCCTTAATGCCCCATTGCTCCTGTGGCTTCTGCCATCTGTTACTTTTACTATTGCTGCACTTTTCTAGCTTTCTGTATGTTTCTTTCTCTCTCCTGCCTCTGTCCCTACTGTATCTCCCATATATTTTGTCTTTCTTTCCAATAGAAAGTCATCACTAGCCAAGGAGACTTCTCTTGATCTGCACGTTATCCCTCTGGTCTCTGCATATCGAGTGTAGATCTGAATCCTCTCCCTTTCTCAACTATTTCTTCCATTCCCTGCTACTCATGGGCTGCTTTTGCATGGATGCATGCATTTTCTTTTTTACATTTTCCAGTACTGGAAAAACTCTAGAATTCCATCCTCTGAATAATACTAACATGTGTGGTAATGGCTGAGTATGGGTGTTTATGCCTGTAATCCCAGCAATTTGGGAGGTCTAGGAGGAAGAATTGCTTGAGCCTAGGAGTTTGAAACCAGCTTGGGCAACATAAGGAGATCCTGTCTTTACAAAAAAATAAGTTAGCTAGGCATGGTGATGTGTGCCTGTAGTCCCAGACACTCGGAAGGCTGAGGTTAGAGAATTGCTTGTACCCAGGAGTTTGGGGCTGCAGTGAGCTATGATTGCAACACTGCACTCCAGTTTGGGTGAGAGATTGAGACCCTGATTCTAAAAAAACAGTGTGGTCACTAGCCCCATTCTTAAGTTCATTACATTCTTCTCAAAAATGCCCTAAGTATGTTTTCATATCTATGTTATTCTGTGTGTTGGCACATCCAATTTTTTTTTTTGAGACGGAGTCTTGCTCTGTCGCCCAGGCTGGAGTGCAGTGGCACGATCTCAGCTCACCACAACCTCCACCTCCTGGGTTCAAGTGATTCTCCTTCCTCAGACTCCCAAGTAGCTGGGACTACAGACGCACACCACCATGCCCGGCTAATTTTTGTATTTTTAGTAGAGATAGCATTTCACTATATTTGCCAGGCTGGTCTCGAACTCCTGACCTCATGATCTGCCTGCCTTGGCCTCCCAAAATGCTGGGATTACAGGTGTGAACCACTGTGCCCAGCCAGCACATCCAACTCTTAATTTCTTGCTTTAAGGAGGAAGTTGTATTCTGATAAATAAAAGCTCAATTAAAACACAGAAAAAAAAAGAAGTTGTGGAGTTTTTCAAGCCCCCAAATTTTTGGCTGAGTCATCCTTCTTTCAAGAGACTACATAGTATAAAATGAGTAAAGTTGGTATTCATTGCCTCTTTCAATTCCACCCTTACTCTTCTCCTGGGTGGCTGTCAAGCCGCTGAGAGAAGAAGCAAGCACTGAGGTCCAAGCCAACATGTTCCTACCCACCTATTGCAGTGTCACTGCCCCATGACTTTTTCTCTAACTCCCCAAACACATTAGTCATTCCCAACATCCATAATCTTGTGGTATACTTTGTTTACATGTTTTCTTTCCTTCCTTTCTTTTCTTTTCTCTTTTTTTTTTCTTTTCTTTTCTTTCTTTTCTTTTCTTTTCCTTCCTTCCTTCCTTTCTTTCTTTCTTCCTTTTCTTTCTTTCCTTTCTTTCTTTTCTTTCTTTCTTTCCTTTCTTTCCTTCCTTCCTTCCTTCCTTCCTCCCTTCTCTCTTTCTTCTTTCTTTCTCTCTTTCTTTCTCTTTCTTTCTTTCTTCCCTGTTTCTTTCCCTCCCTCCCTCCCTCTCTCTCTCTTTCATTCTTTCTTTTTCTTTCTTTCTTTCTCTTTCTTTCTTTCTGAGACGGAGTTTCACTTTTGTTGACCAGGCTGGAGTGCAGTGACACAATCTCGGCTCACCACAACCTCTGCCTCCCAAGTTCAAGCGATTCTCCTGCCTCAGCCTCCCGAGTAGGTGGGATTACAGGCATGCACCACTACACCTGGCTAATTTTGTACTTTTAGTAGAGGCAGGTTTTCTTTATGTTGGTCAGGCTGGCCTCGAATTCCTGACCTTAGGTGATCTCCCCACCTCGGCCTCCCAAAGCGCTGGGATTATAGGTGTGAGCCACCATGCCTGGGTGCATTTGCTATTTCATTTAAAACGTTTTAATGTAATTTATGCATAGAACTACCCCTCTTCCTATGTGAGCTCTTTAAGGGTATACACAGGGCATACACTACTGATTTATTGAATCAGTGAGTGGATAGATAACCAATAAGAACAATTTCATTTACTACATCACACTAGTCGGAGATAAAAATACTTCTTCATTAAGTGTAATGATATTTAAATTGCCACATTTGTCGATACTATATAAATGAAACAAAATTAAAGAGTATGACCCTCTCTAAAGGCCACAGCTTTATAATCTTTCCCTGAATAGATAACTAGTCTTCATTACCTGAATGTGCTAGAGTGAATCTTAGTGGCCTTTCCAAAGGCTCAGATTTATTTTGGTGCCTTTTCAAGGGTAAGATGACTTACATGTTCTATTCAGGGCATTTGATTTCAAATGTTGGCAGATTGGACCTTATTATCATGGATGGGACTAAAATTTGCACACTGTTGTCAAAGATAAATTATGTGAATCTAAGGCCAGGCACAGTGGCTCAAATCTCAATGCTGTAGAAGGCCAAGGTGGGAAGACCACTGTAGCCCAAGAGTTTGAGATCAGTCTGGGCAACAGAGCCAGTTGCTACCTCTACAAAAAAAAATTTTTTTTTTTTTTTGAGACAGAGTCTTACTCTGTCACCCAGGCTGGGGTGCAGTAGTGCAATCTTGGCTCACTGCAACCTCTGCCTCCTGGGTTCAAGCAATTCTCCTGCCTCAGCTTCCCAAGTAGCTGGAATAACAGGCGCATGCCACCATGCCCAGCTAACTTTTGTATTTTTAGTAGAGACAGGGTTTCATGATGTTGGCCAGGCTGGTCTCAAACTCCTCACCTCAGGTGATCCACCTACCTCAGACCCCTAAAGTGCTGGGATTACAGGTGTGAGCCACTGTGCCTGGCCTAAAAAAAATTTATTTAAAGTAGCAGGGAATGGTAGCACACCCCTGTGTCTGAGCTACTTGGAAGGCTGAGGGAGAGGAACTCCTGAGCCCAGGAGTTTGAGACCAGCCTGGGCAACATAGCAAAATCCCATCTCTACAAAAAATTCAAAAATTAGCCAGGCATGGTGACACATGCCTGTAGTCTCAGCTACTAGGGAGGCTGAAGTGGGAGGATCACTTGAGCCTGGGAGGCCAAGGCTTCAGTGAGCTGTGATTGTACTACTGCACTGCAGCCTGAATGACAGAGTGAGACTATGTCTCAAAAAAACACAAAAATTAGCCAGGCATGATGGCATGCACCTGTGTTCCCAGATACTCAGGAGGCTGATGTGAGAGGAGGATCGCTTCAGTCCAGAAGGCTGAGGCTGCAGTGAGCCATTTTCATGCCACTGCACTTTAGCCTGGTGACAGAGTGAGACCCTGTTTCAAAATATATAAATAAATAAAAGCACAATTTTGTTTCATCTATGTGACAATTGAATCCGACAATTTTTTTTTTTTTTTTTTTTTTTTTTTTTTTTTTTTTTTTTTTAGCAATAGAGATCAAAGTAAAAAAAACCTGACAACATTTTAGTCCAGCCTGAGTACGCTTTTATTTTATTCCCTGTTAGTCTTATGGAACGGTCGGTAAAATTTATCCAAAGCCAGACTCACAAGTACCTAATTATTTTTTAAAACTTGTTTTCAAATCCTTAAGAAAATGCAAACTATTTTTCCCTACGTATCATTTTCCCCTATTCTTTGGAGAAAAAACAGAGAAAGGGCCAGAAAACATTTTGTTCATGTGATAAAAGCAAATTGCGAAACAATATATGCTATATGCTACCATTTATACAAATGTTAAAAACATCCAAATCACACACACACAACAATACTTCGTATTGCTATGGACAGCTACAATTGCAATAAAAGCTTAAAGACATGAGTGAAAAATATCCAAAACAGCGTCAGAATTATAGTTACCCCTGGGGAGAAAGGAAGGGGGAAAGAATTGGAATGGGGCATAAAAGAACTCCAATTTTGTCCATAATTCCATATTTAAGAAAGAAAGTACGTAAACAAAATATGGCTGTTCACATTGTAAAAAATCTAAGTGGTAAATCTGTGGATGTTTGTAAAATTATTCTGACATTTTTTGCATCTTAGATATATTTCATAAAAATAACAAGTAAATGCAGATTTTTTTCACTTGAAAAACTTAGAAGAGGTTAGATGTGAATACCTTTGAGAAGAAAACCAATAAACTTATTAATTACCTCTAGGTAATATTGACATGAAACAAAAAAATCCTAGATTCATTTTTATTTTCTGCTCTTAACCCAAAGCATTTGTGAAACAGAGACACTAAACATTTAATAGCCTTACTATATAAAACATAATTCTTTGTTAAGTAGAAAAAGTGAAGCTATGATTTCTACCTCTATTTATGGGCATGACTGCTCTATTTTCCACTGAGAAGACAATAACAGATGCTACAAGGCATTTATAAGACATGTGGAATTTGAAGTCTAAATGCAGGCAAATGCTTCTGAAATGCTGTGAAGAGCATACACAGAAAAGGCAATGAGATGGAATATCAAAATTCTCATCTCACCCCTAAATCATTCTTCCATAAGTTTCTTTTCTAGTTAATTCCACACTCTTGGAACAGGAGTTCCCTGACCTCCCTCGCAGGACTTGGGACAGAGGCGTGGCTCATCTCAAACTCCTTATGGGAGGGGGAGCACACAGACAGGGAGGTGCAGGAGCTGGGTGAGCACTTTTGGGTTCCAGCCCCATAGTAGCATCTAGGGGTGTGTGCCTGCAACTCCTGAAGCCCCAGCAGGTGTGTTACAGTGGGCTGTTAGCTCTGCCATCTACGGACAGCTTAAGTGTTAACCAGTTCAGCACCCTCTTGGTAACCAGGTTCTTGTCTGGCATCCAGGAATAATCAGGTCACATGGACAAATTAAAGGATGGTAAATGCAGGGGAATTTATTGCCAGATGGAGATGGCGCTCACAGGATGAATAGAGAGCTGGAAAGGGGATGGAGTGGGAAGATGATGTTCCCCTAGAGTTCAGCCTTCCCACAGCCGATCTCCAATCACCTGCAGCGGACTCCCGTTGATGTTTAGATGTTCCTTCTCTTCTCTCCTTTTCTTCCATGCAGCATCACTCTTGTTCCTCTACTCTTGTGTTCATCTGCCCATGGAGCCTGGGGTTTGAGGTTTATATGGGCACAGGTTGGGGAGGGGCATGGCAGGCCAAAGGGCAACTTTTGGGCACAAAAACAGGAACTCCTGTTTTCATTTAAGGCCATGGGTTTCTAGGCTTGAGGGTGGGGCCTTTGTTGGAGAACTGCCCTCTTCTACCTACTATTTCCATGTCTCCTGTCCGTATTACTCTCAGAGTGTGTACACAAATAAAGCAGAGATACATGGCTGACCTGTTACAAAACAGTACCATTCAATGACCAAGCACAGTGAAGGACCCAGGGAGCCAAGAAATGTGTTCGAGAGAGGCACAGGATCCCAACCTATCTTTATGGAGATACAGCAAAGTCTGTGGTCACTCCGCACCAAGTGGTCAAATTCTTGATCCATATACTTCATGCAAAATGAATTGCAAATATATTGTTAGGGCTAATGAAGCCTCAGCAGGTTCTAAACAAAAAGCTGAATAATTATTAAAATCTTTTACTTTTGCCTAAAAAGTGTAAAAGTCTTATGAAAAAAAAAAGAAAAAGAAAAGGCAGAACTCATTTTAAAGGACTTAGTGCCAGAGACCTATGTCAAAAGCAGCACCCAACATTAAAGAAATCATTCTGGGATAACATTAGATATCCGATGAGAAGGAGAGCTAGCAACACCAAAGTACACTCGAGAGGGCTTGGCTGGCTGAGAACACCCTGGGTTCTGTGCAAGGCATTCTACAACCTTTTCCCTTGCTGGTTTTTACTTGCCTCAGGGGAGAGAGATCCCAATAGCCGGGAACTTAGAACCCCAGGTAGATTTGTTTTTCCCTAAAGAAATGTTAAGGTAAGAAAAAAAGAGAAATGTTAAGGTAACATTTAAAGGCCTCTTCTACAACAAACAGATCAAAGGCTGGTGGAAAGAATTCACAGGCAGTGGTTCACAACCTTAGCTGCACTTTAGAATCACCTAGGGAGCTTTGGAAAAGTAGGATGCATAGTGACAGCCCCAAAGAAATTGAATCAGAACCTCTGGGAGGAGGAGCCCGGGCATGGGTGATTCTGATGAGCAATAAAGAATTACTGCCAAAGGAACAGGGTGTGCTGGCCAAATGGGTCTTCCGGATAAGAGTGGGCTATGCAGGGAAGCTCAATTTATATCATGTTTGCCTATTTCATGATGTAAATACCCCCATCGTGACCAATTTCAAACTACTAATGTGAGGCTGGCAAGAGATGAGCATAATCTCCTCTCACTAGCACCTGAGTGCTAGCTCCAGCACACCACAATTAGGAGCTTTTGATGATGAAGTTACAGTAAAGGATGGAAAGGCAGCATAGCATGTTCTGGGGCTTTTCTGCTCCCTCTATAACATCTCACTCCTGACAGAAGGATGAGAGAATTACCTGGAACCAGTGGCTTCCAGGTCAGGTAGGAAGGGTAAGCTAAAGAAGATCCTGAGTGTCTGTTAGTGTGACGGACACCAGGACAAGGTCTCTCTTGTTCCTGTAGAAGATCCACATTGTAATGGAGTTGGCCACCTGATGAAGGGAGCCTTTCTCTGGAATTCTGACCCAATGAGGGCAGCATATGATTCATACAAGACACTGAGCCCTGGATCTCCATGACAGTACAATTGAATGTTCCTTTTTCCCCAGGGATCTGGTCATCCAGAGGATTCCCTAGTGATCCTCTTGGGCCTCTGCCAAATATCCCATTTGGAATATAAGGATTCTTTTCCAGATGTCTGAATGCATGCATTTTCTCCTCTTAAATAATCAGGGTTTCTCTCAAACAACACAGCTCCCAACTCATTATCATAAGCCTTTCTTTCATAGGTAACAAACTAGCTTTGATAATAATAGCCAGCTTTTTTTTTGAATTTTTCTGAAAGAATTTAGTTTCTATTTTTTAGGTGTTCAGCTCTTTATATGCATGACTAATCTTTTTTTTTTTTGAGACGGAGTTTCGCTCTTGTTACCCAGGCTGGAGTGCAATGGCGCGATCTCGGCTCACCGCAACCTCCGCCTCTCGAGTTCAGGCAATTCTCCTGCCCCAGCCTCCTGAGTCGCTGGGATTACAGGCATGCGCCACCATGCCCAGCTAATGTTTTGTATTTTCAGTAGAGACGGGGTTTCACCATGTTGACCAGGATGGTCTCGATCTCTTGACCTCGTGATCCACCCGCCTCGGCCTCCCACAGTGCTGGGATTACAGGCTTGAGCCACCGCGCCCAGTATGCATGACTAATCTTTACATCTGCCTTCAAAAGATTCTTCTCTATATTTACAGGGCAAATTTTCTCTGAATTTTTTTTTTTTTTGGTGAAAATTCATTTTTTTTTTCTTTGATGCAATTCTGAAAGAACTTGAAGTTTCTGCCAAAGCTGTGGCCTCTCCCTTCCTGTTTTGTTTTGTTTTGGTTTTTTCCTCCTGCAGTGACACTTATTCATTTGGAGACTTTTAATGTGATCTTTAAGTGTGTCAATTAACTTACCTTCTTTCAGTTAGCATATACTTGGTTTCTTTTTTCTTCAAGAGGTTTTAAATAATTAACTTATCAGTACCAACCCATTTATTCAAACTCCTTTTGGTTTATCTTCATTATCTCCACTTGTAAGTTCCCACCATCAGGCTTGCTAATCTCCCACTTTTAGCACATGTTCACCCAGAGGCTTGCTTTTTATTATTTAAGAGCTTGTCCCTTGTGGCTGGGCACAGTGGCTCACGCCTGTAATCCCAGCACTTTGGGAGGCCAAGATGAGAGGATCACTTGAGCCCAGGAGTTCGTAGACCAGCCTGGGCAATGTAGTGAGACCCTGTCTCTACAAAAAATTAAAAAATGAGCCAGGCAAGTTGGTGCACACCTGTAGCCCCAGCTACTTGGGAGGCTAAGGTGGGAGGATCGCTTGAACTGGGGAAGTTGAGGCTGCAGCAAGCCAAGATTGTGCCATTGCGCCCCAGCCTGTGTAATAGAGCAAGACCAAGTCTCAAACACAAACAAACAAAAAGCCTTATTCCATGTGCAATTTAGTTTCTAACTTTTTTTTTCTGTTAGATAATGTAATTTACTCTCCCATTCCACTTTTCACTTAATGTTTCCTTGTTTTATTGTTGTTGCTGTTGTTTTTGAGACAGAGTCTTGCTCTGTCACCCAGGCTGCAGTGCAGTGGTTCAATCTCTGTTCACTGTAACCTCCACCTCCCAGGTTCAAGTCCTTCTTCTACCTCATCCTCCCAAGTAGCTGGGACTACAGGTGTGCACCACCACACCTGGCTAATTCTTTTTTTTTTTTTTTTTTTCCAGTAGAGATGGGGTTTCACTATGTTTGCCAGGCTGGTCTCGAACTCCTGGCCTGAAGTGATCGTCTGTCTCGGCCTCCCAAAGTGCTAGGATTATGGGATTACACTGTTAACAATGAATGCCACCACATGCAGACCTTTATGTTTTATTGAAAACCAGAATTTTCATCCAAAGCATCTTTTTTTTTTTTCAATGTATTTTTTTAAAGATGGGGTTTCACCATGTTGGTCAGGCTGGTCTTGAACTCCCGACCTCAGATGATCTGCCCGCCTTGGCCTCCAAAGTGCTTGGATTACAGGCGTGAGCCACCACACCCAGCCCCAAAGCATCTTTTAGTGCTTCTGAATTTGTTTTCATTCTTGTCATGTATTTTGAAAGCTGTTTCATTCTTGTCATGTATTTTGAAAGCTGGTTGCAGCTACTTGAAGTTGTATGTGTTTTGATGCATCTTCTAAAGACTGAATCTTTCTTTTAATGTCATAGTTCAATTTGCTTTAAATGTTCAGATTTCTCTTCTATCAGTCCTTTTCTCAAACTTTATTTCAAGCCCAAGAAAAGAGCTGAAAATTTCCAGCTCTTTATTAATGGCCTCCAGTTTTTCTATTTTTGATCATTTGTTCTCAAATGTGACTTCCATTAAAATTACTCGAGGTCTCTCAATTCTTTTTTTCCTTCTTGAAATTGATCCATTTTGCCTTATTACTGGGACCACTGATGAAATTTAATGAGGTTTCAGGATTAGATACCACTAATTACCAATGTTAATTCCCTGAGTTTTTGTGATTAAATAGGAGCGTTTTCCACATAAACCCTTTAAAGTATTTGGGGGTAGGTGATAGGGCATCACACTGACAAAGATACTACCAAATAGTTTATTTTTGTTTTTGTGGTGTTTGTTTGGTTTTTTTTTTTTGAGACAGAGTCTCGCTCTGCCACCTAGGCTAGAGTGCAGTGATGTAATCTCGGCTCACTGCAACATCCGCCTCCCTGGCTCAAGCAATTCTCCTGTCTCAACCTCCTGAGTAGCTGGGATTACAGGCATGTGCCACCATGCCCGGCTAATTTTTGTATTTCTAGTAGAGACAGGGTTTCACCATGTTGGCCAGGCTGGTCTTGAACTCCTGACCTCAAGTGATCCACCTGCCTCAGCCTTCCAAAGTGCTATTGTTACAGGCATGAGCCACTGCGCCCGGCCAATATATATATATTTTTAAATGTTTCTGTACTGCACTTGCAACTTTAGCATAAGTTTCAGATTAAAAAAAATTATAATGACCTTATTTTTTAGTGCTGTTTTTAGGTTCACAGCAAAATTAAGCAGAAAATACAGTTCCCATATCCCCACCTGTTCCCAAATATGCACAACCTCCACCACTATAAACATCCCACACTACAGTGATACATTTGTTACAACTGATGAACCTAATACATCATTATCACCCAAGGTCCATAGCTTACATTAAGATTCACTCTTGGTGTTATACATTCTTTGGGTTTTGAAAAATGTTTAATGGCATGTATCCACCATTGCAGTATTGTACAGAAGTCTCACTGCCCTAAAACTCCTGTGTGCCCTGCCTATTCACACCCCTTCTCCCTAATCCATTGTAACCACTCATGTTTTTACCATCTCCAAAAATATTGCCTTTTCTAGAATGTAACATACTTGGAATTATACAGTATTTAGCTCTTTCCTTCCCTCCTTCCTTCCCTCCCTTCCTCCCTCCTTCCTTCTTCCCTCCCTCCCTCCCTTCTTCCTTCCTTCCTTTCTCTCTTCTTGCCCAGGCTAAAGTACAGTGGCATAATCTTGGCTCACTGCAACCTCCATCTCCTGGGTTTAAGCAATTCTCCTGTCTCAGATTCCCGAGTACACGGGATTACAGGCACCCACCACCAGGTCTAGCTAATTTTCGCATTTTTAGTAGAGATGGAGTTTTGCCATGTTGGCTAGGTTGGTCTTGAACTCCTGGCCTCAGATGATCCACCTGCCTCAGCCTCCCAAAGTGCTGGGATTACAGGCGTGAGCCACTGCACCCAGCAACGTGTAGCCTTTTAAAAATTATTCCAAATGAGGTTAAGATTGTAAAAAAGTTGATGTCTTTCTCCTGTAGGGCAAACGTGGCCAGTTCTTTGTCTCTACTTGCATAAAGTAAACTTCTAATAATTAGAAATATGACTATGTATACCACTACTTTCTACCAGCAATCCATGAGGACCTGGGCATGGGATGAGGTCCCTGGTTATGCTGCCACCACCTGGCACAGTGTCCCCAGGACAGGTGTGACACAGAGCATCATCATCATCATCATTCTGGACCCTCAGGTTGCCAGGACACTGCCAGCCACATCAGATGCAGAGAGCACCAGCGAGCATTGCACTAGAACCCAAGCAGCAGTGGGCAACAGGCACAGACCTCGGTGGAAGCAGGGAAAGGGAGCCCATAAAACACTGGCCAACAGCTCTTCCTCTCCTGAGTACATACTTCATTCCAAGGCCATGAGAGCTTTATCCTGGCCACAAAGGTTACAGAAAACTCCCCATTCTCAGCTCTCTCCTTGTTTTTTGTCTAACCTCTGAATGTGAATGGGGTAATTTACTGGAGGAGTCATAGAGGATCATACAAATGGTTTCAACTTACTTCACTACTTTTAACTTTAAAAAGCTAAGGATGGGCCAGGTGCAGTGTCTCACACCTGTAATCCCAGCACTTTGGGAGGTCAAGGCAGGCGGATCACGAGGCCAGCCTGGCCAACATGGTGAAACCTTGTCTCTACTCAAAATACAAAAATTAGCTGGGCATGGTGGTGGGTGCCTGTAATCTGAGCTACTCGGGAGGCTGAGGCAGGAGAATCGTTTGAACCTGGGAGGCGGAGATTGCAGTGAGCCGAGATTGTGCCATTGACCTCCAGCTTGGGTGACATGGTAAGACTCCGTCTCAAAAAATAAAAAATAAAAATAAATAAGGACAAAGCAAGTGGTACTTTCAAAGTCTTCACATTTCTAGAATGTGGAGTCTAACTATGAGCAAGGAAAGAATTATTTTCGCATGATTCCTGCATGTGGTGGTGAAATGTTTGATGACTCAGAAGCCCTTCAGGTTGCTGCTGTTCTAAATAATAATCTGAGGGGGTAGTGAGTGCTGGAGGGAGCTCTTCTCACAAAGGCAAGAGTATTGGGCCACCTGAACATCTTTTCAATGTGGCACCTGGTTCTGGAGCCAGGACTGGTCCAGTTCAATGAGTAGCTCTATCTTGTTAACAATGAAACTGTGGCTCAGCTGGGGCTTGGTTGATTTTAACTGGGTAGGGATGAGTAGGTTTGCTGACCTCAGCTGGCCTTGCTCATGTGTCCCAGGGTTGCCTCGGGGTCAGCTGATCTGGGCTAAGCTGGGCAGCTCTTCTAATCTCAGCTGGACTTGCTCATGTGTTTTGGGGTCAGCAGGGGGTCAGCTGATATGACTGGGCTGGGCAAGCTCAGTGTCTCTCTGTGTCAGCAGCAAGTCAGTTGATGTAGGCTGGCCCTAGCTATGCACTGGGACCTGCCTTACCTGTGTCTCATCCTCTTCCTAGAACAACAGGAGAGCTCACTCCTGTCTTCTCCTGGCTATGGTAGAGGCACAGGAAAGCCTTTGGAGGGTAATTATCCAATTTGCGTTTTGAAACATTTTCTCTGGCTGCAAGATGTCAGCAACTATTTTGATGGCCCTTTCTCTCCATAAAGTCCTCATCCTCAGGGAAACAAAAAGTTTTCTGGAACTGGGATATAGAGCAAGTGCATATGTGAAGGCCCATTGCTTCTTTCATTTCTATGGTTCACTTCACGTGCTCCAGAACCACATCATCTTTGCCAGGATCTGCACCTGCAAAATGCAAGCCCTGTACTCTCCCTCCTTCCCCATCTAACTCCATCCCGAAACAAACGCTTGAATCTAGTTAGCAGCATCTACATCACACGTATGCACCCTAACAAGAAGGAAATCTTGGAAAGCGAGTTTTGGGTTCTACATTGAGAAGGCAGGATATCTTCTGAGGAACTATGATAACGAGGAGAGACTGTTTGGGAAATTTTGGGCAGCTGTGAATGACAGATGTTCATGACAACTGCTGTACCCGTCTCATGTGATCTGGCTACTCAGGATATAGCTGCTCATCTATACACTGAATGTAAAGCAAAGCATTGCCATTTAAGGTGGCTTGTAGAAGCACTCTGCCCAATAGGGACAGAGAAGGATAAACTGGCCCAATTTCATCGTCTTTCAGGGAATCTGAAAGTGAGACATACAAAGAAGGTCAGCAGTGAGCAGGCAGAGAAAGGTTACAAGAATGGGAGTCAGACAAAAGTAGGAAGCAGAACGCCACTGTTATCCGAGTCAGATGTGATAGTTACAAACCCTGTTGTGGTGTCACTACATTTGCCACAGTATGTGGACTAAGATTCTAGTTGATGTGGAGCCTGATATAGAACTCCCATCACATAAGACTTGAACACATCTCTGATCTTGCGTCTAAAAAAGCCAACCCACTGCACCCACTAAAAAAGATAAAACACAATATGAAGCAGCAAATTCTGTGTCCAAAGTTGCCCACCAGATTTGAGCTCCTAAAGGGGCTGTGTCTGGTTAATTTGTGTATCATCCCCAAGCATCTAGTACTTTTGGGAAGCACTCAAGAGATGGTCGTTGAAGATTGAAATGAAGGGTTTAGCAATAAGTGCTATGGGATTCAGAGTACAGAACAATCACTATTATAACCGTGGTGTACTACATATGCTGGGTTTATCCTCTCACTACAGATTTATTATTTGCCTTTCCTCTGCTCTCCTCTGTACCTTACAAGGATGATTTCCAAGAACTGCATACCCTGTGCCCTCTAATTCTGTGGCTTCTTATTGGGAATGGCCAAAGAGAAGCACTACTCCTGGTAATGGAAAGAGGGAAAGAGGAATTGGTTTGCTACCACCTTCTATGGCCACAGAGAAGGGATAGGTTCTCTGTCAGGTTGTCTCTTTTTCATGGCTCTAGCTGCCCAGCCTCTGGTGACACTGCACCTTTCCCTTGTCTCTTCAGCCCTGCAGTGGTAATAGATTTTAGCTGTCATTAATCCCTGGGTACTTTACTAGCCTTTGATAGGTCCCTCGATCCTACCTACCCTTCTGAAAATAGCCCCTTTATTAAACTCTTTGTTGAAACCCATTAAATGTGTCATCTATTTCGAGCCAGCACCCTGACTGATACATTCTATTCATATTGTAAAAAGGAGGGAATAGTTCTGTCATTGTCCCCAAGTAGTCTTACTACCTGACCTTACCAAGTAGGGCAAGTTCACACAGTCTGAGAGAATGTACAAAACAGCTTTTTGCTTCTAGCACTGGAGATACAGCAGTAATTCCTCTGTTTCCTCTAGCAGTTTCTACTCACCCAGATTCTCTCACTGGGGCCAGGTCTCAACCTCTCCTTCTTCCATTCCCATAGCAGAGAAGTCTTCTCCCCTGTAGTCAGTCTTTCTTTCTTTTTTTTTTTTTTTTTTTTTTTTGGGGAAAAATATACATATATTTAGAATTAGCCAGCTGGACTCAGTTTAGATGATCCCAATTTTGTTGGCAACATCCAAAGCATCGTAATCAGGAGCCAGTCGAACATATGCCTTCTTCTCTCCATCAGGCCGAATCAGGGTGTTGACCTCGGCCACATCAGTGTCATAGAGCTTCTTCACAGCCTGTTTGATCTGGTGCTTGTTGGCTTTAACATCCACAATGAACACAAGTGTGTTATTGTCTTCTATCTTCTTCATGGCAGACTCAGTGGTCAGCGGAAACTTGATGATAGCATAGTGGTCCAGTTTGTTTCTCCTGGGGGCGCTCTTCCGAGGATATTTGGGCTGCCTCCGGAGTCGCAGTGTCTTGGGCCGCCGGAAGGTGGGTGACATGCGGATCTTCTTTTTTTTGTGGCTGTGGACACCTTTCAACACTGCCTTCTTGGCCTTTAAAGCCTTCGCTTTGGCTTCGGCTTTAGGAGGGGCAGGAGCTTCCTTCTTCGCTTTCGGCGCCATCTTGTGAAAAGCTGTAGTCAGTCTTTCTTTACCTTCTCTGTCTCTCTCCTCTCTCTCTCTCTCTTTAACCTTTCTCTTGACTCCAGGGACCCATTGCTCCTGGTGCTGACTGTCAATCTTTGGACCTGGTCTGGTTTTGTCCAGATGGGGTTGGGGTTTCCAATACTGGAAGCTCAAGGTAGAAGGAGAAAAAAGAGATCTTCTTAGTGGTCTGCGCTCAGGCTGTGGTGTCTATAAAATAATCAGATGGTTTTAACAGGTAAGGTTAAACATCCTGTAGGTGTTTCCTGCATTTGCTGGAAGGTTTGCTAAATGCCTGGTGTCTTCAATTAGGTTGACTCCAAGAAAAGAAAGGGAAAAAGTGGAGAGGGGACCCCCATCTTACCACATTAGAAACAATTTCTTCAAGGCTGGATGTGGTGGCTCATACCTGTAATCCCAGCACTTTGGGAGGCCTAGGTGGGCAGATCACTTGAGGTCAGGAGTTTGAGACCAGCCTTGCCAATATGGTGAAACCCTGTCTCTACTAAAAATACAAAACTTAGCCAGGTGTGGTGGCATGCACCTGTAATCCCAGCTACTTGGGAGGTTGAAGCAAGGAGAATTGCTGGGAAGTGGAGGATGAAGTGAGCCAGATCACACCATTGCATTCCAGCCTGGGTGTGGCAGCAGGACTCTGTCTAAAAAAAAAAAAAAAAAAAAAAGAGAGAAAAGAAAAGAAAAAGGAAGTAAGACCTGAGCTGAGCTTTGAAAACTAGATAAGATTAGGGGCCTGGTGGCTCACACCTGTAATTCCAGCCCTTTGGGAGGCTAGGATAGGCAGATCACTTAAGTTCAGGAGTCTGAGACCAGCCTGGGCAATATAGTGAAATTCCATTTCTACAAAAAATACAAAAATTAGCCAGGCATGAAAATTAGCATGGCACAGTCCTGTTGTCCCAGCTACTCGAGAGGCTGAGGTAGGATGATGGCTTCAGCCTGAGAGACAGAGGTTACAGCGAACTGAGATCATGCTACTGTACTCCAGCCTGGGTGACAGAACGAGACACAAGACCCTGTCTCAAAAAATAATACTAATAATAATTGAAAAAGGGATAAGATTAAACAATGTAGAAGAGGACAGAAGGCATTTCAAAAAGATGTGAGCAAAGAAGATGCGCAAATGTAGCATTTGGGAAGAAACTGGTACACCACTTTGTCCAGTTGATGTAAACAAGTAGGGGGAGATGGGTTTGGAGAGCTGACTGAAGAACCAGTTTGGGAGGGTTTAAGTGCCAGGATAAGAGTTTTAAGGAGTCTTTAAAGGTTCTCGGCAAGGCAGTTTTTCATAATTCACATATAAAATGAGTTGGAAAGGTAGATAAAATGACAAGTTAAAAAATAAACACAGTTATTTGGCCGGGTGCGGTGGCTCATGCCTGTAATCCAAGCACTTTGGAGGCCAAGGCGGGCAGATCACCTGAGGTCGGGAGTTCAAAATCAGCCTGACCAACATGGTGAAACCCCATCTTAAAAAAAATTAAAAAATAAAATAAACACAGTTATTCAAATGTGAGATTGTAAAGGGCTATACCCTAGTAGTGGTCCTTGAAAACTTTATAGAAAAAACACGTTGCTTATGGGCTAAATGTGGTAAAAAGGAAAAGTAGAAGATAAGAATGACTTCAAAGTTTTAAAATTGAGATGCTGAGAGAATGACATGCTTAGGTAAGAATAGGAAAACTTAGAACAGCTATGAATAATTTTGGATGAAAGATTTCAGTTTAAGGTATACTGCCTTTAGATGGCTACAGTGCCTCCTAGCGGAGTTGGAAATGGAGGCCTGAAACCCAGTGAGGATTGGAGACAATTGCAAAGGTGATTATTTGAAGTTGTGAGTGGGTGACACCTCTGAGAAAGACTTTGCATTAAATCTATGGGTCAAGAACTAAGCTCTGTCATTTGCAACAGCATGGGTTTACCTATAGGACGTTATATTAAGTGAAATAAGTCAGGCAGAAAAAGAAATACCATATGATGTCATTCATATGTGGACTCTAAAATACAGCTAGTGCTCAACTTATGACCACGATTGGTTCCGACAGACCGGTCGTAACACGATTTGGTCATAAGTTGAGTAGACTATATGTACAGTACTGTGAAATGATGTTATAAAAATCTTTAAGTCATATTTTATCATAATTTTCTTTCTTTATTGTTATATATCATAATTTTCTTTGTTCATTTTATGCCATTTGTATCATCTCTACATCATTTTGTTTCTTATTTTTACATTCGTCAGGTTTAAGTAAAACACTGCATTACCAGTAGTAAAGGTTGACATGAATGCTTATTATGAAAGCGTTCTTGTCAAATCTCATTTTTAAAAAGCCACCTTAACTTGTGGTAAAGGCACAGGCTTGTGTAAAACTGTGGAATATTCACAGATCACTGAACCACGGTGGTCTATGGTTTGAAGTGAAAAACCACGGCACATGATGAGTTTTGAAAAGCAGAAGAGTATGAAGTACGTTAAGTCTTAGGGTTAAAAAGGACTAGTTGCCAGGTATTTATTTATTATCATTGTAAATAGAAAAGTAAATCATCACAATTTTATGTGACTTTCCATGGCATACAAATAGGTAGCATTCATCATAAAAGATGTCATCTGGATATCTTGTTCAAATATAATTTAAACTTAGTATGTTCTAACATTGTTAAAGATATAGGGATATAAACCACTCACATTTTAGTAAGAAAGGCAAGAAAATGACTAATAATGATATGATATAGCATATATGTTTATTGTCCTGCACTGTCGTACGCCCAGCTGGGCAACGTTTGCGCTGCCAGACATGGAGCAGTCGTGGCTAGCGATTGTGGTCATAAAGACGAATGGTCGTAAGTTGCATAGGTCGTAAGTCGATCAATACCTGTATTGGAACGTAGAGAAACAAGAGTGTAGAGTGATGATTGCCAGAACTGGGGAGGGAAATGGGGAGATGCTGGTCAGAGGGCACAAACTTTGAAATGCAAGGTGAAAAAGTTTGGGGAATCTACTGTAGAGCACAGTGACTATAATTAATAACACCATATTGCATAATTGAAGGTTGCTAAGAAAGTAGATTTTCCGGTTCTCACCACAAGAAAATGATGTCCATGAGGTCATGCATGTATTAATTAGCCCAATTTAGCCATTCCGCAATGTATATATATTTCAAATCATACTGTACACCATAAATATATACAACATTTATTTGTGAATTAAAGAAATAATTTTTTTCATTGGAAGAACATACAAAAAAAATTCTTAAATAAAAAATATTTTTTAAAAAATCAATTTTTAAAATAAAATGTAAAAAACAAAACAGGCCAGGAACAGTGGCTCATGCCTGTAATTCCAGTAGTTTGGGAGGCTGAGGTGGGCAGATCAGGAGGTCAAGAGATTGAGACCATCCTGGCCAACATGGTGAAACCCCAACTCTATTAAAATAAATAAATAAATAAATAAACAAACAAATAAAAAAACTAGCACCTTTCAGGAGCTGGAGAAGAAAACAAATTTATGAAGGGAGTCAGTACAGAAACAATTTGAAAAATGGGCAAAGAAGGAGGTAGAAAAATAAGACAGCATAAGAAAACCAAGGAGTGATTTTCCAGAAAGGGTAAGCTTCATGTTTGGATTTTAACACATCCATCGCAGCCTTTGCAAAACCATCCTTCAAGATTTAAAAAATAAAATCAGAGAATAAAGCAATGAGACAAGCTGTGTGAAAAAGTTGTGTTAAATTGGGACAATGTGGACATGAAAATAGGTAAGACTGGGTGTGGTGGCTTATACCTGTAATTCCAGCTTTGGGAGGCTGAGGCAGGAGGATCACTTGAGCCCAGGGGTTCAAGACCAGCCTGGACAACACAATGAGACCCTATATCTACAAAAAAAAAAAAACTCTAAAAAAATTATCCAGGCATGGTGACACATGCCTGTAGTCCCAGCTACTTGAAAGCTGAGATGGGGTCTTGAGTCCAGGAGGTCAAGGGTGCAGTAAGCCATGATTGCACCACTGCACTCCAGCCTGGGTGACAGAGTGAGACCCCATTCACACACCACTCACACACACACACAAAAGATAGCAAAAGGTGGTCACATACTGAATAAAATGGGAATCCATTACAGTTGTGTTCAAACTTGTCCAAAAAAAAAAAAGAAAACACTACCCTAGAAATGTCAATCTACATTATGAAACATTGAGGTTATCCTGAAGCCACTGGAAGGTGTATCAGATGACTTTGGATACAATTAACAGAAAACTCAATTCAAATTAGCTTAAACAATATAATTGGATGATTGTTGGCTCGTTCTCCTGAAAAGACCACAAGTTAGGCAGGTTTTAAGGTTGGTCTAATCTGAAGGAAAATGCTCACAATTCTTTTATTTTTACCTTCCTCCATCAGCCAGCCATGTCCTCAGCCTGATTTCTCTAAAGCTACATGCTTTCATGTTTACATCTGGGCTACATCCTTCCCTAAGAGAGGGTGCCTCTCCCAAACCTCCCATGATGTGTATCTTAGGAAACCAGCCATTGGGCAAGGGGAAGACTACAAATGGACTGATTTAGGAGCTCATTATTGAACTGACCACTATGGCCCTATGCCCTACATTGAAATCACCCTGAGGGGCCCTAAAGCAATCAGGGCCTACCTCTGGATGTGGTGTGAATGGTCTGTTTAGGTAGGATATGCAGACAGATATTGAATGTATACATTAGCTTGTGACTGGCCAAGTCAAAGTGGCCTAGCTGGGCGTGGTGGTCTGCGCTTGTAGTTCCAGCTACTCGGGAGGCTTAGGTGAGAAGATCTCTTGAGCCTGGGAGGTGGAGGCTGCAAAGCACTAAGACTGTGCCTATGAAAAGCCACTGCTTTCCAGCCTGGGTGACAAAGAGACACACCATCTCTTAAATAAAAATATCCAGTGGCTTTTAAGTTTTCTGAAGTCTGGAATTCTGCAGTCTGGATAGATATGGTAGCTCTGCCCCACGAAGTCATTTGGACCCAGGAGTCTTTTTTTTTTTTAGAGACAGGGTTTTACTATGTTGGTCAGGCTGGTCTCAATCTCCAAACTCAGGTGATCCACCCATCTTGGCCTCCCAAAGTGCTGGGATTACAAGCATGAGCCACCACATCCGGCCTTGGACCCAGGAGTCTTTTTCTAGCTCACCACCCTGATGACACTCCTTGGGTAGAGCCCTAATTCTCATTATACGAGGCAGAATTTCTGCTCCAGGAAGCAGGATAGAGGAAGTAACAAAAAAGGAGCATAGAAGGCACATTTGAAGGAAGGTTCCTCAGCAATGTCAGCATCACTATCCTTATCGCATGGCCATATCCCCCTGACAAGTAGGCTAGGAAACGAACTTTTTTCTGAGGTGGCCATTTGTCTGGCTAAACATTACTATTACTGTGGAATGCAGGGGAAGTAAATACTGCAGGACAATAGACACTTTCGGCAAGTTGAATATGTCTCTATCAGAGTTGATTGATCTAAGCCTAGGTGACAAAATCAGTAAATTCATGGGAGAGTAGTTATTCATTTATAATCTGTCAAACAGGACAGGTGAGATGACAGAAAAATCCCAATTCAGAGGAATGAAATAATGAAAAGGGATGAATAAATGATAAGTTAAAATAAGTCTGTTTATATACTATTTCTGCCACCTAATAGTTGGGCAATCTTTAACAAGTTGCATAGCCTCAATAAGCCTATGATCTGTCTGTAAAATAGATAATATCATCTACTCCACAGAGCTGGGAAAACAGTGAGATAATATTTGTTAAATGCTTTGAAAACAGTAATGCTCATACAGATCAAAGTTATTATTAGTAATAATAACACTTACAATGATGTAGTAAATATTTTAGAAAACATTTGAGTTAAAAGTGACATGAGACTTTTGATATCTTTTTTTTTGAGGCGAAGTCTCGCTCTGTTGCTAGGCTGGAGTTTAGTGGTGCGATCTCGGCTTACTGCAATCTCCGCCTCCTGGGTTCAAGTGATTCCCCTGCCTCAGCCTCCCGAGTAGCTAGGACTATAGGCGTGCACCACCATGCCTGACTAATTTTTTGTATTTTAGTAGAGATGGGTTTCACCATGTTGGCCAGGATGGTCTAGATCTCCTGACCTCGTGATCCGCCCCCCTTGGCCTCCCAAAATTCAGGCGTGAGCCACAGTGCCTGGCTGAATTTTGTTATCTTTTAAAATCACCTCTTTAAAACATAATTGATACTTGTAGTTAATTTTTTTAAATTCTCACTAATTTTTTCCCTGCTGGTCAGGTCTTGTTTGTTAAATTGTGTATCCAAAAAGCAGTTGAGCAAATATTCTTACTGTATCATAACAAACTCATGAACACAAAGCCAGAAACTTCAGATTAAAAAGAAATTTTAATATATTTATGCATTCATTTCTATAGCAAAATTAATTTCACAAAATTATAATAAATTAAATAAATGGAGTCCCAAATTTCATATGTACTCTCTTGCATGAAGAATAGGAATTAGTTTAGAAAAGGGTCTCACTGGCTTTGTGTAGTGCATTTACAAGTTATAGTGGGAAGAGCAAAGGGGCTAGCCTCATTTCAGCTACACAACGGCCTCAATGCAAGCTGATGTCTTGGTCTGCAAGACAGCCATAAGGTCAGGAGATTGGTTACATACAGGGAGACTAAGTAAGTGTATTGAGATGAGAGCAAGGTTTCCCACTGTCACAGAAGGGAATTAACAGTTCGGAAAGAGAGAAGACTAAACCTGGAAGCAGTGATTTCCTAGTAGCAATGATCACACCCAGCACCCAGATGGAGGCTTCTGAATACCATTCTCCACTAACAGAATCCAGAAATCTTGAAGAAATGGTTGGTTTTAGGGATGGAATAAGGACAGTACAAAATGTTCCTGAAACGTCTTGTTCATCACGAAAATTGGGAAGCACTCAATGAATGATGAGGACATGTTAGAAGGAGAAGTCCCAGTTTGAAGGGCTCTCATTAGCTAAATCTGGAACAATTTGAATATCAAAATAAATGACAGCAACAGATTATCATCCATTGAATAAAAGAGATAAATGAGGGAAAAGAGAAAGATTTTTTTTTTTTTTTTTTTTTTTTTTAAAGAGACAGTCTCACTCTGTCACCCAGGCTGGAGTGCAGTGACACAAGCATGGCTCACTGCAGCCTTGAACTCCTGGATTCAAATGATTCTCCTGCCTCAGCTTCCCCTTTAGGTGAGACTACAGGCATGCACCATCATGCCCAGTTAATCTTTTGACTTTTTTTCTTTTGTAGAGATGGGGGTCTCACTATGTTGACCAGGCTAGTTTCAAACTCCTGCCTCAAGTGCACCTGCCTTTGCCTCCCAAAGTGCTGGGATTACAGGCATGAGCCACTGCACTAGGCCAAGGAAAACTTTACCTTATAATAGAATGCCAACTAGTAAATGTAGGAAGAATAAAGGAATTAAAATAGCATCATTTGTCACCTGTTATAGTAATAATTGATTTAGGTAAGAACCAATAATAGATGCTAAAGCCAGTGTGGGGACTGGGGAATGTGATGAAGAACACGATATTTATATAACATAAAAGTAGCTCTCCACAAAATACTTATTAACAACTTTTAACCTAGTAAGTACAAAATACTTATTAATTTTACTGTGAAGAAATTCGGCAGACACCATCTTAACCAAGTGATAAAAGTCAACACTGATAGAAATAGGACAAATTAACATTGTTGTCTTCTGATGCTGCGCTGAGAACATAGCATCACTTCTGTGGTTCACCTCCATAAAAAACCCACTATGAACAAATGACCTGAATCTAACCATGAGAAACTTAAGGCAAGCTCAAGTGTAGGGACATTCTACAAATTAATCACCTGTTCTCTTTTAAACTGTCAACATGAAAGACATGGAAAAACTGAGGAATCTCCAAGTTGAAGGAGGTTAAAGCGACATAACAATTAAATTCAACACATGATCTTCCATTGGTTCCTGGGTCAGAAAGGAAAGGGTGATTATAAAGGATATTATGGAGACAATCAGTGAAATTTGAATGCAGTCTGCAGATTGGATGGTAGTATTATATCAATTTTAATGTATTGATTATAATGATTTTACTGGATTTTAATATGTTTTACATACAAAATGAGAGAGAATAAGGTAATATGGTAAAACGTTAAAATTTATTAGGACATCTAAGGATAAAAAGAAGCCTCTGTATTATTCTTGCAATTTTCTGTAAGATTAAAATTATTTTAGAAGAATTATTTTTAAAAAATAAAATGTATTACATAAAATATATTAAATTTCTGTTCCCTGAAAGTTATAGGGCTTCTAGAAAGATGGCAATGAGAGCATGGTTTTGGATCTTCTCAAACCCCTACATATAAACAAAGAAACTAGACAACAAAATTAAAACTCATGGATAACATTTACAGTCAAAGAAGACGGCAAGGCATCCCCACAAACCACAAAATATAAGCATGTGGGGACACATCACCATCAGTCACAACACCTACATGATGTTGGAGTGTGGGAAAGATAGGAAACGGAGCCAATGGGACATTTGACGGACTGAAAACAGGAGAACCCAAAGAGCAACAGACATTCACTGGAAAGCACAATGGGTCAATCTGTTAGTGGCAACTGAAACTGGAAGGGATTTTGCCCATTTTCTTTGCAGATGAGCACAAGGAAACCCAGTAAGACCTAAAGGGGTGGGGACATTCTAGCCCCTCTGAGTTTCCAATACTGACTGACCAAATCTCACTTCCAGGACACAGAGGACACAGCTCTGAGAGAAACTGCTGGGTGTGGGATCAAAATCAGGATAGGGACAACACATAAAAAGGAGATCCAGATCAAAAATAAATAAGGAAAGCAGAGCCAGGAAATCTATATGAACCTAGCTACCATTTAGAAATTCAAGAAAACTAATTTTACTTAAGAACAAACAATAGAAAAATACTAAGGCCAAATCCCAAATGTACTAAAAGAAAAAAAGAGAATAAAGAGCAGAATAACATTCCTACAAAAAAATTAAAGTACATCATAAAGACACACTCAAGACACAGATCAAAATTATAATGTGGAAAAAAAAAAAAAACTATAATGGTGGCCAGACGAAATGGCTCTTGCCTGTAATTCCAGCACTCTGGGAGGCCAAAGTGGGCGGATCACTTGAGCCCAGGAGTTTCAGACCAGCCTGGGCAACATGGCAAGACCCTGTCTCTAGAAAAAATACAAAAATTAGCTGGGTGTGGTGGTGCACACCTGTGGTTCCAGCTACTCGAGGGGCTGAACCAGGAGGACTGCTTGAGTCCAGCAGTTTGAGGCCAACCTGGGCAACACAGTAAAACCCCATCTCTGAAAAAAAAAAAAAAATATATATATATATATATATATATAGTAATGATAAACACTAAACTAGAAGGAAAAAGGGAAACACACACACAAAATGCCTTAAGAGAAGATGAAAAGAGGAAGTTGCCTGTATAACTAAGACAAAATGAAATTTAAAATGGAGGCAGATGATAAAATATAAAGGTTATATGATCTGACAGGGTAGCTATGATACAATTTAAAACTGGGGTAAGAATGGGGATAACATATGTAAAATTATTTACCATTTACAGCAGTTGGTGGTGATTGTATTATTAATATTAACTGTCAGTAGTAATATGTTGTTATTCTAAAATAACTATGATTATTATTGTGAGACTGTTGGTTTTACATGGGAAAAAGTAAATTAAAGTGATGAAATTTTCAAATTCTATTATCCCCTGTTACCTTGAGAACTAGGGTTCTTGGTGTGGAGGAAAGGAGATATAGATGTAATATAGAAGTTAACTAAAAACCTTGTAGTTATAATTTAAAATGGAAATGTTAGTATAAACTCTGAAAAGGAAAATAAATCTTGGAGCCCCAAAATCACTGGAGCTGGGAACAGCTTATAGCAAATCTGCCTCCCATTCTATTCAAAGTCACCCCTCTGCTCCCTGAGATAAATGCATATCTGATTGCCTCATTTGGAGAGGCTAACCAGAAACTTAAAAGGATGCAACCATTTGAATCTTATCTACCTGTGACCTGGAAGCCTCCTCCCTGCTTTGAGTTGCCCTGCTTTCACCTCAAGCTGTCCCACCTTTCCATACTGAACCAATGTACATCTTACACACATTGATGTCTCATATCTCCCTAAAATGTACAAAACCAGGCCAGGGAAGGTGGCTCATGCCTGTAATCCCAGCACTTTGGGAGGCCGAGGCGGGTGGATCACTTAAGGTCAGGAGCTCAAGAACAGCCTGGCCAGCATGGTGAAACCCCATCTCTACTAAAAGTACAAAAATTAGCTGGGCAGGGTGGCGTGTGCCTATAATCCCAGCTATTTGGGAGGCTGAGACTGGAGAATCACTTGAACCTGGGAGGCGGAAGTTGCAATGAGCCAAGATGGCACCACTGCACACCAGCCTGGGCAATAGAGAGAGTCTCAAAAAAAAAGTACGAAAGCAAGCTGTGCCCCTGCCACTTTGGGCGCATGTCATCAGGACTCCTGAGGCCGTGTCATGGGTGCAGGTCCTCAGCCTTGGCAAAATACACTTTCTAAATTAACTGAAACTGTCTCAGGTTTTCTGGGTTCACAATTTATAAGATATTATACCTATTGTATGCAGTTCTGTTCACTGAAAAGGCTTAGAAACAGTGACTACATTGTGGTCTTGAAATATCATTTCCCATTAGAAGAAACCAGGATTTCTTGGGAGAAATGGCTGATTCCAAAATTCCGGGGTTTGGTTTTTGGTTTTTGGTTTTAGTTTTATTTTGTTTTTAATTGACAAGTAATAATTGTATTATTTATGGAGCACAAAGTGATACTCTTTTTTTTTTTTTAATTTTTTGAGTCTCACTCTGTCACCCAGACTAAAGTGCAGTAGCACCATCTCAGCTCACTGCAGCCTCCACCTTCTGGGCTCAGGTGATTCTCGTGCCTCAGCCTCCTGAGTAGCTGGGATTACAGGCATGCCCCACCATGCCGGGCTAATTTTTGTATTTTTTTGTAGAGGGGTTTTGGTATGTTGCCCAGGCTGATCTCAATCTCCTGGGCTCAAGCAATCCACCTGTCTCAGCTTCCGAAAGTGCCAGGATTACAGCCATGAGCCACCGTGCCTGGTGTCAAAGTGATATTTCAATACATGTATAAGTTGTGGAATGATCACATCAGAGTAATTAGCATATCTACCACCTCAAATATTTATTGTTTCTTTGTGGTGAGAACATTAAAAACCCTCTCTCTCAGCTCTTTTGAAGTATACAATATATTATTATTGGCTATACTCACCTTGCCATGCAGTAGAACACCAGGACTTACTCCTCCTATCTATCTGTAACTTTGTACCCATTAACAAATATCTCTCCTTTCCTGTTCACCCGCTGTCCCGTCCCCAAGACTCTGGTAACCACCGTTTTACTCTCTACTTCTAGAAGTTTCGCTTAGATTTGTTAGATTTAGATTTAGACTTTTTTAAGTGGATCATACACCGTGCCTAGCTTATTCCACTTAACATAATATCCACTAGGTTCATCCTTGTTGTCACAAATTATAGAATTCCCTATTGTTTTAAAGGCTGAGTAGTATTCCATTGTGTATATACATCACATTTAAAAGACCCATTAATGAACATTTAGGTTATTTCTATATCTTGGCTAATATGAATACTGCCACAATGGACATGGGAGTAGAGACATTCTTTCAGTATACTGATTTCATTCCCCTTGTGCACACACCCTTTAGTGAGATTGCTGGATTTTATGGTAATTATTTTTAGTTTTTTGAGGAACCTCTATAGTGTTTTCCAAAATGGCTGTAGTAATTTACATTCCCAGCAACAGTGTACAAGGTTCCTTTTACTCCACGTCCTCACCAACACTTGCTGTCTTTCAACTTTTCAATAATGTATAATCTAACAGGTGTGAGGTGACATCTCATTATGGTTTTAATTTGCATTGCTCTGATAATTAGATATGTCAAACATCTTTTCATCTATCTATTGGCCATTTGCATGTCTTCTACTGAGAAATAGCTATTCAAGTCCTTTGCCCATTTTTAATAGGGTTACTTGTTTTCTTGTTATTGAATAGTCTGGGGTCCTTGTATATTTTGGATATTAGCTCCTTATCTCATATATAATAATGAGTTCCTGCAGCTTAGTATTTTCTAAAAATGACTTCTTGAAACATTCATTCACAAGATGTTAAGAAGCACTATTCCAAAAGAGAAAAATGAAATTTAAGTAGTCAAATAAGTCAAACAGATTTCTTTACTGTGTAATACTGTAAGGTCTTTAATAAGCTAATGTATATTCTGAAACATTAAAAAGGGACTATAGTTGCATAATTTCCCAAATGTATTTGACCACAGTATTTTCTTTTTTAAGGACACAAGTGTAATAACTTTATTAAACAGGAGGTGTGCCTATTTGTAATAGCAGCAACTAAGGGGTTCTATTATGCTTATTATTTTGTACTACCTTCTGTTCAGTGAGGTCAGAAACTTTGTTCTACTTATCACGCTATTCCCAATGCCTGAAACAGTACCTGATTTGCAGTAGCTTAAAAACTATTTTGTGAACGAATGAATGATTTAATTCTCAGCATGGAAAGCAAGTAAGATTAAAGATGTTTGGTTAGAAATCAAATCAAATTCAGTTGTAGATTTTGTAGAAACTCAGAGTAATGGCTTCATTAACAGATTACAGGTTCGTAAAGTAATTCTCTATGCTGTCCTAATTGCAGCCTAATGTGTATCTTTCACATTACTGCATTTCCACCAATAAAACTAAGGAATAGTTATTTAAAGAAACCTATAAATACAAGTGCTAAATTCTATTACTCTAATGAATAATGTGTAAGATAACTGCTTCTAGAATTTTACTTAAACTTTCATTTTACTGTCTGAAAGTTTACCTTTGGACCTTACAGATCTGGGGAGGTAGTCAACATCAGAGTTAATTAAGATCACAGGCCTTAGGAGTTAGTAGTGACACCCCATTCTATTTATTTCCTTCAATTCTTTTGGAGGAAATTTTAATCTCACAACATACTGTGACATCATGCCAGAAAAGGAACCAGAGATTGTTGGCTGAATTAATACATAAACCACAGCCTCTGCCACAGTAACTCTACTTCCATGGTGTCCCACTCTTCTATTTATTTCAGTTTGGCATTTTGACAGAAAAAATAAATAAGTACAGCCTTGAACTAAAATTAGAGTACTATGTTTCACTTCCAGAGCTACCTCTGATAAGCCATATTGCCATGGGAAAATTATTTAACCTGAAGTGCATTTATTTCTTTGTTTATAGCAATGACAAAAGTCTGATCCTTAGGGAAACAGATAAAATGAGAAAAAAATTGCATAATTTGATATTTTTAAAAGTCTCAGCATATTAAGGAAGCAGCAGGGCATGGTGGACAGTGCAGTGGGTTAAAAGAAAATTTGGATTGTAGTTCTGATGTGTCACTAGAAGGCTGGGTAGCTTTGACACATTACTTAATCTCTATGGGTTAGAATCTAGCTGCTAGATTATCTCCAGGATCCCTTCTGACTCTTTAAAAAGTCTAAGAATTTTATTATTACTTTAGGCATTACTATTGTGCACGTCCAAAACTTTTTTGTAAATTGCTTCTTCTACTGTCTCATGCTGAGGTCTCTGAGGGGGCCAATAACTACCATCCCTTTCAAATTCTGAATCAAATGATAAAGTATGAGATAAAGTATAGGCTGGATGCAGTGTCTCATGCCTATAATCTCAATACTGCCCTCACTCACTGATTCATCAAAAATTAGGTAAATAATTACCCTGCTTATCTTTATTAATCTTTCTTAATATGTGGTAAGCTCACATTTTATTTTATTTATTTACTTATTTTGAGCCAGAGTCTTGCCCTGTTGCCCAGGCTGGAGTACAATGGCGTGATCTTGGCTCACTGCAACCTCCGCCTCCTGGATTCAAGCGATTCTCCTGCCTCAGCCTCCCGAGTAGCTGGGATTATAGCTGCGGGCCACCATGCCCAACTAATTTCTTGTAACTAGTAGAGACGGGGTTTCACCATGTTGGTCAGGCTGGTCTCAAACTCCTGATCTTGTGATCTGCCCACCTTGGCCTTCCAAAGTGCTGGGATTACAGGTGTGAGCCACTGCGCCCAACCCTAACTCGCATTTATTTTAATGTTTAATGTTAGAAGTGTTTTAGGTCTTTATTTGGAAGTTTGGTGATGTTTTTATGATAGAAATATGCCATAGAAACTTAACTCTTGTTATATCAGTTAGCCATGGTAAAACTGGTTTCATTATGTTTCATTTCACTTAAAGTCAGTTTCCAAGAACTTAACAACATTACATGAGGACTTACTGTATAAGTAAAATTTATGGAATGGTAGAGCAAAGGGAAGTGTGGGCTCCCTGCAGAAAGTTCAATTCCCAGAGAAAGAAAGAGAATGTGGCTAGGCTATGCCTGGCCGTTATCTTCTCCAAACTCATTAATCAATTACGGTGTTTGAGAGGAGTGAGAGCATACATATAACCAAGGGTGTTAAAATAATGCATGATTCTCCAGAGCAGGGGAAACATCAAGTTAGGCAAAAAAGGTTCTCTGGCCCCCAATAATACTACAGCTTTTTGTTTACTTTACCCATTGAGCTTAACAATTAAGCTCATGGTCAAGAAGAGAGAGAGCTCTTCACCTTGGAGGAGGAAAGAATCAATACGATTTCACTGGAGGGTGCTCTTCCAATCCCAACTACTGCTATTCCCTCTGACCAAAGCCTCATCAACAATCATTCTAAAAGTGAATGGTGATTTGATATTTGGCAGAATCCATGGTCCCTAAATCCTCAACTAGATACCTACCCCAAGTTCTTGAGATAAATATTTAGATCAACTCTTGACCACTGGTTTCCATAACAGGTTTCAACCAGTACAACAGAACAAGTTTGTTTGTTACAAGGAATTGGCTTACACAGTGATGGGGCTGGCTAAGCAAGCCTGAAATCCACAGAGCAGGGAGTCAGCAAAGGAAGATCATGAACAGGCTGGAACGCTACGGGAAAGGACTAAAGCCTGTTGTCCACAGGCAGTCAGGAAGGAAGATCCAGGAGGAAGGGAGTGCAACTGCAAGTCCAGCTGCTGTTTGAAGTCTCTTGAGCTCAGGGGAGATGTAACCCTTCTCTCTCTGCTTTTTAGATAATAGCTTTATTGGGATATAATTCATATACCATACAATGCACCTATTTAAAGTATTCAGTTGATGACAGAATATTACAAAAGTTGTGCAACCATCATGACAATCAATTTTAGAACATTTTCATCATCCCAGGAAAAAATCCTGTATCCATTAGCATATACTCCCCGTTTCCTATCAACATCCTCCAACCCTCACACCCCCAGTCATAGTCAACTACTTTCTGTCTCTGTAGATTTGCCTGTCTGGACAACTCATATAAATGGACTCATAGAATATGTGGTCTTTTACTTAGCAAAACGTTTTTCAAAGTTCATCTACAATGTACTGTCTATCAGTACTTCATTCCTTTTCATTGTTGAATATTCTATTGTGTAAATATATCACATTTAAGGCCGGGCGAGGTGGCTCACACCTGTAATCCCAGCACTTTAGGAGGCTGAGACAGGCAGATCACCAGGTCAGAAGATCGAGACCATCCTGGCTAACACAGTGAAACCCCATCTCTGCTAAAAATACAAAAAGTTAGCCGGGCGTGGTGGCACGCACCTGTAGTCCCAGCTACTCAGGAGGCTGAGAAAGGAGAATCACTTGAACCAGGGAGGCAGAGGTTGCAGTGGGCCGCTGAGGTTGCACCGCTGTACTCCAGGCTGGGCAAGACAGCGAGGCTAAAAAAAAAAAAAAAAAATCTGGTGCCTGGTGATGGAGTGAGACTCTTTCTCAAAAAAAAAAAAAAAAAAAAATCACATTTAAAATGATATTCATTCATCATTTGAGAGATTTGAGTTGTTTTCACTTCTGGACTATTATGAATAATGCTGCTTTGAACTTTTGTGTAAAAGTTATTGTGTGGACATATATTTTCATGTCTCTTGGGTGTATACCTAGGAGTGGAATTGCTGGGTCATATGGCAACGCTATGTTTAATTTTTGAGGAAGTGCCAACCTATTTTCCAAAACAGTGACACTATTTTACATTCCCACCAGCAACCAATAAGGATTCCAATTTCTCCATATCTTCATCAACACTTGCTATTGTTTATTTTATTTTTGAGATGGAGTCTTCATCTGTTGCCCAGGCTGGAACGCAGTTCTTAGCTCACTGCAACCTCCATTTCCTGGGTTCAAGTGATTCTTCTGCCTCAGCTTCCCTAGTAACTGGAATAACAAGCGCGTGCCACCATGTCTAGCTCATTTTTTTGTATTTTTAGTAGAAACTGGGTTTCACCATGTTGGCTAGGCTGGTCTGAAACTCCTGACCTCAAGTGATCTGCCCACCTTAGCCTCCCTAAGTGCTGGGCTTACAGGCATAAGCCACTGTGCCTGACTTGTTATTGTATATTTTAAAAAATCTTTTTAGCCATCTTAATGGATGTAAAATGGTGTCTCATTTTGGTTTTGATTTGCATTTCCCTAATGACTAATGATGTTGAACACCTTTTTATGTGCTAACTGGCTATTCATATATCTTTTTTGGAAAATGTCTACTCAAATCCTTTGTTCATTTTGTAAATGGGGTTGTCTTTTTACTGTTGAACTGGAAGAGTTATTTATATATTTTAAATACAAGTCCCTTATCAACTATGTAATTTGCAAATATTTTATCCCATTTAGTAGGTGGTCTTTTCAATGTCTGGATGATATTCTTTGAAGCACAAAAGTTTTAAATTCTGGTGAAGTCCAATTTATACAGATACATTTTTCTTTTGTCACTTTGGTTGTTAGTGTCATATTTAACAAACCATTCTCTAATTTAGATCAAGAAAATTTATTCCTATGTTTTCTTCTATGACACTAATATTCAATGTGATTTTTTTTTTTTTTTTTTTGAGACGGAGTTTCACGCATGTTACCCAGGCTGGAGTGCAATGGCGCGATCTCGGCTCACCGCAACCTCCGCCTCCTGGGTTCAGGCAATTCTCCTGCCTCAGCTTCCTGAGTAGCTGGGATTACAGGCACGCACCACCATGCCCAGCTAATTTTTTGTATTTTTAATAGAGACGGGGTTTCACCATGTTGACCAGGATGGTCTCGATCTCTTGACCTCGTGATCTACCCGCCTCGGCCTCCCAAAGTGCTGGGATTACAGGCTTGAGCCACCGCGCCCGGCCCCTATGTTTTCTTCTATGTGTTTTATAGGTTTAGCTCTTATATTTCGATCCATAATTCCCTTTGAAATAATTTTTGTGCTCAGTGTGATGTTGAAGGTTTAACTTCATTCTTTTATATGTGAATATCCAGTTGTCTCAATCACATGTGTTGGAAAGAGTATTCTTTCCTTCGTTAATTATCTTAGCATCATTATTGACCATAAATGTAAGAGGGTTTATTTCTGGACTCTGAATTATATTCCATTGATGTATAGTTCTATCTTATGTCAGCACCACACCATATTATATAGCTTTGTAGTAAGTTTTGAAATTAGGAAGTGTAAGTTCTCCAACTGTGTTCTTTTTAAAGATTGTTTTGATTATTCTGGGTCCCTTGCATTTTTACATAAGTTTTAGGACTAGCTTGTTGATATCTGTAACATAGGCAGCTGGAATTCTTTTTTTTTTTTTTTTTTTTTTTGAGATGGAGTCTCACTCTTGTCACCCAGGCTGGAGTATAATGGTGCAATCTTGGCTCATTGCAACCTCCACCTCCCAGGCTCAAGCAATTCTCCTGCCTCAGCCTCCTGAGTAGCTTGGATTACAGGTGTACACCACCATGGTCAGCTAATTTTTGTATTTTTAGTAAAGATGGGGTTTTACCATGTTGGCCAGCCTAGTCTTGAACTCCTGACCTCAGGTGATCCACTGGCCTTGGGCTTCCAAAGTGCTGGGATTACAGGAGTGAGCCACCACACCCAGTCAGGAATTCTCTTTTTTTTTGTTTTTTTGAGATGGAGTTTCACTCTTGTTACCCAGGCTGGAGCACAATGTCGCAATCTTGGCTCACCGCAACCTCCACCTCCCAGGTTCAAGCAATTATCCTGCCTTAGCCTCCTGAGTAGCTGGGATTACAGGCATGCACCATCCTACCTGGCTAATTTTTAAAAATATTTTTAGTAAAGATGGGGTTTCTCCATGTTGGTCAGGCTGGTCTTGAACTCCTGACTTCAGGTGATCTGGCCGCCTCAGCCTCCCAAAGTACTGGAATTACAGGCGTGAGCCACTGCACCTGGCCCAGGATTCTCTTTTTTTTTTTTTTTTCCCCATTTATTTGTTTTATTGCATTTTAGGTTTTGGGGTACATGTGAAGAACATGCAAAATTGTTGCATAGGAACACACGTGGCAGTGTGATTTGCTGCCTTCCTCCCCATCACCTACATCTGGCATTTCTCCCCTTGCTATCTCTCCCCAGCTTCCCACCCCCCACCATCCCTCCCCTATTTCCCCCCAACTGACCCCAGTGTGTAGTGCTCCCCTCCCTGTGTCCATGTGTTCTCATTGTTCAACACCCGCCTATGAGTGAGAACATGCGGTGTTTGATCTTCTGCTCTTCTGTCAGTTTGCTGAGAATGATGGTTTCCAGGTTCATCCATGTCCCTACAAAGGACCCAAACTCATCGTTTTTGATGGCTGCATAACATTCCATGGTGTATATGTGCCACATTTTCCCTATCCAGTCTATCGTCGATGGGCATTTGGGTTGGTTCCAGGTCTTTGCTATTTTTTTTAAGAGACAGTTTCTCTTTGTGTTGCCCAAGCTGGCTTTGTACTTCTAGGTTCAAGCAATTCTGCCTCAGCTTCCCGAGTAGCTGCGACTCAGGCTACCTCATCTGGAGTGCAGCTAAAATTCTGATGGGGATTGCACTGAATGTGCAGATTGATTTGTGGAGTATTGTCATCTTTTTATTTAGGTATTTTAAAATTTCTTTTAATAGTGTTTTGTAGGTTTCATAATATAGGCTTTATACTTTTTATTTCTAAGTATTTTATTCTTTTTATGTTAATGTAAATGCAATTGGTTTCTTAATTTCATTTTGATTATTTACTGCAAACACAGAATTATAATTGAATTTGTATACTGATCTCATAACCTAAAACCTTGTTGAACTCCTTTATTAGTTCTAATAGGATTTTAGTGGATCCCTTAGGGCTTTCTACATACAAGAGCATGTCATCTCCAAAAGGAGATCGTTTTTATTTATTTATTTATTTAGAGACAAAGTCTCACTGTCACCCAGGCTGGAGTGCAGTGGCGCCATCTCAGCTCACTGCAACCTTCGCCTCCCAGGTTCAAGCCATTCTCCTGCCTCAGCCTCCCGAGTAGTTGGGATTACAGGTGCCTGCCACCACGCCCAGCTAATTTTTATATTTTTAGTAGAGACGGGGTGTTGCCATGTTGGCCAGACTGGTCTCAAACTCCTGAACTCAGGTGATTTACCCACCTCACCCTCCCAAAGTGCTGGAATTACAGGCATGAGCCACTGCGCCCAATTTTTACTTTTTTCTATTCAATCTAGATGCCTTTTATTTAATGTTCTTGTCCAATTGCCCTGAATATAACCTCCAGTAAAATGTTGCTTGGAAGTGGTGAGTGGACATTTTTGCCTTGTTCCTCATCTTAGGAAGAAAACATCCAATCTTTTACCACTAAGTATGATGTTAGCTGTTGCTTTTTCATAAATGCCTTTTATTAGGTTGAGGATGTTTCCTTCTATTCCTTGTTTATTGATTGCTTTTATTATAAACAGTTGTTGAAAATTGCCAAATACTTTTCCTTCATCTATTGAAATGATCCTGTGGTTTTTGTCCCTTACTCTACTATATAGTTTATTACCTCAATTTATTTCAGGTGTTAACCAGCCTTGCATTCCTGGGATAAATTTTACTTGTTCTTGGTGTATAATCCTTTTTTATGTGCTGCTGGATCCAGTTTGCTAATATTTTATTGAGAATTGTGGCATCTATATTCAAAACAGATATCAGTCTTTAGTTTTTTTCTTGTGCTGTCTTTGATTTTGGCATCAGCCTTCACAGAATAATTTGGGAAGTGTTTTCTCCTCTTTTACAAATGAGAAGAATTTGTGAAGAATTGGTTCTTCTTTAAATATTTGACAGACTTCACTAGTAAACACAGCTGGCCTGGGAAAAGCCCTAATTTAAAGGCCTTCTAACTGATTAAATTAGGGCCACCCTGGATAATCTCCCTTTTACCAACTTAAAGTCAACTAATTGGGGACTTTAACTACAATTGCAAAATCCCTTCATGGTAGCACTCAGATTAGATTTGATAGAATAACTGAAAGAAAGTCTGTGTATACTATAATACAAAATATCTGCTGCCTTCCTTTCATCTTCCAACTCTTGCAAGAGATCTGTTGCCATTCACTCAAATAGGAAATATACTAGAAAGGGACTTCTGGGGATTGTAGTTCAGCCTCGTCAAGTTTATACATCACAAAGCCATCAATTTCCAAATACACAAATGCATAGAATCATCTAAGAATTCTTTTTTTTTTTTTTTTTTTTAAGAGGCAGAGTCTCTCTGTGTTGCCCAAGCTGGCTTTGAACTCCTAGGTTCAAGCCATCCTCCTGCCTCAACCTCCTGAGTAGCTGCAACTCATCCTACCTCATCTGGTAGAAAGATTTTAGGGGGCCACAAACCTTCTGAATTAGAGTCTCCAGAAAACTTAATTTTTTATGTATCCAGAAAATATAATTGGACTGGGATTCGGGAATCACTGCCTAATAACAATTATAATGATGCAAATGATAACTAATATATGCTGAATCCATGTGTAAAGCTAAGCCCTTCTATCAATTCTATCATTTAGTTTTTACAACAAATAGTTATGCTATTATTCCCATTTTACATATGAGAGAACTAATACTCCAAGTTACACACTCGAGATCACATACTTGAACTTGAGATCACAAAAAGGGTGAAGTTTTTAGTCTCTTAACTCTAACGACCCATTTCTAGAAAATGCATAGGGCAGAGGAACATGTTTAATGACACCCCAGGAATCAACCAGTAAAATCCAGAATGTGGGAAATTCTATAAGACAAATGACTTGTTTTTTTTCTTTTCGACAATTAAATTGAAGGGAATAAAATGGAGGAAGGGAGAGACTTGTGGACCAGCACTGTCATACAGTGCTTTCTGTAATGATAGAGATGTTCTGTACCTGTACTATCCATGTGGCTATTTGGCACTAGAAACATGGCTATTGCAACTGAGAAATGGAATTTTAAATTTGATTTAATTTTAATTAATGTTTGAATTTAAATAATTACACATGGCTAGTGGCTACAATGTTGGACAGTGCAGTTATAGATTAGACTAAAAAGACAGATCAGCCAAAAGCTACATGTAAACCTTATTTAAATCCTGAGTCAAACCAAGTAATTGTTTTCTTTTTTTTTTTTTTTTAGGTAGTATCTCACTCTTTTGCCCAGGCTGGAATGCTGTGGTGTAATCATAGCTCAAGTGATCCTCCTGCCTCAGCCTCCAGAGTAGCTGGGACTGCAGGAACACACCACCATGCCCACATAATTTTTATTTATTCATTTATTTATTGAGACAGGATCTTGCTCTGTCACCCAGGCTGGAGTGCAGTGGCACGATCACAGCTCACTGCAGCCTCAATCTCCTGGTCTCAAGCAATTCTCCCCCCTCAGCCTCCTGCATAGGTGGGACTATAGGTGCCTGCCACCACCCTCAGCTAATTTTTAAAAAAATTTTTTTAGGCCGGGCGCGGTGGCTCAAGCCTGTAATCCCAGCACTTTGGGAGGCCGAGGCGGGTGGATCACGAGGTCAAGAGATCGAGACCATCCTGGTCAACACGGTGAAACCCCGTCTCTACTAAAAATACAAAAAATTAGCTGGGCATGGTGGCGCGTGCCTGTAATCCCAGCTACTCAGGAGGCTGAGGCAGGAGAATTGCCTGAACCCAGGAGGCGGAGGTTGCGGTGTGCCGAGATCGCGCCATTGCACTCCAGCCTGGGTAACAAGAGCAAAACTCCGTCTCAAAAAAAAAAAAAAAAAAAAAATTTTTTTAGTAGAGATGATGTCTCGCTGTATTGCTCAGGCTGATTTCCTGAGCTCAAGTGATCTTCCTGCCTTGGCTTCCCAAGGTGCTGGGATTATAGGCATGAGCCACAGTGCCTCATCTGTGGTGAATTTAAAAAGAAAATTTTTTTTTGCAGAAACTGGGTCTCATGTGTTGCCCAGGCTGAAAATAAAATAATTATTTAAAAATTTTTGTCTCTCCTCCCACCGCCCAAGATGCCGAAAGGAAAGAAGGCCAAGGGGAAGAAGGTGGCTCCAGCCCTTGCTGTCATGAAGAAGCAGGAGGCCAAGAAAGTGGTGAATCCCCTGTTTGAGAAAAGACCTAAGAATTTTGGCATTGAACAGGACAACCAGCCCAAAAGAGACCTCACCTGCTTTGTAAAATGGTCCCGCTGTATCAGGTTGCAGCGGCAGAGAGCCATCCTCTATAAGCGGCTGAAAGTGCCTCCTGCAATTAACCAGTTCACCCAGGCCCTGGACCGCCAAACAGCTACTCAGCTACTTAAGCTGGAGTAGCTTGAGCTCAGGAGTTTGAAATCAGCCTACAAGCATAGACCAGAGACAAAGCAAGAGAAGAAGCAGAGGCTGTTGGCCCAGGGCTGAGAAGAAAGCTGCTGGTAAAGGAGATGTCCCCACTAAGAGACCACCTGTCCTTCCAGCAGGAGTTAACACCGTCACCACCTTGGTGGAGAAGAAAGCTCAGCTGGTGGTGATTGCACATGACGTGGATTCCATTGAGCTGGTTATCTTCTTGCCTGTACTGTGTCGTACAATGGGAGTCCCTTACTGCATTAACAAGGGGAAGGCAAGACTGGGACGTCTAGTCCACAGGAAGACCTGCACCACTGTCGCCGTCACACAGGTTAACTCAAAAGACAAAGGCACTTTGGCTAAGCTGGTGGAAGCTATCAGGACCAATTACAACAGGTATGATGAGATCTGCAGTCACTGGGGAGGCAATGTCCTGGGTCCCAAGTCTGTGGCTGGCATTGCCAAACTCGAAAAGGCAAAGGCTAAAGAACTTGCCACTAAACTGGGTTAAATGTACACTGTCGGGCCGGGCGCGGTGGCTCAAGCCTGTAATCCCAGCACTTTGGGAGGCCGAGGCGGGTGGATCACGAGGTCAAGAGATCGAGACCATCCTGGTCAACATGGTGAAACCCCGTCTCTACTAAAAATACAAAAAATCAGCTGGGCATGGTGGCGCATACCTGTAATCCCAGCTACTCAGGAGGCTGAGGCAGGAGAATTGCCTGAACCCAGGAGGCAGAGGTTGCGGTGAGCCGAGATCGCGCCATTGCACTCCAGCCTGGGCAACAAGAGCAAAACTCCGTCTCAAAAAAAAAAAAAAAAAAAAAATGTACACTGTTGAGTTTTCTGTACAAAAAATAATTAAAACAATACATATTTTCCTTCAAAAAATTTTTTACAAAACAATTGGGGAATAGACACTTACTGGATATTCGTTAAATTTTTTAAAGGCGATAATGGTTTTATAGTTATGCCAAAAAAAGATTCTACCTTTTAGAATCACATACTAAAATATTTAAAGGGGGAAATGACATGATGTCTGGAATTCGTTTAATATTCCTTTTGAGGAAGGAAGGGAAACTGGGTGGAATATAGATGTAACAGGATTGGCTGTGAATGGATGATTGTTGAGGCTGGGTGATAGGTACATGAGGGTACAAGATAATTTTCTCTCGATCTAAGAATTGAAATTTTCAATAATTAGGCCGGGCGCGGTGGCTCAAGCCTGTAATCCCAGCACTTTGGGAGGCCGAGGCGGGTGGATCACGAGGTCAAGAGATCGAGACCATCCTGGTCAACATGGTGAAACCCCGTCTCTACTAAAAATACAAAAAATTAGCTGGGCATGGTGGCGCGTGCCTGTAATCCCAGCTACTCAGGAGGCTGAGGCAGGAGAATTGCCTGAACCCAGGAGGCGGAGGTTGCGGTGAGCCGAGATCGCGCCATTGCACTCCAGCCTGGGTAACAAGAGCGAAACTCCGTCTCAAAAAAAAAAAAAAAAAAAAAAGAAATTTTCAATAATTAAAAGTTTTTTTCAAAAGGTATTTGCATGATGCTTTTCCCATGTATTACATCTTTAATCATCACCACTGTCTTGTGAGGTAACTAGAATGACTGTATGCAGGCTAATCTAAGGCTCACAGATATTAAGTTACATGACTAAGATCACACAGCTAGTTAGAGGCTGGATTCAAATCCAGGCTCTCCACCTCAAAATCGAATTCTCCTATCAACCCGTACTTTGTAGGATGAACAGTAAAGTCATTACAGATTGCTTCATAGAGAGTAAGGTGAGAAGAATCAGAGGAATGGATAAAACACCTTTGCTCTCATGCAGAATAAGAATTTGTGGCATGTGCTTCTCTAATTAGGAAGAGATTAATACCAACCCCTAGCTGCTATGAGTTATCATTAAGCACGGAGAAAGTATGCCACTAACCAGGATTGATTTTTAAGTTCCAGATGTGAAAAGAGAGGCTCTATTAACCTTTTTCCATACATCATCAGAGACGATAGTAAAAATAATTTACACTATTAAATTCATTGACTGAAATTGCTCTTTGCAGGACTAAAAGCTTTGATTATACTCCTTTTCCTTCAAAATAAAGTCAATATGTGCTGAGAAAAGTGTTTTTTTTTTTTTAACCAGGATAACATCTGAAACAGGGATGAATAATTAACTCATGATTGAATCTTGTTAATACATCTATTGTAAAATTAAATGACTTTTGGCCAGATGCAGTGGCTCACACCTGGCATCCCAACACTTTGAAAGGCTCAATTACTTGAGCCCAGGAGTTTGAGACTAGCCTAGGTAACATAGTAAGACCTCATATCTACAGTTTTTTTTTTAGCCAGGTATGGTGGTGTGTGCCTGCTGTCCTAGTTTCTTAGGAAACTAGCAATCCCCCAGTGAGGCTGGGGGATTGCTTGAACCTGGGAGGTCAAGGCCGCAGTGAGCTATGATTGTACCACTACACTCCAGTCTGGGCAACAGAGCAGGACCCCATCTCTAAATAAACAAACAAGTAAATAAATAAATTATTTTTGTTCTTGATCACTTAACGACTTCCTAAAAGGCCTATGCCTATTGGGATCTGATGTATGTTTACATTTCATGCATAAAAGAATTTATGGAGCATAACTTTGCCAAGGCTTTTAGCAAAGATTTTCACTCCTTGACAATTATAATATAATGAATTATTTTTCTTAAGCTAATAAATATACTCCTTGACAATTATAATACAATGAAGTATTTTTCTTAAGCTAATAAATTAACCACTTAATATCTTGTAGGAAATACAAACAATATATATTAATATACTAATTATTACTCTTTGTGTCTAGAGCTTAAGTCTTAGGCCTCACTACTTATAGGTGATATTCTAATAGTCAAACTCAGCAATTGAATGAAAAATTTCATGTAGCTTCATATCATCTGAAAACATTTGCAAAGCTTTGACTAGTTCTGTGTCAGTATATAATAAAAGAGACAAAAAACAATGGACCATTAATGTTGAGATTTAAATAATAAGAAAGAAGACTTGTGAAGCCAATCCTGAAACAAACTAAGTGTCCTGTAGAATGTTATTTCTAGGCTGAGATAGTAACGGCCTTGAAGAACCTTCTTGTCTAGCACAAATGCATGCTTCCCAAGCAGCCACTTAAATCTAACATCTCCATCATTAAAAGCAGTAGTCATTTCCCACTTCACATCTGAGTTTATCCATTTCACCTGAGAGCTGAAGTCACGGGAAGGCAGAAATCGGGATCAGGGAGTCAGGTAGAGGCTAAATGGCACACACCTATTTCAGGAACAGTGAGTGCCAATAATTGAAGAATCAAAAGATAATACACAAATGAGAGATGTTGCAGCACAAGTTGTAACCAAGAGTGCCTTGGAGTTTCCTAGGAAAGAATAGGATGTGAATACTTTATCATAAGGGTATGAGAAGGCTTCATTAACTAGGGATGTCTCTCCATGTGTCTTGAGTGAAGACTTACTTGTTTTCTTTAAATGTTTCTTATTTAAAAGCCCAGGTGTAAGGCCAGGTGGGGTGGCTCACGCCTGTAATCCCAGCACTTTGGCAGGCCGCAGCAGGTGGATCATTTGAGGTAAGGAATTTGAGACCAGCCTGACCAACATAGTGAAACCCCATCTCTACTAAAGCACAAAAATTAGCCAGGCGTGGTGGCGGGTGCCTGTAATCCTAGCTACTTGGGAGGCAGAGGCAGGAGAATCCCTTGAACCCAGAAGGCCGAGGTTGCAGTGAGCCGAGATCGCACCACTGCACTCCAGCCTGGGTGATGGAGTGAGACTGTTTCAGAAAAACAAACGACAACAACAACAACAAAAAACCAAATCTGGCCCAAAAAGTTTAAAGATTGTCCTATCTTCTAAAAATTGTGAAAACTGAAAAACTACATGACTATCCCTATGCAGGACTTAATCCAAAAAAAGAAAATTCACATATAAATTGGAGGAATAATCATCTCAAGGTAAAAATTATTCATTTAGGTACATATACATGATGAAGTAAAGTGATCCTTACCCTCACAGTCAGGAATAGTATGGAAAACTATTGCTAGTTCTCATACTATTACAAAATATCTCTTACAAAAAGGGTTGAATGTGTAAGATAAAACACCTCTTTGTTTCAAAAATAAGCACATCATCAGTTTATGCCAAGAAGCCATTCCTGATTTACCACACCTGCTACATTCCTTCCTCACTCTGTAACTTATTGTTTTTTTTAAATACAGGACAGCTCCAAAGATGTCACATCTGGGTATCCTAGAGGTTGGAGTTTTAGTTTGTTTTACCTGGATGGAAGGACAGAGTTTAATGCCTTGGACCAGCTTATGCTGTGCAATCATTTTTAGCCTGAACTATGTTACATCTAAGATTTTCCTGAGACTTTAAGACTGACCTGATAAGGAAGAAAAAGTCAACGCTATTTCAAAAGGAGGAGGAGGAAGACGGGGGAAAGAAACAATAGTTTGGGACCTACCAGATTTACTGTGTACCCTGGACCTGATACAATAATTAATGCTGCATTAGATAACCCAGTTCTGTACAATGAGCAAAAACTCTCAATGAAATATGTCTGCCTATTATATACAGTATTTAGTGCAGTTTCCCAAACATGGTTTTCTGAATTTAACTTTTGGCCCCTCTTAATACTTGGCAGGCAAAGTATTGTACAATATAAATAAAATCCTGTTGCAGGATTACCAGATTTCTGGGCTATTTGCAATATTCTCTTTTAATTTCATCATTGTGAAACAAACTGTACTTGTGACTTAAACTGGAATAGCCATTTACTACCAAAACTAAACAAGACAAAAATAATCTCTAAACATGACCACCCACACACACACCCCCCCCCAACAACACATACAGGCTAGGAGTCATAAAGCAAAGTTTGAGAAATTATACTACTATTAAAAACATACAACCTCAAAACAAAATACCAGAGGCAGAAAGGATGTGAGTAAATAGTAATTTTCACTCACTGCTGACTGAGTAGGAATTATACGATGCAGCCTTTTTTTTTTTTGAGACAGAGTTTCCTTCTGTCACTCAGGCTGGCATGATCTCAGCTCACTGCAACCTTTGCCTCCTGTGTTCAAGCAACTCTCATGCCTCAACCCCCTGAGTAACTGGGATTACAAGCTATGTAATCACCACCTAGATCAAAATGTAGAACATTTCTAGCACCCTTTTAAGATGATTGTCTTATGACTCTTTATTTCCTGTTGCTACCTACTAGAAAGCTGACTGCCTTCATTTTTGAACACATGTCTAATACTGGGCCAAATGCTGTTGGTTTCTGGGCATTTGGATGCCACCACATGGTGAGTCTGCTGTGCTGCAATAGATTTCCAAAGTGAAAAGTGGTAATACGGATTCTGATGTGGTTAACAATGAAAACAGAGGACCTAACATTTCTACTAAAAAAGAAAACGTCTTCTCTTCCAAAAGGATAATTTAAGATCATGTACATAATGACATCACATGTTTACAGTTAAATTGATTATATAACTTTCTACTTGTATATTTAGCATATGAAGAAAAAAATGATTTCAGGCTGGAATTGACATGAGAATACTGATAGAGGCAGGAGGCAGAGAACTCTCCTAGGCAGATAGGGAAGGGTCCCTGGAGAACCCCCCAACCCTTCAAGTCATCTTGCACAGGTGAGTTGCCTAAACATGCCTGCAGTGAAAAATTCCATCCCTTAACACATGCACAGTAAGGAAATATACCAAGTGAAGTGGTTCAGACTAAGGACCCGCACGTGCATTGGAAGGATGGGGTAGAGCCACCAGGAATTGGTGCCCTATGCAAATAGGGAGCCCAGCTACATCAGAGGACCTAGAAGCCCTTGTATTCAACTGTAAAGGAAGACAACCAGCATCCCTGCTTTCAGGACCCCTCTTTTTGCTGAGAGCTTTCCTTTTCACTTAATAAATTCTATTCCACTCACTCTTTGATGTCCCTATGCCTAATTTTTCTTGGTTGTGAGAGAATAACTCATATCTAGCTGAGCTAAGGAGTAAAAAATCCTGCATCAATATGAATTTTATTTAAACATTGGATTTTTGTAAAAGTCATGGTGTTCAAGTTCAGAAGGTCAACTTTAATCTCTGAAATACAGTACAATCTAATGGTAATAAAGGCACAACATATTTCATAAACACAGGAAAGGTCAGTGTTGATTCTTTGTGTAAGGCTTTCCCCACAAAGATATTATTTGGATTTAGTCTTAAAAAAAGAATAAGTGTGTGTAAGGCAACAAGGGTGAGGAATGACTCTTCAAGTAGAAGAAGGAAGATAATAAAAAAGGTATGGGGAGTGGAAACTTGACCTGTCCATTAGCAGAGAGAAAGAAGTTCAATGTGGTTAAAACGTGCAGCAGGAGAGTGCCTACTAGGAAATAAAGCTTAAGAGGAAGTGGAGTCCAGATTACCACTGGCTTTCCATGAGCTGGAATTTGGGTATCACCCTGAAGAGCAGACGAAGGAGGAGGGGGCTTTCACTTGAGAAGGAGTTGGTCAAAAGCAATGGAGAAAACTGTTTTGGGTGTCTTTTAAAATGTGAAATCACTACATTTTATCTGTTTAGAATAGACAGTATTGTTGTCTTTTGTATCACTGGCTACCTTCTTTCAGTGTTATTTTCCTTTTTGCTTTGTGAAGAGAATGGGGGTAAATAGCTTCAGAAATCCAGGAGTATCTTATTACTCTGATTTAGACAAAGCTTCAGCACTAGGTTTGTATCTCCATTAATATATCACTACTATATAACAGCCTATGTTAGCTTTACTTGCATTTTAGGTTGGCAGATATTTCAAGTATTATTAGCCACTAGCTGTAAAACGTTTTGAGGCTGGTAATGTATAGAAAGTAGGAGAACAGGCCAGATGGGCTGGCTCACGCCTGTAGCCCCAGCACTTAGGGAGGCCGAGGCGGGTAGATTGCTTGAACTTCAAGCCTAGGCAACATGGCAAAAACCCATCTCAAAAAAAATAAAAAGAAAGAAAGAAAGTATGAGAATAAAATTACATGCAACTAGTTTATTCAAATCTCTGAACTTACTGGTATATTTTTGATTATAAACTGTATTCTGACTATAAATTACTATAATTCCCTTTAGAATTATGGCATTCTATAATAGCTATATAACAGTATATCTTAAATTGTACACTGAAATTTTTTAATGCCCATTAAGGATACATTATTCAAACAGGTCTTTCCAGTATTTTACATTTTCAGGATAGGGAAAAAAGAGAACCCAAGCATTAATTGCTTAATGAATATTAAGGAAAAGCATAAAGATGATTAAATGATTTAGTATGTACATGCAATGCATGTTGAAGACCCAGAGAGGGGAGAAATAAATGAATGGGCCACTAAACGAAGTTTTATTCCTATGGATGCAGAGCTTATTATTAAGAATCTCTCACAGGAGAAGTTCTAGGTCAAGCTGCAGTAGACTGTACACACATGATTAATTCCATACCTGCCACAGAAACTTCAAGACAGTTATTGATTTCTGTTTCTCCAAAATTTTATTTTAATTTAAATTATAGGGTCAGCCAGATATTCTGATAAGAAGTTCACTTTTCCTCAAGAGAAAGAAAATGCTTTCATGGCATTGTTAACAAATGTATACATCTCCACTTTTTTAAGGGTTAAAAATCACATTAAGTAACCAAGACAGTTTCTTTATAAAAGTACAAACACATAACAGTGGAAAACAATTAGAGTATTATCAATGTATCAGAAATGTTGATGACTATGTGGAAAGTAAAACACAGATAGGTTTGAATTTCCAGAAAAATCAAAAGAGAGAAAATTGCATCTCAGAACACCAAAGACAAGCCAGTTTCTTTCCAAAAAAGCCTCAGATAAGCTCCAGGTTTAGCATCAGAAAACTCAAAGACAGGAGTGGGCTGTGGAGCAACCATCAGCATAGTTCACAAAAGATACTTCCTGGAGAGAGAATTAGGGCCTGAGAGAAAAATGAATGCCAGATTTGCAATAACCACAGAATCTGGGCCAAAAAAAAGAAAAAAGAATTAAACTGGAGGCTGAGTGCGATGGCTCACACCTGTAATCCCAGCGCTTTGGGAGGTCGAGGTGAGCGGATCACCTGAGGTCAGGAGTTTGAGACCAGCCTGGCCAACTTGGTGAAAACCTGTCTCTACTAAAAACACAAAAAATTAGCCAGGAATGGTGGTGCGGGCCAGTAGTCCCAGCTACTTGGGAGGCTGAGGCACAAGAATTGCTTGAACCCAGGAGGTGGAGGTTGCAGTGAGCTGCACTCCAGCCTGGGCAATAGAGGGAAACTCCATCTCAAAAAAAAGAAAAGAAAAAAGCATTAAACTAGATATCACAATGAAGTTATAACATCTATACACCAAATAACATAGCATCAACACTCAAAGCAAAAATTGTTAGGAGTTACAAGGAGAACTAGAAATACCCTAGAAGTAGACTTCAGTTCACACCCTTTAATCAATGTTAGAGCAAGTGGACAAAAAGTAGGTGAGAATATAGGAAAAAAGTAATATCTTCAAAGGTCTAAGGAAAAAATTTTTGGAACTCAGCATTATTATTAATTAAGCATGAGGACAAAACAAACACATTTAGAAAGTAAAAAAATTTACTATTCAAGCTCCCTATGTGAAAAAACATGACTCAAGGAAATTCTTCAGTGCAAAAGAAGGAATCTAAGGCATCAGGTTATGCGATCATGGAGGCAGCTAAGTAGAACCAGAAACAAATGAAGAAATGATTTCAGAGGCAAAGTTTTAAGGGCATAAGATTAAGTTTCCTTCTAGCTTAGTCCAATCGCAATATTTGTTTACAGTGAATAATACTTTTGTAATATTTTCATAAGTGCTGTTTATTGATTTGCAATTTCAGGTGTAACAATACGCAAAGCACAGAATATTTAATAATTATATTAAAGAATCACATGTAAAATCTCAACAAATTCAAGTGTGCAAGAAATACCACCTTAGTGTGTGTGTGTGTGTGTGTGTGTGTGTGTGCGCAACATGGCTGTTTATTCACCTGGGTGCAGGCAGGCTGAGGCCGAATAGGGCCTCAGTGGAGGGCAGTGGGATAGGAGTTGTTTTATAGTTTTTGAGTGGGCCGCGGTAAGTTACAGAAGTTACAGTTGGCGGTTTTCTGCAAGCTGGGAGGGGGTTATAGGGTGTGGAGTCACAAGGTTGGCCAAGCTGGTGGGGGGTGTTGTAGGGTGTCACCTTAAGAGGTTGGCCAAGTCTTGTCAATTGGGGCCAGAATAAGAAACAATGGAGAATGTCTCAAAGTTAAGTAGGAACAGCAGGGGCTAATCATTTCTTCCTCTTTCTACCTTCTTACAGTCATTTCAGGTTACCTAATTCTAGAAGGCCCTCCAGAGGTGTTCGGGCAGTTCACCAGGGTCGCCGTGCCATCCATGGCGTGGTCAGACCATACATTTTTGTCTTTTTATATTAGTAATATAAGGAAAAAGAAGAGTGGAGGACACCGTAATATTAGGAAGGCCAGCAGAGAGGGGTGATAGGGCAATGATTCTCAGGGCTTCTCCACCTTAGTTTTTGTGCTTCAACTTAATTTCTCCATCTAGAAAATACCCTCTTTCTCCCCAGACCTCCCTCCTAGGTCCTGCTTGATAGGAAAGGTAATCACAGACATTCCTAGGGGTTATGCTGCCCTCCCTGGGTCTGATCAATGGCACATATTTAGTAAAGCATCAGAGAAAAGGGAGACCCTCCCAACATGAGTGATCTCAATACCCAGGTAACAGAGCCTCAACGAATAATTGTTTCCCATGCTGCAAATCTCTGCTCTTTTGGGACTTTTGGGGCCCTATTTGAGGCATGAGAGTCTTAGCTGAGCTTGGGAACCCTGTGCTAGGGTCCTTCCTTCCCCAGATAGCAGACAGGTCTGACCCTTCTGAGCCTCCTCCTTGGATCCACCATGGAGCAATGTTTGAATCCTGCATACCTTTTCACCACAACCCACCCTCATGGAATCTCTAGAGGAGAAGCCTCTCCCCACCTCCTGCATCTCCCAGTCACCACCCTGCCTCCCTTCAATCCTGTACTCCTCAATGAATTTAGGTTTACAGAAAAGAAAATCCAGGAAAAACTGTATAGACTAATTCTGCTTTCCTTCCTGTTCCATACTGCCCTGATATGATAGAATTCAGAGCCAGTTACTGGCTTCAATGGAGAAAGGGAAAAGGAGAAATATAAATATCATAAATATTATTCAGATATGTATTAATATAAGAAAAATTGAGAGGCAGATGGAAGAGAAGTAGATAGAAGGATAGTAATCTTTCATTGCGGTTTATTCAGTCCATATTAAATGTGATAAATGAAGAATTAAACATTTAAATACATCGTTTAAAGTGAATAAAGCACCTACTAGGAAATTATATATATATGGTCATGCACAGTGGCTCACACTTGTAATCCCAGCACTTTGGAAGGCTGAGGCAGTAGGATTGCTGGGGCCAGAAGTTTAAGACCAGCCTGGGCAACATAGTAAGAACCTGTCTCTACAAAAAATTAAAAATTAGCTGGGTGTGGTTGTAGTATGCACCTGTAGTCCCATCTGCTTAGGAGGCTGAGGTGGAAGGATCACTTGAGCCCAGGAGTTTGAAGCTGCAGTGAGCCATGATTGCACCACTGAACTTCAGCCTGGGTGATGGAATAAGACCCTGTCTCAAAAAAAAAAAAAAAAAAAAAAAAAAAAAGGAAGAAGAAGGAGGAGGAGGAGGAGGATGAGAATAAGAAACAAGAAGAAGAAAAAATATATAAATAAGAAAAAAAATCCAGAGGTGGAAGGGTAGGTAGGTCATAATAAATTCTTAATCTTTCATAGTGGAAAATCAATAGATTTTGTGTAAATGTGATAAAACTTGAAGTAGATAAGTATGGTTAAACTGAAAACAGAAACTTAACGGGTGATTTCTGGGAACTGAATTAGGGATTGGGCAGGAGATGGTTGAACAGAGGAGGGAGATTTTATTTTTCACTTTAAGTTTTTTATCCTTATCTTTGTATTATGCAAATGTAATACTTTTCTAACAAAAATTAGTTTAATTAAAAATAAATAACACTACCTCCTTTCCAACATACTACCTCATAAATATTTATAAGATACACTTAATAGAGATTTAATGCTAAAATATGCCCATGGGCACTAGATCTTGGCTTTTGTGAAACCGAGTGGCAAACATAACAAGTCATGTTTGCTTGCCAGTATAATTTTGCAGTCCCCTGATTCTGTTAAAATGCAGCTCTCCAAAGAATACCTTAAAGATGATAAACAGGATAGAGCACATAGCTCCCCAGTCTCTTGCCTGAGAAACTGTAGTACTCCTTAAAAGCTAAATAACCACCAGGTGCGGTGGCTCACACACGTAATCCCAACACTTTGGGAGGCTGAGGCAGGCAAATCACGAGGTCAGGAGTTCAAGGCAAGCCTGGCTAACATGGTAAAACCCCATCTCTAAAGATTAGTAAAGATGCAAAAAATTAGCTGGGCATGGTGGTGGCACCTGTAATCCCAGCTACTCAGGAGGCTGAAGCAGGAGAATCACTTGAACCCGGGAGGTGGAGGTTGCAGTGTGCCGAGATCGTGCCAATGCACTCCAGCCCGGGCAACAGGGCGAGACTCCATGTCAAAAAAAAAAAGATAAATGACCTTGGTCCTTGCCTTTTCTGACACATAAGATAAAGCCTGCCAAGGTGTTGCAAGATTATGCCCCTGCAAACTGGAACCAAAGGAACTCTTGCACTCAAGTTTTACTGTGATTTTCTTGTACCGTATCTTCACTACATGTATAAAAACTGTGAACCGAAATGCTACATTGGGGTAGTATGACAGACATTCTCTAGGAAACTCTTCCAGGTTATAATCCTGAGTAAGATTTCTGAATAAAACTGACTTTAACTCTTTAAAGTTCTGCTTTGTCTTTAGTCTACAATTTAAAAATTTACTATTAAATTCCTTTTCATATTATAAGCATCTGCAAAAATGTTCACATTTTGAATAAATCCTTAGCTTTATACAGATGAATAAGTAATTTACCCAAGAAGAAACACTTGGAAAACAACTAGAAGGAAACAATAACAAAAAATAGCGAGTGACAAAGCAATATCAATATCTATCTATATAGATAGATATTGATATTGGTTTGTTGCTCTTTTTTTTTGAAACAGGGCCTCACTCTGTCATCCAGGCTGGATCACAGCAGCCTCAATTTCCTGGGCTCAAGTAATTCTCCCACCACCACACCTGAGTAATTTTAATTTTCATAGAGATGGAGTTTCACTATGCTGCCCAGGCTGGTCTTGAACTCCTGGGCTCAAGTGATACTCTCGCCTCAGCCTCCCAAGGTTCTGTAATTACAAGCATGAGCCATTGTACCTGGCCTGACACAGCATTAGTAACGAGCATGAATTCTTTCAGAAAAGGAAATTATTCAAACCTTTCATTATCAGAATCACAAAAATAATCATGTCATTTGATCTAGTAAAACTAGTTTCAGGGATATATTCCAGGGTGGGAATATTCAACATGAAATCAATACAAAAATGTTAAATTACTTACTTTTCTTTTGTACCAAGTCTCAGATATCCAGTATACAGCTGGGCACAGTGGCTGATGCTTGTAATCCCAGCACTTTGGGAAGCTGAGGCAGGAGGATCAAGGCTAGGAGTTTGAGACCAGCCTGGGCAACATAGCATGACCTTGTCTCTAAAGAAAGAAAAAAGAAAATATGATTAAATCTAGTATAGTATATATCAATTTGGGCTTTAGATTTTCATGGGAAATACTTGCTTTGTATTTAGAAGATTTGCAGTTGAAAAAGTGAAATTACAGTTGGAAATGTAGATTTACATACTCCCGTTGTTCCAATTTAAAACACATACCAGTTTTAAATTTAAATAACAGTCGACCCTCAAATAACATGAGTTTGAACTGCCCCATCCACTTACACATGACTTTAACCATAAATCATCAGATATGGCATTTGGGGACCAAAAAGACTTTGAAGTTTTTATAGCTCTTGGCACATACTGCCAAATTACTTTTCAAAAGGATCGTATTAATTTACAGTGTCACCAACTATATAAAAATAACTCAACATACACACACTGAATAAATGTGATAAATATGATTTTGGCATAATTTCCCTGCCACATAGAATATCACCAGTTTATAGCTTTTTCTTTTATATAGGCATATTCATCTTCACTAAAATACATAATAATGGAATTGTGTGTGTGTGTGTGTGTGTGTACATATATATATATATATATATGTATATATAAAAATATAATTTATTTATTTATTTTGAGACAGAGCTTCACTCTTATTGTCCAGGCTGGAGTGCAATGGCTCAATCTTGGCTCACTGCAACCTCCGTCTCCCGTATTCAAGTGATTCTCCTGCCTCAGTCTCCCAGGTAGCTGGGATTACAGGCATGCGCCACCATACACGGCTAATTTTTTGTATTTTTAGTACAGACAGGGTTTTTCCATGTTGGTCAGGCTGATCTTTAACTCCTGACCTCAGATGATCTGCCCACCTTGGCCTCCCAAAGTGCTGAGGTTACAGGTGTAAGCCACTGTGCCCGGCCAAAATTTTGTTTGTTTTTAAAGTGTCATTCTGACCTCTTTTCCACAACTTCTTTCTTGACAGTTTTTTATTTCAGGGTTTCCACAATTATAATAACTGCTGATATAGATATAGGTATAGTTATAGATACAGATGTATTTTAATTGATATGGAGTCTCACTCTGTCACCGAGGCTGGAGTACACTGGTGTGATCTTGGCTCACCACAACCTCCGCCTCCTGAGTTCAAGCAATTCTCCTGCCTCAGCCTCCCGAGTAGCTGGGACTAAAGGCACGTGCCTAGAATAAGATTTTAGGTCTTATTTTAGGTTAGAATGTATTACAACACACAAAATTTATAGAAAGGACAATAATTTTTCAGACCTATGCTTATTAACTTAAAGATGTTTCATTAATTGGAAAGAATTTTTCCTTTTAATGGTAAAAATCTCAGCTAAATTAACTGTGTTTCTTTGCCAGTTTCATTACTTAGTTTAACTAAGAAGAGCTTAAAGATAACGTAGACAAATCCAGTTCCACAGAAATCCAGTAACTCTTTTTGTTCCAGAGGGTCAACATTTTTATTTCCTTCGATCCCTGTCTTTTCTGTTGAAACTATCAGCACGGTTTATAAATTTGTTAAAAGAAACAATTACACTAAATCACTGTTAAGAAACATATATTCCTATGTCAGAAAAGCCTAGTTAGTAATTTTGTGAAAAATACTGTAAACAGACTATATTCCTTATAACCATAATATTTTAATTAGATAAATACCTAATAAATGGTATGGCCAATACTGAAATTCAGCTTCAACTCTTGGCCAAAATTTTTAAAAATTTTACTATAATGCAAGAGGTGATACTACATATCTGAACCTCTCCACCTGACTATATATATATGCATTTTTCTCCATTGACTACTGAGACTGTTAAATTCTACTGAAACATGGTTATCTTGTAGTTAAAGGAAAAACACCGCCCTTGTATTTAGATGTCTTTCTCCGAATGAAGAGATCATCCTACTTACCTTGAAAGCGGATTTTCAGTCAGAACATTGGAACTGTACAGGCCAGCTCTAGATAAGCAGGCAGGACTTGTGGGCCACTGCACCTGGCCAGGGACTGGTGTTTAACCTGAGGTTAGGATGCCTGGCTGGGCATGGTGGCTCATGCCTGTAATCCCAGCACTTTGGGAGGCTGAGGCAGGTGGATCACCTGAGGTCAGGAGTTCAAGACCAGCCTGGCCAACACGATGAAACCCAGTCTCTACTAAAAATAACAGAAACTCAAAGAAAATAGAAACAGACAGTAAAGGAAAAAACAGACCTGTAGGAGCAGATTCTGCATAGTTATTTTTATAGATAGGCCCAAAATATGAAGGTATATAAGAAAGTGATGAGAGAAAAATTATACAATATCTCTTTATTCCTGTGTTCACTTCTTTCTCTACCAGTTCTGTGAGAAATCAGATTATCTTCTGTGCTTCTCACACTGGAAAATATCTCTTTCTAGGATAAATATGGGGCTTCCTCCTGGAGCATCTACCTTAACTGAAGATTTTGGCGATAAACTACAACTTTAATGTTAAAACGAACCCCATATTGACTTCACATTTTATGAAAAAAAAATGTTTTTTAAAAACCTCAACATGCTTTTAAAGGAAAACGATGGCAGTTTTTTTACTTTGTTAATTTTCTCATTGTGTTTTTGCTATTTCACTGCTTTCTGTTATTTCTTTTATTGTCTCTTTATATTTTCTTTGCGTTTCTGTTATTTTTCTAATAACAGAAAAACATGTGTCTGAGAGAGAAACATAGTTTATTAATTTGGAGACTTTTCTTTGAGACTGAGTCTCACTCTGTCTCCCAGACTGCAGTGCAACAGAGTAATCTCTGCTCACTGCAACCTCTGATTCCTGGGTTCAAGTGATTCTCCTGCCTCAGCCTCCCGAGTAGCTGGGATTACAGGCACCCGCTACTGCGCCCAGCTAATTTTTGTATTTTTAGTAGAGACAGGGTTTCACCTTGTTGGCCAGGCTGGTCTCAAACTCCTGACCTCAAGTGATCCACCCACCTCAGCCTCCCGCAAGTGCTGAGATTAAAGACGTGAGCCATCTCACCCAGCCTCTTCTTTCTAATATCAGCATTTAAATCTTGACATTTTCCTTAAAGGACCACTTTTCATATATCCCACAAGTTTTGAATTACATTGCTTTGATTATCAGATATTTTAGAAATACTTAAAACTATCATAATTTCTTCTTAAACTCGAGTTACTTTTAAGAACAACTTATTTAATAGGGATTTTAAACTTACCTTTTTGCCCTTAATTTCTAACTAAATCCAATATTTATACTTTGAAGTTGATGCTTTCTCGATGGCCTAGCAGGTAATCACTTGTGACTGTTACATGTGTGCTGGAGAAAAATATGTACTCTCTGATTCTGATTTGGCCAAGTTTGCTCATTGTTTTGTTCAGATTTCCTATATATTCTTTCTAGCTTTTTTTTTTTTTTTTTTTTTTTTTGACACAAAGTCTCACTCTGTCGCCAGGTTAGAATGCAGTGGCTCGATTTCAGCTCACTTGCAATCTCCGCCTTTCGGGCTCAAACCATTCTCCTGCCTCAGCCTTCTGAGTAGCTGGTATTACAGGCACACACACCACCACACCCTGCTAATTTTTGTATTTTTTTAGTAGATTCGGGGTTTCACCATGTTGACCAGGATGGTCTTGATCTCCTGACCTTGTGATCCACCTGCCTCAGCCTCCCAAGTACTGGACTTATAGGCATGAGCCACCATGCCCAGCCATATTCTTGCTTTTTGTCTGTTTAGCCTAACAATAATGAAAGAAATGTGTGGACTATCTCATAATGGTGAATTTATTATTTTTTTCTGAAGTTCTGTAAATTTTTGCCATGGCCTGGCAGAAACCCCTATGGACCCGTGGTGGTGGTGGTGGCTATAGGAGAGACTCCTCTGCCTATGGTAAAGGAAGGGAAGAGTTGAAATGACTTCATATTATGGTTTGAATGACAGCTTAGCCACAGTAGAATAGAACAGTGCTTATATGGTGGTAGACAAGAGAGAAATGAGAGTGCCAAGTGAAAAGGGAAATCCCTTATAAAATCATCAGATCTCATGAGACTTATTCACTGCCACAAATGGGAGTGTCTCCCAGTGGGAGATAATTGAGTCCCTCCCACAACACGTAGGCATTATGGGAGCTTCAATTCAAGATGAGATTTGGGTGGGGACACAGCCAAACCATATCACTTGCCCAGTGCAAAGTTATTTTAAACCACATTCCTTTGACTCCAAAGCCTATGTGTTTTTCTCTTTATGTCTTATTGTACTATCTATATCTTGAAAAGTTGTTGTAGCTATTATTTTTAATTGGTCTATCATTCACTCTTTCTAATTTAAGAGTAGTTTACATACCACAATTACAGTGTTCTATCTACTATTCTGTGTTTTTTTGTGTGCTTACTATTACCAGTGAGTTTTCTACCTTCAGATGATTTCTTCTTGCTCATTAACATGCTTTTCTTTCAGACTGAAGAATTCTCTTCAGCATTTCTTGTAGCACAGGTCTATTATTGATGAAATCTCTCAGCTGTTGTTTGCTGGGAAGGTCTTTATTTCTCCTTCATGACTGAAGGATATTTTTGCTTGATATAGTATTCTAGTGTAAAGTTATTTTTTTCCTTCAGCACTTTAAACATGTCATGCTGTAATGTTTCCACAGAAAAGTCTGCCGTCAGATATATTGGAGCTCCATTACATGCTATTTGTTTCTTTCTTCTTGCTGCTTTTAGGATCCTTTCTTTATCCTTGACCTTTGGGAGTTTGATTATTAAATGCCTTGAGGTAGTCTTTTTTGGGTTATGTCTCTTTGGTGTTCTATAACCTTTCTTGTACTTGAATGTTGTCTTTCTGTAGGTTTGGGTATCCCTTTAAGACAAACTTTCTACCCCTTTCTTTTTCTCTACCACTTCACAGCCAATAACTCTTAGATTTGACCTTCGGTGGCTATTTTCTAGATATTGTAGGTGTGCTTCATCCTTTTTAAATTATTTTTTCTTTTGTCTCATCTGACTGTGTATTTTCAAATAGCCTGTCTTCAGGCTCACTAATTATTTCTTCTGCTTGATCAGTTCTGCTATTAAGAGGACAAAAATGGGCCAGACACAGTGGCTGATGACTATAATCTCAGCACTTTGGGAAGCCAAGGTGGGCAGATCACTTGAAGTCAGGAGTTCGAGACCAGCCTTGCCAATATGGCAAAACCTCATCTCTACAAAAAAATACAAGAAGTAGCCAGGTTTGGTGGTGTGTACCTGTAATCCCAGCTACTTGGGAGGCTGAGGCAGGAGAATCACTTGAACCTGGGAGGCAGAAGTTGTAGTAAGCTGAGATTACCCCACTGCAACCCAGTCTGGGCAACAGGGAGAGGCTCCATTAAAAAAATAAAAGAGGCTGAGAATGGTGGCTCATACCTGTAATTTCAGCACTTTGGGAGGCCAAGATGGGAGAAACACTTGGGGCCAGGAGTTCAAGTCCAGCACTGGCAGCATAGCAAAGCAAGACCGCATCTCTACCTAAATAAATAAATAAATAAATATTAGCTGGGTATGGTGGTGCACATCTGTAGTCCCACTACTTGGGAGGCTGAAGTAGGACCATCAATGGAGCCCAGGAGTTTGAGGTTACAATGAGCTATGATCACACTACAGTACCCTAGTTTTGACAAAAAAAATGGGACCCTGTCTCAAAAAGAAAAAACAAAACAAAACCATTCTGCCATTAAGAGACTCTGATGCATTCTTCAGCATATCAGTTGTATTTTTTGACCTTAGAATTTCTGCTTTTTCACAATTATTTCAGTCTCTTTGTTTTTTTTTTTTTTTTTTTTGAGACGGAGTTTCGCTATTGTTACCCAGGCTGGAGTGCAATGGCGCGATCTTCGCTCACCGCAACCTCCGCCTCCTGGGTTCAGGCAATTCTCCTGCCTCAGCCTTCTGAGTAGCTGGGATTACAGGCACGCGCCACCATGCCCAGCTAATTTTTTGTAGTTTTAGTAGAGACGGGGTTTCACCATGTTGACCAGGATGGTCTCGATCTGTTGACCTCGTGATCCACCCGCCTCGGCCTCCCAAAGTGCTGGGATTACAGGCTTGAGCCACCGCGCCCGGCTCAGTCTCTTTGTTAAATTTATCTGATAGAATTCTAAGTTCCTTCTCTGTGTTATGTTAGATTTGTTTGAGTTCCCTCATAACAGCTACTTTGAATTCTCTGCCTAAAAGTTCATATATCTATGTTTCTCCAGGGTTGGTCCCTGGTACCTTCTTTATTTCATTTGGTGGGATCATGTTTCCTGGATGGTGTTAATGCTTGTGATATTCATTGTTGTCTAGGCATTGAAAAATTAAGTACTTATTGTAGCCTTCACAGTCTCGGCTTGTTTTTTGCTATGCTTCTTGGGAAGGCTTTCAAGGTATTTGAAGGGACTTGTGCCCCAAGCCTAATAACGCTGTGGCTTTTTTGGACTTGTAGAAGTACCACTTTGATGGTCTTGGAACAGATCAGGAAGAATTCTCTGAATTACAGGTGGAGACTCTTGTTCTTTTCACATACTTGCTCCAAAAGAAATGGAGTCTTTCTCTGTGCTGAGCCATCTGGAACTGAGAGCTGTGACTCACTGTGGCCACCATCACTGGGATTGTGCTGGATCAGACCTGAAGCCAGCACTTATCATGGCACTGAGTTCCCGCAGGCCCCAGGTGTTCCCAGAGCTGGGCTGTCTGGGAGCCAGGGATTGAAGTAAAAAATCTTAGCAGTTTACCTCACTGCAACCTCCACTCCCCTGGGTTCAAGCGATTCTCCTGCCTCAGCCCCCTGAGTATCTGGGATTACAGGCATGCCCCATCACGCCTGGCTAATTTTTGTATTTTTTAGTAGAGACCCAGGTTTCACCATGTTGGTCAGGCTGGTCTTTAACTCCTGACCTCAGGTGATCCGCCTGCCTCAGCCTCCCAAAGTGCTGGGATTACAGGCGTGAGCCACCATGCCAGACCTAACCAAATATTTAAAGAAGAACTAACACCAATCCTACTTGAACTAATTCAAAAAATAAAGGAGTGGGGAATACTTCCAAACTCAATTTATAAGGCCAGTATTACCCTGATACCAAAACAAGACAAAGACACATCAAAAAAAAGAGAACTACAGGATAATATCTCTGATGAATATTGAAGTGAAATTCCTCAACAAAATACTAGTAAATCAAATTCAACAATGCATTAAAAACATCATTAATCATCACCAAGTGGGATTTATCCCAGAGATACAAGGATGGTTCAACACATGCAAATTAATCAATGTGATATATCCTGTTAATAGAATGAAGGACAAAAACCATATGATCATTTCCATTTGATGCTGAAAAAGCATTTAATAAAATTCAACATCCCTTCATGATTAACATCTTCAAAAAACTGTGTATAAAAAGAATATACCTCAACATAATAATAGCCATATATGACAAACCCACAGCTATTATCAGATTGAATGGGAGAATCTGAAAGCCTTTCCTCTAAGATCTGGAGCATGACAAGGATGCCCACTTTCACCACTGTTATTTGACAAAGTACTGGAACTCCTAGCTAGCGTAATCAGACAAGAGAAATAAATAAAGGGCATCCAAATTAGAAAGGAAGAAGTCACATTATCCTTGTTTGCAAATGATATCATCTTCTATTTGGAAAAACCTAAAGACTCCACCAAAAAACTACTAAAACTGATAAATTCAGTAAAGTTGCAGCATACAAAATCAGGAGCATTTAAATATGCCAACAATAAACAGTCTGAATAAGAAACAAAAAAAGTAATCCCATTTTCAATAGCCACAAAATAAAATGAATTACCTAGGAATTAACATCCAAAGAAGTGAAAGATCTGTATAATAAAAACTATAAAACACTGATGAAACCAATTGAGGACACCAAAAAAAATAGAAAGGTATTCTATGTTAATGGATTAGAAGAATCAATATTGTTAAAATGTTCATACTACCCAAAGCAATCTTCAGATTGAATGCAATTCCTATCAAAATACCCATGGCATTCTTCACAGGAATAGAAAAAAAGGTCCTAAAATTTATATGGAATCACAAAAGACCCAGAAGAGCCAAAGATATCCTGAGCAAAAAGCACAAAAATGGAGGAATCCTATTACCCAATTTCAAGTTATACTGCAGAATTACAGCAACCACAACAGCCTGGTACTGGCATAAAAACAGACACATAGACTAATGAAACAGCACAGAGAACCCAGAAGCAAATCTACATACCTACAGTGAACTCATTTTTAACAAAGTTGCCAAGAACATACATTGGAGAAGACAGTCTCTTCAATAAATGTGCTAGGAAAACTGGATATCCATATGCAGAAGAATGAAACTTACCCTGGCCATTATCTCTCGCCTTATACAAAAATCAAATTAAAGTGGATTAAAGACTTAAATCTAAGACCTCAAACTATGAAACTATTACAATAAAACATTGAGGAAACATTGCAGGACATTGGCCTGGGCAAAAATTTCTTCAGTAATACTCCACAAGCACAGGCTACCAAAGCAAAAATGGACAAATACGATCACATGAAGTTAAAAAGCTTCTGCACAGCAAAGGATACAATCAACAAAGTAAAGAGACAACCCATAGAATAGGTAAAAGTATTTTAAAACTACTCGTCTGGGCTGGGGGCAGTGGCTCACACCTGTAATCCCAGCACTTTGGGAGGCCGAAGAGGCAGATCATGAGGTCAAGAGATTGAGACCATCCTGGCCATGGTGAAACTCCATCTCTACTAACAATACTAAAAAATTTGGTGGCACGTGCCTGTAATCCCAGCTACTCAGGAAGCTGAGGTAGGAGAATTGCCTGAACCCAGGAGGCGCAGGTTGTGACGAGCCAAGATCGCACCATTGCACTCCAGCCTGGGTAACAAGAGCAAAACTCCATCTCAAAAAAAAAAAAAATTAGCTGGGCATGGTGGTGCCTGTAGTCCCAGCTACTCAGGAGGCTGAGGCAAGAAACGCTTGAACCTGGGAAGTGGAGGTTGCAGTGAGCTGAGATCTCACCACTGCACTTCAGCCTGGTGACAGAGTGAGACTCTGTCAAAAAAAAAACAAAAAGACTACCTATCTGACAACGGATTAATAACCAGGCTATATAAGGAGTTCAAATAACTCTATAGGGGAAAAAAAATCTATAATCCAATTAAAAATGGGCAAAAGATTTGAATAGACATTTCTCAAAAGAAGACACACAAGGCCAGGTGTGGTGGCTCACCCCTGTAATCCCACACTTTGGGAGGCCAACGCGGGTCACCTGAGGTCAGGAGTTTGAGACCAGCCTGGCCAACACGGCAAAACCCTATCTCTACTACTGGAAGTCATTAAGTGAAATAAGCCAGGCACAGAAAGACAAACATCACATTCTCACTTATTTTTGGGATCTAAAAATTAAAACAATTGAACCCATGGAGATAGAGAATATAAGGATGGTTATCAGAGGATAGGAACGGTAGTGAGGGGTGGGGAACGTGAAGGGCATGGGGTGTATTAGTCTGTTCTCACACTGCTAATAAAGACATACTTGAGACTGGGTAATTTATTTATTTATTTTTTATTTTATTCTTATTTTTTTGAGATGGAGTCTCACTCTGCAGCCCAGGCTGGAGTGCAGTGGCGCGATCTTGGCTCACTGTAACCTCCGCCTCCCAGGTCTGGTTCAAGCAATTCTCCTACGTCAGCCTCCTAAGTAGCTGGGATTCCAGGCATGAGCCACCATGCCCAGCTAATATTTGTATTTTTTGGCAGAGACGAGATTTTACCATTGGCCAGTCTGGTCTTGAACTCCTGACCTCACGATCCACCCACCTTGGCCTCTCCAAGTGCTGGGATTACAGGGGTGAGCCACCGCGCCTGGCTGAGACTGGGTAATTTATAAAGAAAAGAGGCTTAATTCACTCACAGTTCAGCAAGGCTGGTGACCTCATGAAACTTGCAATCATGGCGGGGGGGTGGGGAACAAACATATCCTTCTTCACATGGCAGCAGCAAGGAAAAGTGCCAAGCAAAATGGGGAAAAGCCCCTTATAAAACCATTAGATATCTATAAAACCATTAGATATCTCACTCTCAGGAGAACAGCAGCATGAGGGTTACTGCCCCTCTGATTCAATTAACTCCCATCAGGTCCCTCCCACAACATGTGGGGAGTATGGGAGCTATAATTCAAGATGAGATTTGGGTGTGGACACAGCCAAACCATAACAATGGAATGGCTAATGGGTAAGAAAAAATTAGAAAGAATGACTAAGACTAGTATTTGATAATGTAACAGGGGGACTATAGTCAATAATAAATTGCACATTTTAAAATAACTAAAAGTATACGCAGAATTGGATTGTTTGTAACACAAAGGATAAATGCTTGAGGGTATGGATACTCAGTTTTCCGTGATGCGATTTTTTTTTGTTGTTGTTGTTAATTTTTTGAGACCAAGTCTTATGCTGTCATCTAGGCTGGAGTGCAGTGGCGGGATCTCAGCTCACTGCAACCTCCGCCTCCCAGGTTCAAGTGATTCTCCTGCCTCATCCTTCTGAGTAGCTGGGACTACAGGCGTGTGCCACCAAGCCTGACTAATTTTTGTATTTTTAGTAGAGACAGGGTTTCACTATATTGGCCAGGATGGTATCGAACTCCTGACCTCATGATCTGCCCACCTTGGCCTCCCAAAGTGCTGGGATTACAGGCATGAGCCACTGTGCCCAGCCAGAAAGGTGACCATTAAAGACTGACAACCGAACATGCTGGAAAGCATGTCAAACAAGTGGAACTCTTACACATGGCTAGTGGGAATAGTAAAATGGTACAACCACTTTGGAAAACTGCTTGGTGATTCCTTATAAAGTTAGACACACCCATAGCCAAGGGTGATGGCACTCGCCTATAGTCCCAGCTATTCAAGAGGCCAAGGTTGCAGTGAGCTATGATTGTACCATTGCACTCTAGCCCAGGGGACAGAGAGACCCTGCTTTAAAAAAAAATTTTTTTTTAAGTTAAACATACCCAGAATGACCCAGAAATTCCACTCCTGTATTTCCTCAAGAAAAATAAAATATGCCTACAAGGACTTGTATAAGAATGTTTACAGCAACTTTGCTCATAATAGCCAAAAACTGAAAGCAATACAAAGCTGTCCACTGGTGAATGCATAAAGTCTTCAATGGAATGCCTCTCAATAACAAAAACTACTAACTTCTGGTTCATACAGACCCAAAAGAGTACCTGTCACTTTCATTTTTAGGGCATTAGAGATCAGAGAAGTGGTTGCTGATGCGGTGGGAGGATTGGAAAGACACAGGCCACTCTGCTGAGTGATGGAAATGCTCTACGTCCTGATTGGGTGGTAGTTACACAGCTGTTTACATTTACCAAAACTCAACAAATTGTCCACTGGGGGGAAAATACTATTATTTTCACTGTACAAAAACTTCACCTCAACAAAAAATGGACTAGAAAAGAAAAAAACGGGGAGGAGGGGCTTGTGATGTTGAAAAGTAACACTAAATGATGTAAGGAGATAACCGGAGTCAGCCTTTTGTTTAAAATGTCTACTGGGCCGGGCGCGGTGGCTCAAGCCTGTAATCCCAGCACTTTGGGAGGCCGAGGCGGGTGGATCACGAGGTCAAGAGATTGAGACCATCCTGGTCAACATGGTGAAACCCCGTCTCTACTAAAAATACAAAAAATTAGCTGGGCATGGTGGCGCGTGCCTGTAGTCCCAGCTAGTCAGGAGGCTGAGGCAGGAGAATTGCCTGAACCCAGGAGGCGGAGGTTGCGGTGAGCCGAGATCGCGCCATTGCACTCCAGCCTGGGTAGCATGAGTGAAACTCCGTCTCAAAAAAAAAAAAAAAAAACCCACACAAAAAAAATAAAATGTCTACTGAAGAAAACATTCCAGGAAGGTCTGCTGGATTCTGTGACTAAACAAGAATATTAAAAAGCCCTGAATGCAGCGTGGGCAACGTAGTGGGGCCCTGTCTCTACAAAAGTTTTTAAAAGTTAGGCCGGCGTGGTGGTGCGCGCCTATAGTCCCAGCTACCCGGGAGCCTGAGGTGGGAGGAAGGTTTGAACCCGGGAGGTCCAGGCTGCAGTGAGCAGTGGCCCACTGCATTCCAGCCTGGGCGACAAAGTGAGACCTTGTCTCAAAAAAAGAAAGAAAGAAAGAAAAAGCACTGCGAGCTTTGGGGGAGATTCCCGCAGCCCAGTTTTTCCAGGGACCTAGCAACACCTCTCGAGCTCCGCCGCCCACTCCGGCACTTCACCTGACAGGAGCGCCCCCACCGCTCCACCTCTTCTCATCCCGCGTCGTAGTCCCGCCTGTTTTCCTTTCCGCACCCATCTTTTGAACCGTCCCTTCACCTTTCAATCAATTCAAATGTCGCACGAAGCAAACCAATCGCAAGCCTCGTCGAGTGGAAGGGGCGGGATCTTCCCCGGAAGTGTTGGTTAAAGTCCCTCCAATCAGAGGCTTGGTGCAGCAAGTTTGAATTTTGTGGAGGCTCGGGTTGTGAGGATTTCTGCTTCGGAGTTGGCGGTGGTCGTCCAGATCGAGTGTTCCCTACTTTTTGTTTGTTTGAGGTTTCACGCTAGAAGGTGCCTCAGGTAGGTGGGTGTAGAAGGGTCTGAGGACCGGGGGCTGCGAGCGGGAGCCAGTCAGAGGCAGGCTTCTCTAGGACCATGTTACCTTGCCCTTCCGGAAGCTGATAACGCGAGTCTCCAGAAGAGTCAGTCTGTTTGCCCTGGCCTGTCTACTAGTCAGCGTTTCACCACCGGGGCGTACTTGGCATTTGGGGTGAAATTATTCTTCACGTCGAGGGACGTTTAGCATCCCTAGCTCCGACAAAAAATTCCCGTAGCTCTTCCCAGATCCCATGACTACTAAAAATGCCCGGCTGAGAACTTCTAGTCCTACAAAATTAACGCATTCTAGACTTGCAAGCTGAAGGAAACGCCACTCAGCCAAACAAAATTTAGGTGTGTGTCAAGAGCCAGGCTGCCTGGCTTGGGATCCCAGCTCCACCAGCTTTTAGCTATGCTAATGTGAGCAGTTAATTTACCTCATCTGTTCAAGAGCGATAATAGTAACTGCCTTTCAGGGTTATTCTGATAATTATACCTTTAATGTTCTCGCTCTTTCTCTCTCTGTTGCTGTGGATAGTGCTATCCCGTATTTAAAATAATACATAAGTCTTAGTTGTTCTTCAACATTTAGCAAATTAATACTGCTGGAGATAACAAATAGTGGAAGAGAGTTCTTGATAAAACGCACAGTCAGTTGTCATTTCCCTTGGGTCTTAGATCTGAATGTTATTAACATGCAGGTCGGACAGATTGTCTCTTTTTTTTTTTTTTTTTTTTTTTTTTTGAGGTGGAGTTTTACTCTTGTTGCCCAGGCCAGAGTGCAATGGCACAATCTCGGCCCACCGCAACCTCTGCCTCCCAAGTAGCTGGTATTACAGGCACCCGCCACCGTGCCTGGCTAATTTTGTGTTTTTAGTAGAGACGGGGTTTCTCCATGTTGGTCAGGCTGGTCTCGAACTCCCAACCTCAGGTGATCGGCCTGCCTCTGCCTCCCAAAGCTCTAGGATTACAGGCGTGAGCCACCACACCCAGCCCAGATTCTCTTTTTTTTTTTTGAGACGGAGTTTCGCTCTTGTTACCCAGGCTGGAGTGCAATGGCGCGATCTCGGCTCACCGCAACCTCCGCCTCCTGGGTTCAGGCAATTCTCCTGCCTCAGCCTCCTGAGTAGCTGGGATTACAGGCACCATGCCCAGCTAATTTTTTGTATTTTTAGTAGAGACGGGGTTTCACCATGTTGACCAGGATGGTCTCGATCTCTTGACCTCGTGATCCACCCACCTCGGCCTCCCAAAGTGCTGGGATTACAGGCTTGAGCCACCGCGCCCGGCCAGATTCTCATTTTTTATACTTTGTTGATTACTTAGAATCATGTAACAATTTATTGCATTTATTGTGCCAATTTTTCCATTATCTGGAGTTTTCTAGTAGATTTAATTCTTGTTGAAGAATATACCATAGTGTGTCTATCACAGAGCCTCCCCCCTTCCCCCTCTTTTTTTTAAACTGCCAAGACTTCTGAGAATCAGTACCCTTTCTCCAGTTTGGCTTGGTGTTTCTCTGTACCAGCTACACTGGTGGCCCCCTCAGACTCCACTTTTCTTTGTTCTCCCCGGTTGGATCCACTGACATCATCTTTATTGCCCTCTTTTGTTTTGCTTGAATATAGATCTTTGCTAGAAAAAGGTTGTGCCAAGTAAACTATATGATCTTGTGCATGTGCGTGTGTGTATGTATGGCTTTTCTTTTTTTAAATTTATAGAGACGGGGTCATGCTATGTTGCCCAGGCTGGTCTCGAACTTCTGGGCTCAAGTAGTCCTGCTGCCTCTGCCTCCCATAGTGGTAGGATTACAGGCCTAAGCCACCGGACGGGCCTACACTACATGATTTCTTGTTCTTGTATGGATGAAAATAATGGAGCAAAGTGATACGGTTATTGTGAACTATATATTTGGTCTTGTTTTGTTTTCTGGAAAACTCCTAAAATCCTTGGATATCTTTTTGTATGCTAATGATTGACGGATGGCTGGAGGCCTCTAAATAGCTTCAGGATTGGGGCTGGTCACTAGACAGACCAAGCCAGGATTAGAGAGTTGGGACTTTCAGCCCCACCTCACAACCTCTGCGGGGGTGAGGGGGAAGAGGAGCTGAAGGTTGATTTGATCGCCAGTGGCCAATGATTTAATCACTCATGTGTATGTAATGAAGCTGCCATTAAAAAAGAACAAAAAACAAAACCTGGGTTTGGAGAGCTTCTAGATAGGTGAACACATGCAGGTTCCTAACCAGCAGTGCTACCTGAGAGAGCATGAAAGCTTCTTGTTCCTTTCCACATACCTTTCCCTGTGCCTCTCTATCCAACTCTATCCAGCTATCTGTATCCAGTTGCCTGTTGATTGTCCCTACGTGACTAGGAGGCACCTGGTGTGGGGTTTTTGTTTTTTTGGCTTTTGAAGAAATGTTAGACTACCTGCATTCATCATCATGGGTAAGGAAACCATTCTATACACTGTTCTTCACTTACTTACCCTATTTTCACTTTTAGTTCATGCTTTTGTTTTTGCGGTGTTCTCTATAGTAAGCCCAGAGCCTCTTTTATTCTGTACTGTAGCTTCTTGGCTTTCTCTTCATTGGTCAAGAAAGTTCCTATTTAAAACTCCCAAATAGGTTGTAGCTTCCTATGCTCTGATAATCTGCTTCCCGCTTTTCAGTGTTACATACTTATTTCATTGTGCATTTTCATATTTTATTTCAGAAGGCTCTGAAGTGGGACAGGAGATGAACTGTAATCTTAATTTTTTAAATAGTGAAAATTCATGTAAGTTGGGTTTTGTGCTTTTCCTTGACAGGATGTCTTCACATTTTGCCAGTCGACATAGGAAAGATTTAAGTACTGAAATGATTAGAACTAAAATTGCTCACAGAAAATCACTGTCTCAGAAAGAAAGCAGACATAAGGAATATGAACGAAATAGACACTTTGGTTTGAAAGATGTAAATATTCCAACCTTGGAAGGGAGAATTCTTGTTGAATTAGATGAGACATCTCAAGAGCTTGTTCCAGAAAAGGCCAATGTCAAGCCAAGTAAGTAAAGATCTGTTGTAATTTTAAGAGTGAATAATAGTTGGTTTAATGCCTGTGTGAGTAAAACACCCTGGCCAGAAGAGTTTTGAAATAACCTTTGAATAACTGTTCTAAATAACCTTTTTTTTTTTTTTTTTAAATACAAGAGGCAGAGTCTTACTGTGTCACTCAGGCGGTAGTGCAGTGGTGCGCTCACTATAACCTCAAATTCCGAGGCTCAAGGAATTCTTTTGCCTCAGTCTCCCAAAGTGTAGGGATTACAGGCGTGAGCCATGGCACCTGGTTCCTTAATAACCTGTTTTCTACAACTACTGCCTCTTAGGCAAAGCCATTTACCTATGGAATATTATAACACTTTGTTATCCATATTGCCTTATAGAAATCCTAAAGTTCTTATGGAGCTTGGGTAAGATTAGTGTTGACTAGATAAATTGATAAGAAATGTATAAATAGAATAAAGAATATATGAAATGAGAGTACTTTGTCAATGGAAACATTACTAAGAAAACAGCAAAGAATTCATCTTTGCAGTTTCCCCAGAAGGACTGGGACCATTAGGATGAAAAGAACCAACTAAAGAAGAAAGGAGTAATCTCAGAAAAAGATGAAAATAGAGCATCTTAGAAGGCAAAGGATGCTACAGAGAAGAGAAAGGAGACTGAGAAATGACTTTAGTCAGGAGTCACCATACTCCTATTTGTTGTGTTCATATAGCAGGCATTAGGAGCTAGATGGCATTGAAATAATGCTAGGATAAATGGGGAGTGTCAGAAAGAACCAAAATTTTTTTCTGAGAATCGGTGGTAGTATTACCTCCTAAGTCATCGCCTGGCCTCTACTCTTGTCCTCTCAAATGTTCCATTTCTTAACCAAAATCAAATAAAAGTCTGTGTCAATATGCTTTGAAAATATCCTTTATTTCTCATTTGCAGAGGCTTAGAGATGGGAGTGTGCCTGTTGTTTTAGAGAAATCAAGTAGGTAACTGGCTAGAAAAGAATGAACAAGGGAGACAGATTGCATAGAATCCTAAGGACCATCATTGTAAGGACATTGGCTTTCACTCTGAAATGAGAGGCCATTAATGAGTGTTTATTTAGTCTGATTTATGTTTTAAAAGGATCACTTTGGAGCCAGGCCTGTAGCCCCAGCTACTCCAGAGGCTGATACAGGAAGATCTTGAGCTCAGGAGTTTGAAGCTTTAGTGTGCTATGATGGTGCCTGTGAGTAGCCACTGTACTCGGACCTGGGCAACACAAAGAGATCCTGTCCCTTAAAAAAAAAAAAAAGGAACACTTTGGCTGCTGTGTTGAGAATAGATTGTGGGTTAGTAGGTATGGCATCAGGAAGAGCAGTAAGTAGACTATTGCAATAATTTAGTTGATATTAAAATATGAAAAGTCAAGGGAAAACTAGTAAAGAACCAGGGAACAGTGCAAAGTAATGCAAGAGGATAACCAGAAGAATGTGCTATCCTAGAAACCAAGTGGAAAAGTGCATATCAAGGAGGAGAGACTGATTAACTATATTAGTATTGCTTGTTAGATCCAGTATATGAGAGGTGAGAATTTGGACTTCACCACTGTGGAAGTCATTGGTGATCTTGATGAATAGTTTGGTGGAGTGAGATTCAGGGAGTGAAACTCAGATTGGAATGGGTAAGTATAATCAAACCCTTAGATATAATTTCTAGTTTATAGAAAACATGGGGCCTAGAGGAATGAGTAAACAAATATAGCTTGCAGGACATTCAGTAGGAAAACTGACTACCTTTTGTCAGTAAGACAAGGCATGAATAGTAGAGAGGAGGATCTGTTTTGTATGAAGAGACTTAAAAGGCATGGTGGCTCACGCCTGTAATCCCAGCATTTTGGGAGGCGGGTGGATCATGAGGTCAGGAGATCATGGCCAACATGGTGAAACCCCATCTTTACTAAAAATACAAAAATTAGCTGGGTATGGTGGTGTGTGCCTGTAAACCCAGCTACTCCAGAGACTGAGGGAGGAGAATCGCTTGAACCCAGAGGTGGAGATTGCAGTGAGCCAAGACTGTGCCTCTGCACTCCAGCCTGTCAACAGAGTGAGACTCGGTCTCAAAAAAAAGAAAAAGAGATCCAAATAAAATAAGTAGATCTTACTTGGTTCTTGATTTAAATAAATAGATGGCTTAAGAGGCCTCTTTGAAGCAAATAGAGAAGTTTAAATCTGGATCCTATAATAGATAACAAGGAATTACTGCTGATTTTGTTTAGTGTGATGATGATGTGTTAAGGCTATGAAAGGAAATGTCTTTGTTTTATGGAAGTATATACTCAAGTATTTAGAGATGAAATCTTCTAAGTATAATTTGTTTTAAACAACTCCAGGAAAATTTTCATAGTCATTGAATCTGGGTAATAGGTATATGAGGTTCATTATAATTCTGATTGTATATTAGAAATTTTTCATAATTTTGAAAATAAGAGAGGGGTTGTAAAGAGTGTTGGAAGTAGCCCAGGTGCAGTGTCTCATGCCTGTAATCCTAGTACTTTGGGAGGCTGAGGTGGGTGGATTATCTGAGGTCAGGAGTTCAAGACCAGCCTGGGCAACATGGTGAAACCCCATCTCTACTAAAAATATAAAAATTAACCTAGTATGGTGGCACGTGCCTGTAATCCTAGCTCCTAGGGAGGCTGAGGCAGGAGAATTGCTTGAACCCAGGAAGCAGAGGTTGCAGTGAGCCAAGATCACGCAGTGCACTTCAGCCTGGGTGACAGAGCGAGACTCTGTCTTTAAAAAAAAAAAAGTGTTGGAAGTAGAAATACAGATAACTCTCTTGAAGAATTTTGCCTTAAATGGGACTAGAGAAATTACTACATGTTTGTAACTTTGTGACGGCAACAGTTCAGTAGAGGAAAAAATAGATGAGTGAGAGGATAAGTTGCTGGAAGAATGTCCTTGAGTAGATGAGAAGGAATGGAGTACATCTATTATAATAAATAGCACCTATAATTGTATTATTTATCCCAAAACTTAGCAGCTTAAAACAATAAACATTGATTACTTAATACAATTTTTGTGGGTCAGGAATTTGAGCCAAGATGTCATCCAGAGGTATATCTGAAGCCTTAACTGAAACTGGAGGATCTGCCCCCAGGATGATGGACTCATGAACAGCAAGTTGGTGCTGGCTTTTGGCAGGAGGCTGTAGTTCTTTGTCATATGGACATCTCAGTAGGACTACTTGAGTATTCTTAAGGCCCCGCATGGCACTTGGCTTCCCTGAGAACAAATGACTCTTCAAGAGAGAGCAAGGCAAACACTACCTAGTTTTAGAAGTCATACTCCATTATTCCTGTAATACTCTCTTGATCACACGACTCAGCCCTATTCAGTGTGAGGGGATGACACAAGGCAAGACTACCAGGAAGTGAGGATCGGTAGCGGTCAGCTTGGATGCTGGCTATCATACAATTAATTAATTTAAAAGTGAAGTAATACATGCCTAGTATGTAGCAAGTGTTTAATATTTGAACACATGAAGGCAAAATGAATACAAATTTTAAAAGACTAGGGGTGGAAATAACTTGTGGTTAGAGTGCTAAAGAATTAACAAGAAATATTAAAAGCATTTCCTTTTGTGTGGAGGAGTCTTGCTATGTTACCCAAGCTGAACTTGAACTCCTGGGCCCAATGATCCTTCTGCCTCAGCCTCCCCAGTAGGTTGGACTACAGATGTGTCACTGTGCCTGGCTTATTGAAAGCATTTTTTAGGAGCAATTGAAATGACACAAAAATAATTGTTTAGACATTTGCATAATTTTTCATCTGAAATGTTTTATATACTGTGCTGTTTTGTTTTTTTTTCCTGCCTAGAGTCACTGAAAACTGTTCTTGGTGATCAACGAAAACAAATGCTCCAAAAATACAAAGAAGAAAAGCAACTTCAAAAATTGAAAGAGCAGAGAGAGAAAGCTAAACGAGGAATATTTAAAGTGGGTCGTTATAGACCTGATATGCCTTGTTTTCTTTTATCATACCAGAATGCTATGAAAGCTGAGCCAAAAAAGGTAAATTTAGTGTCTTAATAAAAAGGAATAGTTTCTTTTATTGGGAATTTTCTTCAAGACATTAATAACCCTTTTCAAGACTTAAATAACCCCTTTCCCTTAGTCTCTTTATTTACTTCAGTGGTTGGTAGAAGGTGGGAGTGACATAATAGTAGCTCAGAAGAATGAAAATCAGGTCTCTTGAGATAGCTGTAGGTAAGTTGAGATGGGGTAAAACTAGGAAAATGGGTAGAACCAGGCTGAACAATGTTGTGCAAAGAATTTCGTGTTTATCCTGTAGGTTATGAAGAATCAAGAGAAATTTTAAATAAGTGCCGTGCCACTGTCAAATTAATAATTCAGGAAAACACCGTAGCCCTAAAGCTTTTAGTCTGGAAAGAGAAGCATTTATAGATAGGGAGACCAATTGTGAGACTACTGTAATGGAATAGGTGGAAAGGGGCAGTGGGTTTTAAAATGAAAAGATAGGTCTAAGACAGCTAAAGAAAGGCATTTGACAGGACTGGTGGCCGAGTAGATGGTGAGGGGTAAAGGAAATTGAAAAAGCAGAGAGAAGATTCTGAAGCTATTAATTTGATTAACCATATAAATTATGCTGCTGCTAAAAGAGATAAGAAAAGGAAGAAATTTAAGTGGGTGCATGCTAATAACCTTTTAAAAAATCTTAAACTTGTGTAGAACATCTAGACACCAGTGAGTAAAAATTTAGAAAGCAAGATGGAAATTGGTGCTAGGATGTAGATTTAGGATACAATATTGGAAGTATAGACGGGAGTTTAAGCTGTAGGACTGAGACCATTCCAATAAGGATATATAAAATTATGAAAAAGTCACTCTAGAGAGCACCTTTAGGTGGGCAGAAGTCAGGTACTTGGCTGAGGACTGGGCAGGGAGGCAAGAGAACTAAAAGGATAGAAGGTTAAAGGCAGAGTAATCTAAAGGAGAGCGTGGTCAGTGAGTCAGGAAGGATAAAGTTTGAACAAAAGCAGCTAGATTGTAAATTTGTAGGCACTGATGATCTCATTGACTGTATGTACATTCCTGATTTAAGTAAAACTTGAATAATATTCTTGGCCTTATGAATCTCACTGATTCATTGGACAGATCCTTGGTTATTTACTCTGGTATAAATATGGAAGAGACCAAAAGTAATAGGATACAATTCAAGGTAGCAAGATACAGATAAATATATTCTATATGAGAGGAGGGAGAGATTGTTTCTGTTTGGAGGAACAACAAAGAACTACTCTTGGAAAGGGTTAGATTTAAGCTGGCTTTTCAAGAATATGTAGGATACCAATCACTGGTCTAAACTCCAAACAGCTATTTAAAAAGTGTTAAATAGGAACAGAGGTACATCATGGTATTAAATAATAAGATTCACCAATCATTGTTTTTATATTCTATTTATATGGTAGCCACTGATGAATTCTACTTTCTTTATGCACTCTAAAGGAAAGACTAGTTTTTAGCACTAGGTTTTCACAGATTAGAAGAAAATGGTTTCTAATCTAGAGAAGTCTGCGATTATGCTTCTTAAGGAATTTTCATTTTTTCTCTTGCTAGCGTTTTCCACATTTTGTGATCAAGTCTCTGTTTTCTTATGGACAGTGGACAAGTGCATAATCATGAGAATCAAAAGCAAATTGTTAAAACTCAAAACTAGGAAAGCTATAAGATAGCTTTTTATAAAGAGAAAACAAAGATCCTAATACTCTAATCTGCCCATCTGTGGCATTCTTATTGTCTAGTTAATCATATTAATGAGGATTACAATACCTGGAAAATGTGGTTTGAAATTTCTTTCTCACTGAGAAATATGAGTGATTTTTGAAGTTATTAACTTAATCAGGCTAGAACCAGGAAAAAAATAGGAATTTAAGTGAGTATCTTTTTGCTGCTATAAGGGATTAAGGATAGAATTTAACTTTAAAAAGGGAACTTTATTTTATAATAAGATATGGAAGTAAACCTTTGCCAGTTCTTTTTTTATTTTTTTCTTATTTGCCAGTTCGTTTTTTTAAAGTTTATTTTCTTTTGATTATTCTAAGGCTATTCCATCTTCTGTACGGATTACAAGGTCAAAGGCCAAAGACCAAATGGAGCAGGCTAAGGTATAGTTGACAGTAGATAATTGTTACTAAAATGATAAATTGTACTTTTTTTCAGAGTGAATAAATTCACTTTTAATCTAATATCAGATTCAAACATAATGGTTAACTTACTAGAGTTAACAGGTATGAAAGTCACTGTTTTTGGTATGGTGATGTAGAGTAATTTCACTTAAAATATTTGCTCCAACATTCCTTATGAGATCCATGGCAAACTGTCTTTGTGTCACACTCTTGTTTTGTTTACTGGGTTCCTGTTATACATGCAAGTTACCTGCATGAAATGCAGATGGGGAGGAAAACACACAGGGTAGGTGTTATAAACTTATGGGTCTTCACAATAATGTAAGAAAGATATTAGGAGGGTTACTAAAAGTGAAGTGGGCAAAGGGAAATAGTATGCCTCTTCATCAGGGAAGGAAGCTTAGTTCCACATATGCATATGTAATAGATTTTGCATTGCTATGATGTTCCTGGCATTGTTGTGGGCTTTTGGATATAATAATAAGCTAAATTTCCTGTCTTTGTGGAACTTACGTGTAAGGCAGTTAAAAAAAAAATCAAACATATGTCAGAAGATCATAAGTATTATGGAGGAGATCTTTAAAAAGGGAGATGGGATGTACTAGAAGTAGGTATGGGGTAGAATTTTGATTGGGCAGTCAAGGAAGGCCTCTCTGAGATGAAAGCCTTTTGAGTAAAGCCATTATGGAAGTGGAGGAGAGAACCATGGAAAAGAGCTTTTTATCCAGGAGAAGCATTTTCTAGGCAAAATTAAAATCTCTTGAAATGAAAGCATGTCTGGAGTGTTTAAAAACCTTCAGAAGGCAAGTTATAGTTAGCAGTTTTTAATAGCTTAGGTTATTTGCATTTTCTAAAATCTGTGATTCTGAAAAAGGATGTAGGCTTTTTTGGAAGCTTAATGGAAAGCTTTTTTATTTTATCTCATTTTATTTGGGGTAGTTTTTTTTTTTTTTTTGGTTGGGTCATTTACAATGATCATATTTCAGATGAGGAATCAATTTATGGATTAAAAATGTGGTGGTTTGATTCATTTTGCAATTAAATCACATGACACCTAATCTCTTAAATAGATTGATAATGACAGTGATGTTCAAGCAGTCCGACCTGGTCAAAGACAAACTTCCGAAAAGAAAGTGTCAGACAAAGAGAAAAAAGGTAGGAATATTAGCAATTACTGTAAATTCTCTAAGGCTACCACAGCCATAATTTTTTTTAAGTGTCCAGAAGGTCAACTGGAATCTATTTATTTATTTATTTGAGACAGGCTTGTCGCCCAGGTTGGAGTGCAGTAGTGCAATCATAGCTCACTGGAGCCTCCACCTCCTGGGCTCAAGTGATCCTCCCACTTCAGCCTCCTGAGTAACTGGAACTACAGGCTTGCCACCATGCCCAGCTGATTTTTACAGTTTTTTTAGCTGTGGGATCTCACTATGTTGCCCAGGCTGGTTTCAAACTTCTGCGCTGAAGTGATCCTCCCGCCTCAGCCTCCTGAGTAGCTGGGACTGCAGGCATGCACTACCATGCCCGGCTTCACAACCATAATTTAATAACTACAAAGGACATTTGATTATTTTTTTTTTCTGCACAGTTGTGCAGCCTGTAATGCCTACGTCATTGAGAATGACTCGATCAGCTACTGAAGCGGCAAAGCAGGTTCCCAGAACAGTCTCATCTACCACAGCAAGAAAGCCAGTTGCAAGAGCTGCTAATGGTAAGAACTATTCCTTGATCAGTTACTGAACTAGAATGTTTGGTCCTTGAGGTTTTTGTATTCTGTTTCAAAAATCAACAAGTACTTTGAGTAGGAAAGAAGAAAACAGGAAATTGTAATTCCTGAAACTAGATTCTGTGCCATGACATCCAGTTAGCACATCATGGATGCCCAAACATTGAAGACCTGAATTGGTATAAGCAGTGTTTCAAAGTGAAAAATTAATGGTCCTAATAAATCATAGTTCATATATTGTGGCAATACAATGTAGCCATTAAGAACGATATTATAAAAGAGCACTTAATGACATCATTCATGATATATTAAGTGGGCAAAGAAAAGCAGGTCAAACTCTGTACAGTAGCATCACAATTCTAAAAAACAGTATGTGATTATGTGGATATAGGACTGGAAAACCATACCCTAAGTGACAACTGAGTAATGGAATCTCGGTGATTTTTCATTGCTGTTCTTTGTAGTCTTTTGTATTTTTCTAATTGTCTGTAATAAATATGTACAGGTTGAGCAATCCTAATCAAAACATCCAAAATCCTGAGCACCAATATGACATTTAAAGGTCATGCTCAAAGGAAATGCTCATTGGAGTATTTCAGATTTTAGATTTTTGTATCAGGTATGCTGAACCTGTAAGTATAATGTATATATTCCAAAATCTGGAATCTAAAATACCTCTGGTTTCAAGCATTTTGGATATAGGATACTCAATCTGTATTTGGTATTCAGAGGGAAAAGGTAAAACACTCTGACTTTGAAAACAGATGGTCTGTACTTGGCAGGAAATTCCATTTGTTTTTAACCTCTTTTATAATATGGCTTTTTATAATAAAAATCCTTCAAAACATGTATTCCTCCTGTTGCTTTTTTTCCTTTCCCAAGTTACCTAGTATTTTAATGTAGCATTTCTATCTAGTAAAATATTTTATTTTATTGTTATTTTAGAAAACAAACCAGAAAGAAAGGTGCCAAATAAAGGAAGAACTGCCAAAAACATAGAAACAAAACCTGACAAGGTAGAGAATAAACATCTTTTTACTTCTAGATGCTTTGAAAATCTTATTGCTACTTTCATAAAGTTGAAATTAAACATACAGAACTGCTTCAAGAGGTTAACCTACTTGTGTGTTAAAACTTCCTGAACCAGGCCAGGCACGGTGACTCACACCTGTAATCCTAGCACTTTGGGAGGCCGAGGCGGGCAGATAATCTGAGGTCAGGAATTCTAGACTAGTCTGATCAACATGGAGAAACTTGGTCCTTACTAAAAATACAAAATTAGCCAGGCATGGTGGTACATGCCTGTAATCCCAGCTACTCGGGAGGCTGAGGCAGGAGAATCGCTTGAACCTGGGAGGTGGAGGTTGCTGTGAGCCAAGATCTGTGCCGTTGTACCCCAGCCTGGTTAAACAAATTAAGCTCCATTTAAATAAATAAAGATAAATAAAAAACTTCCCAGACCATAAGAAAGCATCAAGAGGATTTGTTCTTGTTGTTTTTCTGGTATGTTATTTTCAGAGCTTTTTTTTTTTTTTTCCCTGAGAGAGTCTCACTTTGTTGCCCAGGCTGGGGTGCAGTGGTATGATCTTAGCTCACTGCAACCTCTGCCTCCCAGGTTCAGGTGATTCTCCTGCCTCAGCCTCCCGAGTAGCTGGAACTGCAGGCACGTGCCACCACGCTCTGCTAAATTTTGTATTTTTAGTAGAGACAGGATTTCACCATATTGGCCAGGTTGGTCTCGAACTCCTGACCTTGTGATCCACCTGCCTTGGCCTCCCAAAGTGCTGGGATTACAGATGTGAGCCACTGCGCCCTTCAGAGCTTTATATGTAGGGAAAGCATAATTTGGTTAGAAGATGGAGAAAAATAATAAAAACACAGCTGAGAGAAACCTTTATATGGGAATTAGCCAAGACATAGGATGGAGTGGGGTGAAATGCATTGACTTTGGATTCATTTAGGCCTGGATTTGAGTAGTCTGCTTCCAATTAGCTATATAACCCTGGGCAAGTTATGTAATTTATGAGTTTGTTTTCTTAATCCTAATATGGAATACCTACATAGAGTACTTGTAAGAATTAAACTAAAATTTCTGCCAGCATCTGCAATGGTTTCTAATAAGGTCTTCAAAAAATATGCCCCATTTGAGGACTCTTTGTCTTATAAATCTATGGTATAATTTTTATTTTTATTTTTATTTTTTTTGAGACAGAGTCTCATTCTGTTGCCCAGGCTGGAGTGCAGTGGTGCCATCTCAGCTCACTGCAGCCTCCACTTCCGGGGTTAAAGTGATTCTCCCGCCTCAGCCTCTGGAGCAGCTGGGATTATAGCTGCGTGCCACCACACCCGTCTGACTTTTGTATTTTTGGTAGAGATGGCGTTTCACCGTGTTGCCCAGGGTGGTCTTGAGCTCCTGACCTCAGGTGACCCACCTGCCTTGGCCTCTCAAAGTGCTAGGATTAGAGGCATGAGCCACTGCTCCCCACCTGTGTAATTTCTTAATTTAAAAAAAGTAACAAAGATTAACTAAACTTGCTAGATTCTTAGTAAAAAATCAAACACAGATCAAGAAAGGAAACACAATGCATCCTCGCAGATAAAGCAGCTGGACCTTATAGGTCCTCCCTTAAGATTTATTTTACCCTTAAGGATTATTGCTAGTTTTTGCTTTGACTACCATGCTAGCTTTAACAGTGTTACTACTTAAACTTTTGTCCAGGTTGAAATACCTGGGTTTGAGTTCATATCTTATTAAAAATCAGAAGCCTAGAAACCTCTAGAAATTATATTTAAATACCAAGTAACAAATTGACTTGAAATAGTAAATATGCTTTGTATTTTATATGGTTAATCTTTTGTGTCACATTGAAAAGTATTGCTCTTGTGGTAAGGTTATTTATAATCTAAGGTTATTTAAGTAAAGGATTTGGTCCTTAACGATAATCATTCCATAATGTTAGATTTCTGATTTTAAACCATTGTAATTATCAACATAATTTAAGTGAAAAGGTCTATGCTTGTTGAACAAGTTTCTCCATATTAATTTTCCATTATCTTTTAATTTGTTGTAATTTCTAAAACATATTAGTCTTTTTTTTTTTTTTCTTTTTTTAAATGGGGTTTCACCATGTTGGTCAGGCTGGTCTTGAACTCCCGACCTCAGGTGATCCGCCCACCTTGGCCTCCAAAGTGTTTGGGTTACAGGCGTGAGCCACCACGCCCGGCCAGTATTAGTCTTTTAATAAGAATTGGTTTGCTCTATTCCTGGGGAATAGCAATGGTTTAGCATAACCAGTCTTCTGATTCCATGTATATACTTAAATGTATCTGTTTTTGTCTCTCAAATTATGTACGTAGTACATATATTTCAGTTGTCATGTTTTCAAACATATAAAAATTGGTTGAATATATCCTCAGAAGAGAGAAATCTTACTTTGTTAACTCACATCCTAGGGTTTTTCTTGTAAAGTCGATAGTGAAGAAAATACTTTGGATTCACAAACTAGTGCAACAAATGGAATGGATCCAGATGGAGTCTTATCAAAAATGGAAAACGTACCTGAGATACATTCTGCAAAAATGAGAGGGAAGAATTCCTTTGCACCTAAAGATTTTACGTTTCAGCCACTGGATGGTCTCAAGACCTATCAACTAACACCTATGACTCCCAGAAGTGCCAATGCTTTTTTGACACCCAGTTACACCTGGACTTCTTCAGAAACAGAAGTGTAAGAATGTAATATTAATAAGTCCCTTGCTAAGATGGGTAATAAATGCCTTTCTTTTTTTTTTTTTTTTTTTTTTTTTTTTGAGACGGAGTTTCACTCTTGTTACCCAGGCTGGAGTGCAATGGCGCGATCTCGGCTCACCGCAACCTCCGCCTCCTGGGTTCAGGCAATTCTCCTGCCTCAACCTCCTCAGTAGCTGGGATTACAGGCACGCGCCACCATGCCCAGCTAATGTTTTTTTTGTATTTTTAGTAGAGACGGGGTTTCACCATGTTGACCAGGATGGTCTCGATCTCCTGACCTCGTGATCCACCCGCCTCGGCCTCCCAAAGTGCTGGGATTACAGGCTTGAGCCACCGCGCCTGGCCATAAATGCCTTTCTTATATTTAGCCTGTACTCCTAAAAAGTTATTTAGCTATTGAACTATGTTAGTTATGAACCATGAAATTTTTTCTTTTAAAAAATTCCTCAGAAGATATAATAATGTACTTGACAGTTTCTATATTTCCTATGCATTGTTATTTTCACTATACAATTTGGGGTTTTTTTGTTTTTAGTAAGTGATGTAACACAAATAACATTTTTCAAAAGAAGAAAATTGTTAGAATACTGTAGCTCAGATATGACTTTTTCCTCATTTTGTTCTGGCTTAGTATTTAGAAAAACTGCTTCTGAAGACAAAAATGATTAATTTGTAAAGCAAAGGAAAAATCAGTTGGAACCTTTAAAAGAAAAGGCAAGATGATTTTGCAAAGACTGGCTGGCAGCAAATATACTAGAAACTGCTCAGCAGCATCTAAGACTATTAAGTGTTTATGTTCTATTAAGAAATCTTCATCCGAGTAAATAAAAAAGTAAATAAATAAAAATTTTAAAAAATCTTCAAAATCACCAGTCGCGGTGGTTCATGCCTGTAATCCCAGCACTTTGGGAGGCTGAGGCGGGCGGATCACCTGAGGTCAGTAGTTCAAGACCAGCCTGGTGCAACATGGTGAAACCCTGTCTCTGCTAAAGATACAAAAAATTAGCCAGGCGTGGTGGCACTTGCCTGTAGTCCCAGCTACTCTGTATGGCTGAGGCTGGAGAATTGCTTGAACCCAGGAGGTGGAGGTTGCAGTGAGCCAGAGATCGGGCCATTGCACTCTAGCCTGGGCAAAAGGGCAAGACTCCGTCTCAAAAAAAACAAAAAGGAAGTCTTCAAAATATTTGAATCTCATTACAATTAATTAGTAAAGAGAGACATTCACACTATAGGTGTTTAAATTTTCTCCCCTCCAGAATGCACATTTTTTTAAAAAATAGAAGAATTTCTTTTTTAACCCAGATTTATAAAAAGTGGCACAACTTTGAAATCCCTTAAATTAGATATATGGAGTTCATGTTTCATGAAGTATATTTTTGCTATTGTTTTTAGTGATAACTCTCAAGAAGCAACAAAAGAAATTTGGGCGCAAAAATGTAAAACTTACTCTACCAAGACAGTGCAGCAGGATTCAAATAAATTGCAGTGTCCTTTGGGTCCTCTGACTGTTGGGCATGAAGGTATAGTATTTAATTAATGTATTTATTTATTTATTTAATGTATTTAATTTTTAGACTAATGTTATTAATAATACAAAAAATCTTTTACTTTCAGGTATAGTAATTTAAATTTTTACTTTTCTGAATTATTGTCAGATTAGTTTAGAGCCCTTTTTCACCATATCTTTTGAGGATATGAACTAAGGGTCATATATGAACTCACTGTCAGAAAAGACAGGAAGACATGGGTAAAGATATCTGAAGACAGAATTGGAATGAAGAATACAGAGAAAAGGGGAAATGTAAATTTAAAGAAAAAAATATTCAGAGCTACTTTAGAGGAAATGTGAATGAAGTCATTGAGACAGAAATAAAATTTTAAAATTAAACATGGAAAAAAATTGAAGGATTTTTAAAAGGTCTTTTTTGGGGCTGTCATTTTAAGAATTGTTGCTTTGAAATTTATATGTAAGACTTTCTTTATAGAACATGTTTTTAAAAAAAATGAAGCTACTACTAAAGATTCAAATGACCTTCCAATAAAAGAAGTCTCATCACTTGAAACAAATGAAGGTCAAATATCTCAGCCCTACCATGATGTGCCATATTTCAGGTATGTCTGTTTGTTTCTAGTGTAAGAATTCTGTATTAATATCTAGACATTTAAAACCAAAACTGAAAAATTTTAACCTTCATACAGTGTGAGGAAACCTGACATTAGGTGATTTTCTCTTATATTTTAAATTTTAATTTTTTTTTTTTTTTTTGATAACTAGTACATTCATGTGGTTCTTAATTCAAAAGGTGGAAGTGAGAGGTCTCCTTCTCAGCACGGTGTCCCAACTGCATAATTTGAACCTTTCATGAAGGCCAGTGTTACTCATTTCTTGTGAATACTTCCATGGATAGTTAATGCATGTAGGTAAATACAAACATACACAATTTTCCTTTTTTAAAAATACAGACAATAGCATACAATACACACTATGCTGTTTGCAAATCAAATAGATGAGAAGTATCTCACTATATTTTTACTATTCATTTGTTGTATTATACATATCTTTTTTGAAAATGACTTTATTTATTTTATTTACTTAATTAATTTATTTATTTCAAATGGCTGCACTCTGTCTCCCAGGCTGGAGTACAGTGGCATGATCTCAGCTCACTGCAGCCTGTGCGTCCTGAGCTCAAGCCATCCTCCTACCAGTGGGCAGCTAATTTTGTTTTTTATTTTTTTTGTAGAGACAGGGTCTTACGATATTGCTCAGGCTGGTTTTGAACTGACAGGCTCAAGTGATTCTTTTGCCTCAGCCTCCCAAACTGTTATGATTACAGGCATGAGCCACTGCATCCAGCTTAATTTCTTTTTTAGGGCACTGGATTTTAGCATTATAAGGGATTTTAGAGGTAGCTGAATCCATTGTGTTGTTCAACTGAGTTATTGAGATATCTGACCAACTAGATAATGTCAGAGATAAACCATTTCTGCTTTCTCATTCATTAATCGTCATGCTGTGTCATTGAATATAAACAACTCAAGTTTTTTGTTTTGGTTTGGTTTTTGTGGTTTTTTTTGAGATAGGGTCTCACTGTGTCACCCAGGCTGCAGTGCAGTATATCGATCTTGGCTCACTGCAGCCTTGAACTCCCAACCTCCTACTTCAGCCTCCTGAGGAGCTGGGTCTATGTCTGTTCGTTTCTAGTGTAAGAATTTTATATTAATATCTAGACATTTAAAACTAAAATTAAATTTTTTTAACGTTAATATAGTGGGGGGAAACTGATGTTAGGTGATTTTCATTTATCTTTTAAATTAAAAATTTTTTTTTTTTTTATAACAGGCAGGTACCACCACGCCTCGGTAATTGTTTTTGTATTTTTTTTTTTTTTTTTTTTTTTTTTAGTAGAGATTGTTTTTCACCATGTTTCCCAGGCTGGACTGCAACTCCTTGGCTCAAGTGATCTACCTGCCTTGGCTTCCCAAAGTGCTGGTTGGAATTACGGATGTGAGCTACAGCTCCTGGCTCTAAATTTTTCTTTTTTTTTTTTTAAAAAGAAAACTGGGCAGGTGCAGTGGCTTATGCCTATAACCTCCCAGCTTTGGGAGGCTGAGGCAGGCGGATCACCTGAGGTCAGGAGTTCAAGACCAGCCTGGCCAAGATGGTGAAACCCCGTCTCTATTAAAATACAAAAATTGCCCAGGTGGGGTGGTAGGTGCCTGTAATCCCAGCTATGTGAGAGCTTGAGGCAGGAGAATTGCTTTAACCTGTGAGGCAGCGGTTGCATTGAGCTGAAATCATGCCATTGTACTCCAGCCTGGGCAAGAAGAGCAAAACTATCTCAAAAAAGAAAGTCTTTATTCAGTTTTTCCTACTAAGATAACTTGATTTTTTGTTTAGTTATTTTTAATCTCTGCATTTGGAGAGTTTTTTTTTTTTCAAGTTTGTAGATTTTTGTAAAATACCTACAAAATTTACCATTTTAATCATTTCAGTGTACAGTTTAATGCTATTAAATATATTAATAATGTTGTATAACCATCACTGCCATCCATCTCCATAACTTTTCATTGTGAAACTGAAACTCTGTACCTACTAAACAATAATTCACAATTCCTCCCTCCCTCAGCCCCTAGTAAATACCATTCTACTTTTTGTCTCTATGATTTTTGACTCCTCTAAGTATCTTATATAAGTAGAATTATGTAGTATTTGTCTTTTTGTTACTGGATTCTTTCACTTAGCATAATGTCCTCAAGGATCATTCATTATTGTAGCGTGTCAAACTTTCCTTTTGAAGGCTGAATAATATTTCATTGTATGTATCTATCACATTTTGCTTATCATTTGTCTGTCATGGACACTTGGGTTGCTTCCATGTTTTAACTGTTGTGAACAGCTATGAACATGGGTGTATAAATACCTCTTTGAGACCCTTCTAAATTATTTTGGGTATATACCCAGAATTAGAATTGCTGAGTCATATGGTAAGTCTATTTTTAATTTTTTGAGGAGCTGCCATACGGTTTTCTATAGTGGCTTTGCCATTTTACATTCCTACGAACAGTGTACAAGGATTCCGGTTTCTCTACATGCTAGGATACTTTTCACATAGACACAGATTAAACGTTTTTTAGGTCTGGATTTCTCAACTTTGATACTATTGACATTTTAGATTTTATACTTGTTGTGGGTGTGTATCCTATACACTGTAGGATGTTTTGTGGCATCTATGGCCAATAGCACTCCTCCAGTCATGACAATGAAAAATATTTCCAAACATCACCAAATGTTACCCTAGAGGGGGGCAAAATTGGCCCAGTGAGAACCACTACCTTTAAGCAAGCAAAGCCTAATAATTAGAATCTGTGAGGCCCTATCACTGTAATCCTGGACTTAACAGTTTTTTGCTTTAATGTACTCTTGACAGTTGAGTTGGCTTTAGTTTCATGGACAATGCAGAGAATCTAATGCATGTTTAGGAATTTCCGACTTTGATCAGCCTCTGAAAAAGAAAAGAACAAACTAGAAATGTTAGCTTAAAAAATAGGTTCTTTGGGGTGGGAAGCTGGGGAGAGATAGCAAGGGGAGAAATGCCAGATGTAGGTGATGGGGAGGAAGGCAGCAAATCACACTGCCACGTGTGTTCCTATGCAACAATTTTGCATGTTCTTCACATGTACCCCAAAACCTAAAATGCAATAAAATAAATAAATGGGGAAAAAAAAAAAATAGGTTCTTGGCATTATCCATCCACGTAAGTTTTAGGTGTAAAAAAGGATGTATATACACAAGGTATCAACTTGTATTTATGGATTTTAATATATCATGGTTTATAAATCAGTATCAACTTTAGGAAATTAATATCGTGCCTACCTTTTATAACTTCCTAATATTATGTATTATGTTATAATGCTAATACCTAGATACTAGTGTGAAAATCACTTGTAGAACTGAAATGTATGTCATAATTTTAGAAATATCCTCCAGTCAGAAACTGAGAAATTAACTTCCCATTGCCTCGAGTGGGACAGGAAACTTGACTTGGACATTCCGGATGATGGTGAGGGAACATTTATATTTTTTGTCTTTGCTTTGCTTCTTTTATTATGGCTATGTTTCTCTGCAACATAAAAATATAGCATTGCCTAACATTATATTTTCATTATTATTCAAAGTAGCAAGAATTTTTGTTTTTTAATCTCATGTCTACAATATTAAAAAGCAAGAATTTTTTTTAATCTCAATATATGTTCCCTAATATCTCTGTGCTAAAGTGATATATAACTTAAAAGATGTAAGTGATTAGAATATTGACTGTCATTCCTTTGACTTAGACATTTTTCTAACCAAGCAAGTAACAGTGAATATTATTGGCTTTTTTTGATATGACTTCATGGGTGATGTCAACATCTGTTATTATTTGTACAAAAATATGTTCTGAATGAAAATTACCTAAATTCCTGGGCACAGTGGCTCATGCCTGTAATCCCAGCACTTTGGGAGACCTAAGCGGGCATATCACGAGGTCAGGAGACCATCCTGGCTAACATGACGAAACCCCATTTCTACTAAAAATACAAAAAATTAGCTGGGCGTGGTATCACATGCCTGTAGTCCCAGCTACTCAGGAGGCTGAGGCAGGGGAATCAAGTGATTTTGAGCAGGAATTGAAGCAAATAGTTAATACTCAGTATTTGTATGACAACCTAGGAGGCAGAGGTTGCAGTAAGCCGAGATTGCACCACTGCACTCCAGCCTGGGTGACAGAGCGAGAGTCCGTCTCAAAACAAAAAAAAAGAAAATTGCTTTAATAAATATGGAAAAGATTTTCTGAAGAGTTTTAAAATCTGACTTACTTGGGGATTGGGGAAGTTGTTAGAAAGAATTATATACTGTCAGTATGAGGTCCTTCTTGGATAATTATTTGCAATGAGTTGTGTTATTCATTTACTTATTTCTAAGACAGAGTCTTGCTCTTTTTGCCCAGGCTGGAGTGCAGTGGCATGATTTTGGCTCACTGAAACCTCCACCTCCTGGGTTCAAGTCATTCTCCTGCCTCAGCCTCCTGAGTAGCTGGGATTATAGTCACCTGCCACCATGCCCAGCTATTTTAGTAGAGACAGAGTTTCACCAGGTTGGCCAGGCTGGTCTCGAACTCCTGACCTCAGGTGATCCACTCACCTAGGCCTCCCAAAGTGCTGAGTACAGGTGTGAGCCACTACATCCGGCTGACAGAGAGTTCTTATAAAGTACGAGGAGAAGTAGTTTGTTATTTAGTATATAGCAAAAGGTATGAGAGTGAATATTGTTAATTTTGAGCAGGAATTGAAGCAAATAGTTAATACTCAGTATTTGTATGACAAAGTTTTGTGGTAGATATTTTTTGTTTTGCTTTAACAACCTGTAAGTCCTAGGATATTTGGGTGAAGTCTTACTGGTGGGCTGACTTGCAATGAATGTCTGTTTTGTCCTTTACTTTTAAAAAACCTCTTATTTCCTTCAGCTAAAGATCTTATTCGCACAACAGTTGGACAAACAAGACTCCTTATGAAGGAAAGGTTCGAACAGTTTGAAGGACTAATTAATGATTGTGAATATAAACGAGGTATAAAGGAGACTACCTGTACAGATCTGGATGGATTTTGGGATATGGTTAGTTTTCAGGTATGTGGTTAAATATTTCAAATATATTAACTTTGGACTTTTTTTTTTAAGTAGCAGGAGGAAAATGGGGTAATATTAGCTGCTTAGGTACTTGTAATATAAATCAGATGTTATAAAGTACCTTTATAAACTGTAAAACACAATCTAAATTTTATGGCTGATGTCTTCTTCTCCCACATATTGTCAGGATAATTTCTTTGTGGGTTGAAAACTGAGATTATTTTCAACTCTTGAATAGTCTATAATGATTTGACATATGAGAAATGAGTCAACTGGCCTTCGGTAGTCGAGTTCAGCTAGCAGTTACTGAGTTCCTGTTGTGTCTACAGCATTGTATTAGGAGTTTATAGAAGGGTTTGTTCCCTGTCCCAGAGGAATTTGTAGTTTGATTAGTGACTGAGATATAAAATATAACTCTAATGTAGAAAGTGCTATGATAGAAGAAATCACTCAGAAGAACAGTAAAGGTATGGGGGAAGATGACTCTAGCTTTTTGAACTTGTTTTAGAAATAAGCATATAAAATAGCATTTTAAGAACCAACAGCCAACAATAGACATTGAAGAAAGCTTCAAACCTAGCTAGGCATGGTGGCTCACGCCTGTAATCCCAGCACTTTGGGAGGCTGAGGCGGGCGGATCACCTGAGGTTGGGAGTTTGAGACCAACCTGACCAACCTGGAGAAACCCCGTCTCTACTAAAAATATAAAATATAAAATTATCTGGGCGTGGTGGTACATGCCTGTAATCCCAGCTACTTGGGAGGCTGAGGCAGGAGAATCACTTGAACTCAGAAGGCGGAGGTTGCAGTGAGTGAGCCAAGTTCCGCGCCATTGCGCTCCAGCCTGGGAAACGAGGAAAACTCCGTCTCCAAAAAAAAAAAAAAAAGAAAGCAGACATCTAGGAAGAAAGCATTTTGGATGGACTTTTAAATGCAAGTATTAATATTCTCAAAGAGAATCCCCATGCCTCAGCCTCCCAGGTAGCTTGGATTATAGGCATGTGCCACAATGTCCAGAGACATTTACATATTTTTAAGGGAGAGCAAAGCTGAGAGGATATGTGTGTATAAGTGTATAGCATGGAGACTCAAAGCATGGTACCAAACTGTTGACAATGGCTAACTCTTTGTAGGAGACTGGAAGTATCAGAAGGATGGGAATTACCTTTCCATCCTATTAAATATATTTGAATCTTTTAAAATGAGATTTTGTCAAGAAAATGAGAAGACAAGGCACAGACTGGGAGAACATATTTGCAAAAGATGTATCTGATAAAAGACTATTATCCAGAAGATACAAAGAGCTCTTAAAACCCAGCAATAAGGAAATGAACAACCCAGTTAAAAATGGGCAAAAGACCTAAACAGATACCTTACCATAGAAGATATACAGATGGCAGATAAGCATATGAAAAGATGCTCAACATCATATGTCATTAGGGAACTACAAAACAACAGTGAGATACTACCACATACCTACTAGAACAGTGAAAATTCAAAACGCTGCCAGCACCAAATGCTGGGGAGGGCATGGAGCAATAGGAACTTTCCATTCACTGGCTGTGGGAATGCAAAATGTTAAATCCACTTTACAAGACAGGTTGGCATTTGCTTGCAAAACTAAACATACTCCTACCATACGATCCAGCAATTGCGCTCCAAATGAGTTGAAAACTTATGTCCATATAAAAACCTGCACACGGATGTTTTTTAGCAGTATAGCAGCTTTGTTCATAATTGCCAAAACATGGAAGCAACCAAGATGTCCTTCAGTGGAGGAATGGATAAATAAAAATATAGAGAGAGTTTGTGTTCACATTGTGTAATTTAAGAAACAAAAACATTTGGGATATCTTTTCTGCCATTTTAGTCAAAAATAATCCAGGAGAGTTATTCATATGTGATATTCTTTATAGAGATTTTGGAGGTTTGTAAGATGAGAGACAACAATGAACAATTTTACCATAAAAATTATTGATCGAAACACTAAATTGAGGATGACTCAATCCAATTTTAATAACTCATCATTTCTGAATCACCATTCTCAATTTTTTTTTAATCTTCAGCTTGTTTATAAATTTAATATGGTTAACATTAGTCTGATAAACTTGTGTTTTATTAACAGATAGAAGATGTAATCCACAAATTCAACAATCTGACCAAACTTGAGGAATCTGGGTGGCAAGTCAATAATAATGTGAATAATAATACAAACAAAAATGTCTTTAGGGTAAGTTTGTGGGTTTTATATCTGAATTTTTTTTTCTAGTTAAGGGACCATTCTACATACATCCAAATTTCTAATACAGATTCTTCTAATAATTTCTTGTTTTTAAGTTTTAAAAACATTGAGCTTTAGATTTCTCATTATTTTGCAAAGCTGACCACTTTTGAAGAAAGCAAGGAAATTGATCAACATAAAATTTAGGATAGTTATGTCTAGAGAGAATAAAGGAGGGGCTGTGATTGAATTGGGGCAACGAGGGCTTCTGAGTTATCAGATAGTGGATACATTAGCGTTGATTTCGTTCTTTAAGCTGTTCTTACACATTTTGATATCATAATAGTAGTAGATCATTTATATAATGCTTAGTATGTGCGAAATATTATTCCAAGTACTTTACATATATTAGTGAATCCTTAAAACTGTCATATGAAATGGATGCTGTTATCCTCGTTGCTTTGTTAACATGATAAATTTTGTTCTTATCTGTTTCTAGTAATTATTTTTCTAGTAATGTTTTTGAATTCAAAGTTTTTGGCTTGGGTGCACACTTTTCAAACTGAACATTGTCAGTTTTATGATTTGAGAAAAATGCATATAGTTATAAATTCAGGTTGTCTAGATAAGTATTTTATTATACTGTGTAATCCAAATAAAAACTGTCTTGAATTCTATCTTAGGAGTTTAACTTGTTAAATTAATTTTTTTTAAAACCTTATTCAAAAATATTTTACTAAGCTAGGCACAGTGACTCATGCCTGTAATCCCCGTACTTTGAGAGGCCAAGGCGGGTGGATCACCTGAGGTCGGGAGTTCAAGACCAGCCTGACCAACATGGAGAAACCCTGTCTCTACTAAAAATACAAAATTAGCTGGGCACTAATTAGTGGTGGCACATCCCTGTAATCCCAGATGTTCGGGAGGCTGAGGCAGGAGAATCACTTGAGCCCAGGAGGCAGAGGTTGCAGTGAGCCAAGATCGTGCCATTGCACTCCAGCCTGGGCAATAAGAGCGAAACTCCATCTCAAAATAAATCTTTTTATTAATAAAGTCTCACAAATTAAATTAATTGAATGGATTTCAAAACTACTAAATAGTGAAGGATTCTACTTCATTATTAAAGCTACTGTGGATATTTCATATTAAGGATTTAGTACTGGAAATATTAATATCATCAGTGATGCAGATCATGGCTGTGTCTTATAGAGATTTGTAATTCTGCCTGTTATCAGCAGGTGTCTCTCTCCTTCTTGTTTATTTTATAGGTTACTGTTAAGATTATCAACAAATAAAGCTAATTTTTTATACTATACTTGAATACCACTCCCTACTAGCTCTTATTTATTAATCCCTCATTCCATCAGTCTGTTATGTTTCTTCCCCCCTTTCTTCTTCTGTCAGTCTGTAAACACGTTAAGTGTCTTATTGTTCTTTTTTTTTTTAAAGACGGGGTTTGACGTTGCTCAGGCTGGTCTTGAACTCCCGACCTCAAGTGAACTGCCTGCCTTGGCCTCCAAAGTGCTTGGATTACAGGCGTGAGCCACCACGCCCGGACATGTCTTATTGTTCTTTACATTAAAACAAAGCTGTAGCGTCTGCTTCTCCCTTTAATTATATGTACACCCCCATTTTTCTTTCTTTCTTCCCAGTCACTGACAAGCATCCTAAAATGTTGTCTGTACTCTATTATTTTTGTTCCTTTATTTTTCTAAATCGTTGCAATTCAGTATTCCCCTCTCTATAATTTTAGAATAGTTATCTAGATTATTAGTCCACTAGTTGGTTAAGTTATTACGCACTTAATTTTAAAATCTAACCTTTCTAGATCAGGCGTGGTGGCTCACACCTGTAATCCCAGCACTTTGGGAGGCCAAGATGGGTGGATCACAGGGTCAGGAGTTTGACACCAGCCTAGCCAATATAGTGAAACCCTGTATCTACTAAAAATAAAAAATTAGCCAGGGAGGCATGTGGTAGGTGCCTGCAATCTCAGCTGCCCAGGAGGCTAGGTAGGAGAATCCCTTGAACCTAGGAGGCAGAGGTTGCAGTGAGCCGAGATCATGCCACTGTACTCCAGCATGGGTGACAGAGTGAGACCTCATTACAAAAAATAAATAAATAATGAATTTAAAAATTCTGCCGTGTTGCACAACCTTGGCTCACTGCAACCTCCGCTTCCCAGGTTCAAGCGATTCTCCTGCCTCCCAAATAACTGGGATTACAGGCACACACTGCCACACCTGGCTAATTTTTTGTATTTTTAGTAGAGATGGGGTTTCACCATGTTAGTCAGACTGGTCTCAAACTCCTGACCTCAGACGATCCATCCGCCTCCGACTCCCAAAGTGCAGGGATTACAGGCATGAGCCACTGCACCGACCTCTTTTTTTTTTTTTTTTTTTTTGGAGATAGAATTTTGCTGTGTCACCCAGGCTGGAATACAGTGGCATCATCTTGGCTCACTGAAACCTCTGCCTCCCGAGTTCAAACTGTTCTTGTGTCTCAGCCTCCCAAGTAGCTGGGATTACAGGCACGTGCCACCACACCCAACTTTTTTTTTTTTTTTTTTTTGTATTTTTATTTTGGTATTTTATTTATTTTTTGAAACAGGGTCTAGCTCTGTTGCCCAGGCTAAAGCGGAGTGGCACAATCTTGGCTCACTCCAACCTCCGCTTCCTAGGTTCAAGCAATTCTCCCACCTCAGCCTCCCAAGTAGCTGGTACTACAGGTGTCTGCCACCACACCCAGCTAATATTTTGTATTTTTAGTGGAGCTGGTGTTGCGCCATGTTGACCAGGATGGTCTGGAACTCCTGGCCTCAAGTCATCTGCCTGCCTCAGCCTCCCAAAGTGCTGGCATTAGAGGCATGAGCCACCATGCCTGGCTTACTTTCTTATTTTTGAAATTATATTCTGCTGATTTCCTTTCTACTTCTTTGCCTATTCTTCAGTCATGTTTGCATATTTGTTTTCCATTTGTCCCTTAAATGTTTTTGATGTTTAGAATTTCTACCTCTACTCTCTTCTTTGCTTCCATAATTTTCCTGTGCAATCTTACCCAACCTATGATGATCCCCAAGTCTGTATTTCAGACCATATTTACTAAGCTCTAATTTTATATGTCATGACTCAATATATTTTAAAAAACAATATATCCCAAACTGACAGCAACTCCACACACACCAGTGTTGCCCTGTCTCAAATAATGCTATTACCATCCCACCAGGTGTTCAAGATAGAAGTCCCGGTATCTCTTTTGGTTCTTTCCTTTCTCTATTTCACCACTTCCACCCCACACACATCCAGTAGATCAGTAAGTTCTCCCACTTCTACCTTTTAAATATCTCTTGAATCTGTCCACCTTTTTCCATGTCTTACTCCTTAGTCTGAGGGATCTTTCTAAAACATCAGCTTGATAATGTTAATCTTCTGCTTAAAAATCATGAATAACTCTGTATTCCCTCATCTTCTGTATAAATTGTGACTTTCTTAAAAACTGTTGCATGCAGGTGATGTTATAATCTAGCTATTATTTATCTCTCACCAACTCCACGTTGCTTTCTTTCATTTCTGGCTTTGGAAACATCTATTTACCCCTTACCTCATCCCATCTTTTAGTTTGAAGAAATGTGATTTCAGCATAGGTGCTACTTCCTGCAACCTTTTCTGGTGTCTGAAGATTGGTTTAGGTGTCATCCTTATTTGTTTTCTTTTAATGTTTTAATTTTTTTCTTTTTTTATTGACTTTTTTTTCCTCTTTTTTAGGGTATCATGATTATAATCTGAAGGATGCCCCCTAAATTTTTCTCTTAACAGGACATAGATCCTTCTTACTGTCCTTCCCTAGCTCTTTCACTAAGCTGCAAACTCCTTGAGGGCAGGAACTCTGTCTTTTACCTTTTTAACTGTTTTTAGCACATACTGGGAACTTGATAAATATATGATGAATGTGAAATATTTTATGTATATTTTATTATTCTTTTTAAAAATTAAATTTTTAAGTGATGAATTTGTGTATATCTGTTGTGTGTTTTTCTTATAAGATGATAGTGGGCAGCTTTACTATATGTTGGTTTTTCTTTGCAGAGAAAAGTTGTCTCAGGTATAGAGAGTAAACCAAAACAGGATGATACTAGAAGAATTGCAGCGAGAAATCGCCTAGCTGCCATTAAAAAAGCAATGAGAGAGAGAATTAAGCAGGAAGAACATGCAGAGGCAGTAGCCTCTGTAATACCAAAGGAAATTGATAAAATAGTGTTTGATGCTGGATTTTTCAGAGTTGAAAGTCCTGTTAAATCATTCCCAGGTTAGTGTTTGTTTTTGTTTTGCTTTGTTTTGTTTTTGCTGAGACTACTTAAGAGAAATATTTGGGATGGTTGGGGGCTTGTATAAGGTGAAAAATACTTTTTACATGAAGAGATATAAGTTTTTCTTTGATTTTTTAGAAAATAGACTATGCTCACTCACAAACACATGTAAATTACATTTTGATGGGTATGATCAGATTAGTTGAAGTGTGATATGTCTTCTAAGATTGCTTTTGTGTTTTCTAAGTGATTTCACATCTGTAATTACCACATAACCCTACAGTCTATGAGAAAGGTCACAGGCTCCCAAGAGGTTAGATGAATGATGGAAGCGTGAAGAAGTAAGGTGATTTTCTTTAGGTCAGTTAGAAGCTTGGTTAGAATTTAAAATGCAAAGGAAACTTGAGCATCTAGCTATCACATTTCTCTGTCTGTGCTTTAAAATGAAGCTTACGTGCAGTGTGTGTTGGGTCATGCCTGTAATCCCAGTACTTTGAGAGGCCAAGGTAGGAGGATCACTTGAAGCTAAGAGTTTGAGACCAGCCTGGGCAACTTAGTGAGATCCCCCCTCCACAAAAAAAATAAAAATTACCTGAGCCTGGCGGTACATGCCTGTAGTCCCAGCTACTTAGGAGGCTGGGGCAGTAGGATCAGTTGAGCCCAGCAATGAAGGTTACAGCAAGCTATGATTATGCCCCATCACTCTAGGCTGTGTGACAGAGCAAGACTCTATCTCTAAAAAATAAAAGGAAGTTTATGCAAGGTGGGTTTGATTTTATTTGCATTTATATTTAAAGTTTTGCTCAGATCTTTTTGAAAGGCAGTAAATGTACTAATTTTCCAATTTAAAAATATTCTAATAAAAGCCATTTGTTTCTTTTTCAAGACGGAGTTTCGCTCTTGTTGCCCAGGCTGAAGTGATGCAATGGCACGATCTCAGCTCACCTGCAACCTCCACCTCCTGGGTTCAAGTGATTCTCCTGCCTCAGCCTCCTGAGTAGCTGGGATTGGAGTCATGCTCCACCCTGCCCGCTAATTTTGTATTTTTAGTAGAGACAGAGTTTCTCCATGTTGGCCAGGCTGGTCTCAAACTCCCGACCTTAGGTGATCCACCTGCCTTGGACTCCCAAAGTGCTGGGATTATAGGCGTGAGCCACCACACCCGGCCAAAAGCAGTTTTTAATACTTCAGGAAATCATTTTTTAAAATTATTTTCTAACTGTATTTGTCAATAGCTATTTTTCACAGATTGTTTTTAATTTATCTCAATTTATATTATTTATAAGCCATAGATGTCCACTAGGAAGTTAAAGTAAACCTAAATTGTTCTCTAATACCTGCTATCTGATATTGACAGTGATCCTCATGAATGTTGTAACTTCCTTGTCAGTTTAGGTATCAAATCTGTGCACTTTTGTTTCCTTTAAGCAGCTGTACTCCCTGGATACCCAGGCATCTCCACTACAGCTAATAACATGGCCCCATGCTACTCCTTGTCAAGGATATTAGTGGTTTTTATAGCTATGAGCTCATCATTCTCTGTTCTTTCACATACTCAGCTCAGTCCTTATAGATAGGGAGATTAAGGTTTGTGGCAAAAATTGATCTTTTAAAATTGAGTTTTAGTTACAGAGCACATAGTTTATATGAGGCTTATTGCAAAACAGTAGTTTCTGAAGAAGCCCTTCTGATTCCATTTGCCAGTCTCCAGAAGCAACTGCTTTTCAATTCTTACTGGAGTCTTTTGTTGTTTACTACCATCTCTCTTGACAAGATTTGATCTTTTCGAAAACATATTTTTCTTCTGGTACTAAATTTTTAAATTTAAATTTAAATTTTTCTTTCCTGTACTAACTGTTTTCTTCTACTTGCTGGAGATTTCCTCAACTTTCATGCTGGCTATCATGTTTTTAATTCCCAAGAGCCCTTTCTTAATCTACAGATGTTCATTTTTTTTTTTTTTTGAGACGGAGTTTCGCTCTTGTTGCCCAGGCTGAAGTGCAATGGCGCGATCTCGGCTCACCGCAACCTCCGCCTCCTGGGTTCGGGCAATTCTCCTGCCTCAGCCTTCTGAGTAGCTGGGATTACAGGCATGCGCCACCATGCCCAGCTAATTTTTTGTATTTTTAATAGAGACGGGGTTTCACCATGTTGACCAGGATAGTCTCGATCTCTTGACCTCGTGATCCACCCGCCTCGGCCTCCCAAAGTGCTGGGATTACAGGTGTGAGCCACTGTGCCCGGCCCAGATGTTCATTTTATAGCATTCTGCACTTGTTTCATAAGTGTATTGTCTTTAATGATATTAATGATATGGATTTATGGATATCATTAATATCATTAAAGATAATACACTATCATTAAGGATACTAATGATAGCTTTTATGTTTTTTTCATCCACTATAGTATTTGTTTCAGGGTACTTTCATCTGTTTGTTTTTGGTTTGTGTCTCTTGTATGAGAAGCTGTCCTCGGGAATCTGGTGATCTCTCACTGCCTGTACATGGTTAAGAATAGGGTATTGGCCGGGCGCGATGGCTCACGCCTGTAATCCCAGCACTTTGGGAGACCGAGGCAGGTGGATCATGAGGTCAAGAGATCGAGACCATCCTGGCCAACATGGTGAAACCCCGTCTCTACTAAAAAAAAAAAAAAATACAAAAATTAGCCAGGTGTTTGGCATGCACCTGTAGTCCCAGCCACTCGGGAGGCTGAGGCGGAAGAATCGCTTGAACCCGGGAGGTGGAGGTTGCAGTGGGCCGAGACTGTGCCACTGTGTTCCAACCTGGCGACAGAGCAAGACTCCGTATCAAAAAAAAAAAAAAAAAAAAATAGAGTACTAAAAAGCTGACTGGAAAACTCTGCACACCTCGGTAGGACCTTTACTGTGGGGGCCCTACTGTTAGCTGGGCTGTCATGCTGGGAGCCTACTCATTACTACATTTAAGACTTTTCTCATCGTCTACTCAGATTCCCCAGAGAATGTGCTTTCCATCTGCTTCCTGGAAGGTATAATTCTGGCTGCCAGCCTTTCAAGAGCTATGTGGGGGAAGAAAGCTAAGTGTCTCAACACTTTATATGTAAATACTCAAGTATTTCCCTTATCTTCCATGCAGTACCCCGTCTTTCAACTGTGTCTCATATCCTCTAAACCAGAGACCCTTCTGTTTTTGGTGATGGGGAGCGGCTGGTGACAGCTGCTCTGCTCTGCAGAATGAGGAAAGGAATCTGAGCTCTACTTGTTTAAACTAACTTTGAGCCAGTCCTGTCGTTTAGCTCCATTTTCATCTCCACCTGCAGAGGTACTTGGAGCCACCAATTCTGTTGAGGGGTTATTTGGTAGAGACTGGGTTGATTCTCATTTTTCTTGATTGGTGGCTTAGAATTTATTTTCTTTAGCCTGCTAAGTCAAGTCCCATTCAACAATCTACATTAGAGCTTCCAAAATGTTCTTGTGATTGTTGCTGTCTCTTTAGTTTCTTTTGTCCTTGTAGAGTTCTGCTTTTTAAGATGATCTCTGACTGGGCTTGTGGCTCACGCCTGTAATCCCAGCACTTTGAGAGGCTGAGGTCAGGAGTTCAAGACCAGCCTGGCCAAAATGGTGAAACCCTGTGTCTACTAAAAATACAAAAAATTAGCCAGGCGTGGTTGTGAGACCTGTAATCCTAGCTGCTTGGGAGTGAAACTCTGTCTAAAAAAATAAATAAATAAAGATTATCTTTGTTCAGGCCAGGCACAGTGGCTCACGCCTGTAATCCCAGCACTTTGGGAGTCCGAGGCAGGACTCCTGACCTCAGGAGTTCAAGACCAGCCTGACTAACATGGTGAAACTCCATCTCTACTAAAAATAGAAAAATTAGCCAGGCATGGTGGCACATACCAGTAGTCCCAGCTTCTGGGGTGGCTGAGACAGGAGAATTGCTCAAAGCTGGGAGGCAGAAGTTGCAGTGAGCTGAGTTCACACCACTGCACTCCAGCCTTGGTGTCAGAGTGAGACTGTGTCTCAAAAGAAAAAAAGAAAATAGATTATCTCTGTTGATGTTAAAGTAGTGAGATGTCAAAAGGAAATAGCATCTAATATGGATGTTAAATACTGTATCAGAAAGTCCCAGGCATTTGTCTTTAATAGACATTGTTTGACGGGAGAAAGAGGTTAATTGATAGGATTTGCACTGTATTCCTAGTTATAATGAAAAACAAAAGAACTTTTTGGTATTGAGGTGATTTCTCTCATCTTCTAGGACTCTCTTTCTCTTCTGAACGTCCTTCTCAAAGACTTAGAGCACCTAAGTCTGTCAGCAAAGCTGTATCTCAGAGTAGAAATGAGGTGGGCCTTCCACGAAAAACTGCATCACCAGAGAATGCCGATTCTCAGAATACGAAAAGTGTACATGTGAAGAAAACTTTATTTTTGAATATTCCTGAAAGCAGGTATTTTTAAAAACATGTTATTAAGATTTTAAGTCACTGATACTAAATATTGTTTCAGATTGTTAAGCTGGTAAAAGGTACCAGACATACATTTTTAATTAAATTTCATAATGACCCTGCAACATACAGTCAATATTCCCTTTTTATAAAAGAGGAGAAACTAAAGCTTAAGATTTCAGGATACTAAATGGTCATGTTTAGATGGGCAAAGTAAATTCTGTACCACTAAGAAGTAACGTGGTATCCTTCGGTGCTAAACATATTGCAGCTTTGGTGCTCAATAGTTCTGAGCTGAGAAGAGCTCTGTGCCTGCCTTACTAGCTATGCAACTTTAGGGCAAGTAATTAACTCTCTTTAGCTTCACTTTGATCATCTGCAAAGCAGCAGTGCTAATGCCTCCCCAAGGTGATTAAGAGATAGACACTTTTTACCAGCCTTTGTAGAAAATACCTTGAGATTGTTGTCTTGACAGATGGCAGAGCGTATTGAAGGGGGAGTTAATGTGTACTGAACAACTATTATGGGCTAGGTTTTTTTGTTTGTTTTTAGGGGTTTTTTTTGTTTTTGTTTTTTGGAGGTGGAGTCTCACTCTGTTGCCCAGGCTGGAGTGCAGTGGCACAATCTCAGCTCACTGCAGTCTCCGCCTCCCAGGTTCAAGCGATTCTTCTGCCTCAGCATCCTGAGTAGCTGAGACTACAGGCGTGTGCCACCATTCCTGACTAATTTTTCTATTTTTAGTAGATAACAGGATTTCACCATGTTGGCTAGGCTGGTGTCACACTCCTGACCTCAGGTGATTCACCCACATCAGCCTCCCAAAGTGCTGGGATTATAGGCGTGAGCCACCACGCCCAGCCGATTCTGTGTTCTTATCAGTGTCATTTCATTTATTCTCTTAACAACCCTATAAGGTACTAGATACTCATTTTTCAAGTGAGAACACCTGAAAAGTTAGTAACTTACCTAAATTCAGCTTGTACTCAGGGCAACCATATGCTGCCTGCATTCTTTTACTATACAGTACTGCCTCTGCACAAATGCAGCAAAGTTACTCTAACAGTCCTTGTTAGTGGAACATAAATGCATACCAAGTCTGATGGGAAAAAGATACTTCAAGTAGAAAATAAAATGACAGTATTGTGCCAAGAGAAGACTGTTGGGCTTATTGCTGATCTAAAGATGAGACAGCATAGACTATTCAGGCATTGCAGCAAATGAAGTTATATAAATAAGGAGGAAGGGAGGGAGGGAGAAAAGGAAGAAAGGCAAGGCAAATGAAAGTTTTTGTTCTTAAACACTCAAATATTTCATGCAATGAGTTTTAAAATTTCTTATTTTTGGCTAGGTGCAATGCTCACAGCTGTAATCCCAGCACTTTGGGAGGCTGAGGTGGGCAGATCACTTGAGGTCAAGAGTTTAAGACAAAGTCAGGAGTTTGAGACCAGCCTAGCCAACATGGTGGAACACCTCATCTCTACTAAAAAATACAAAAATTAGCTAGTCGTGTTCAGTGGTGCCTGTAATCCCAGCTACTCGGGAGGCTGAGGCAGGAGAATCGCTTGAACCCTGGAGGCAGAGGTTGCAGAGCTGAGATTATGCAACTGCATTCCATCCTGAATAACAGAGTGAGACTTCATCTCAAAAATGAAGTAAAATAAGATTTCTGATTTTTAGTATATTTAACCTTTATGGAGACTAAAATATTTTAGGTGTTCTAGAAATTCATGGATTATAAAATACTAATTTATTGTCATTTCTAACATACTAGTTACTTTACTTTGTGTATCTTATAGTCTACTATTGTTTGCTGAGAAGATTCATAATTGCATTTGAGTCATAAGTACTTTTTTCATTTAAATTTTTTTTTTTTTTAAGATGAAGTCTCACCCTGTCAGCCAGGCTGGAGTGCAATGGTGGGATCTCGGCCCATTGCGACCTCCGCCTCCTGGGTTCAAGTGATTCTCCTGCCTCAGCCTCCCAAGTAGCTGGGATTACAGGCGCGGGCCACCACGCCCGGCTAATTTTTTGTATCTTTAGTATAGACAGGGTTTCACCATGTTGGCTAGGCTGGTCTCAAACTCCTGACTTTGTGATCTGCCCGCCTCAGCCTCTCAAAGTGCTGGGATTACAGGCGTGAGCCACCGCACCCGGCCCCAGCATACTTTTTTTAAAAAGCAACTCGGAAAAAGTGGAGACATATTTCTTTTTTTTTTTTTTTTTTTAATGTTCTTTTTTTTTTGAAATGGAATTTCACTGTCCCCCAGGCTATAGTGCAGTGGCATGATCTGATCTTGGCTCACTGCAACCTCTACTTCCTGGGATCAAGCAATTCTCCTGCCTCAGCCTCCAAGTTGCTAGGACTACAGGCGCGTGCCACCACACCCAGCTAATTTTTTGTTTTTTTAGTAGAGACAGGGTTTCACCATGTTAGCCAGGATGGTTTCAATCTCCCTTACTTCTTGATCTGCCCGCCTTGGCCTCGCAAATGCTAGGATTACAGGTGTGAGCCACTGCTCCTGGCCAAGACAGATATTTGTAATAAGATACAAATTAAGAACCTCAGGATTAGATTACCTTGTATTCTAACTCAATGATTGTCTAGCTGGAGTTAGCTACATTTACTTGTTAACAAGCAACAGGCTTAAGAACATCGTAACTCCTCCTGTCCTTTTTGAACAATTAGTTCAGATAATATTATAGAAATAGTATGATTGAAGGCAAATTTTTCAGCAGGTACCTGTGCTCCAGCTCAGGGATTAACAAGTAACAAGTAAATATAGCTAACTTCAGCTAGAAAATAGTTGAGTTTTTGCTTCTGTCTCCAGAAGTCACCCTCCTTTTGACTTTTCTCTCATATATAGCTCTGGGTTGGCTGAGATTCAGAATATTGCTTGGTGGACCCACCTGAGCCTGACTATTACCCACCAAGTAACAGACTTGGAGCTTTCTGGTGAAGAATGCATTTAGTTTGTAAGGATATTCTGCAGTAGCTGTAGTCCACAACCGATCTATTTGGATTAGGCCTGATCTTACACCAGGCTCCATGTTTGATCCATTCCCTAAACTAATTGCTGCCATAAAGGATAGACTTAAAACACAAGTGAAATGATAACAATATGTTTAATTATGAGTGTAATGCTACTTTTTTTCTTCTTTAGGAACAGCATAGTAGAAGATGCTCAGTGTCCTGGATTACCAGATTTAATTGAAGAAAACCATGTAAGTACAATTCCAATGTGGTTAGATAGCCTAGTATGTCATGTGTTCATACATTATATAAAGTAATTTCATAAACAACCCCCAGAATTTCCATTGGAAATCTAAATCAGTCATACAGAATGTTGGTTCTTGTTTCAATGACATTTGGGTTGTTTAAAACCATAGTGTCATTTTTGCATTCTTCAACTCATATCAGGATGAATATGAAACCAGTGAACTAGAGCAGAAATCAGTATACTTTGGCCCCTATTTTTACAAGTCATATTTTATTGTAACAGCCACACATTTGTTTATGGATTCTCTCTGGCTGTTTTTGCAGTACAGTGGTAAAGTTGAGTACTTATGACAGAGACCCTGTGGCTCACAAACCTATTTACTGTTTGGTCCTTTACAGAAAATGTTCGCCAGTTTCTGAACTAGAGTATGATACTTGCTGAGAAACTTGACTTCATTCATACTATTTCTTTAATATTATCTGAACCAGTCATTCAAGAAGCAGGACAGTAGGGTTTACAATGTTCTTAAGCTTGTGTCTGGGACGTCATCCTTCTGTCTTTCTTATGCCTAATGGCAACAAGACTTTTAAAATTTGTTCCAAGTAATTAAATTGATAATTAAATATAATGCCATTTTTACTTCCAGGATGTAAATAAGACAAACTTGAAGATGGATTGTTTACCCGGTGAGAAAATGAGTTTGCCTCTTCTTGCTGGTAGAGTAGCAGATGATATTAATACTAACAAAAAAGAAGGAATTTCAGATGTTGTGAAAGGAATGGAATTGAATTCTTCAGTTACATCACAGGATGTTTTGATGAGTAGCCCTGAAAAAAATATAGCTTCACAAAATAACACCTTAGAGCAAGAGGAAACGAAAATTTCTCAGTCAGGTGAGTTCTTTAAAATATATTTAAAAGAGGCTTTGTTAAAGAAATAAACTTGGATTAAGGTATAAATTATCCTATAAGGTCCGTTTTACATTAGACCTAACTGTTTGGGTTCTTCGTTGTTAGTGAAGACCCTGAATTAGAAAAATTCCCTCAAGCATTTTTTTATTTCTCCTTCTTTTCAGCACATATCCCCAAATCTTTCTTCAAAATATCCTGTTTTTCTTCCCTACTTCCTAGTTCTTCCTATATTGTTGTGATGGTTCTGTAATAGGAAATGACTCCTATATTTTTGTTATAATATGTGGCAGTTTCACCTCCTATTTTCATCAATTTCTCTATAGCTGGTCTAGATAGGGCCTAAGGTAAAACAAAAGGTTTTTACCTTGGCCAGACATTTAATGTCCTCCACCTGTTCTTCATCAGCATCTCCTGGGTACCTTTAATATTACAAGCTGAGATTTGTTTACAGAAGACTCCTTTTTTGAGACAGAGTCTCACTCTGTCACCCATGCTGGCATGCAGTGGCATCATCTCAGCTTACTGCAATCTCTGCCTCTTGGGTTCAAGTGATTCTTGTGCCTCAGCCTCCCGAGTAGCTGGGATTACAGGTGCCCCCCCCACAATGCCCGACTAATTTTTGTATTTTTAGTAGAGTCAGAGTTTCCCCATGATGTCCAGGCTGGTCTCAAACTCCTGACCTCAGGTAACCACCCCCCGCCACCTTCAGCCTCCCAAAGTGCTAGGATTACAAGTGTGAGCCACCTCGCCTGGCCAAAGACTCCTTTTATACTAAAGTTAAGGATAAGAATTTAACCAATAAATTTAACTATATTTTAAAAAATGTTATAGCATAAAATGGTCTATATTTTTGTCTTAGCATTTGATATGTGGAGCTTTTCATATTTTTCAAGGCTGTGTCCATTTCTAACAACTCTTGAATTTGAGAATATTTTTTAAAAAGTTAATTTTTTTGTTTCTTTTTCAGTACTACTTGATAATAAAAGTCACATTACTGAATGCCACCTTCTTGATTCAGTAAGTCTTCCAACTTAATTTGACAAGTCTCTTTATATTTTAAATTTGTCTAATAAAATGAATATTGCTTTTCTGTTTGTGTACAAGGCTTAAAACATATCTTGCCATTGTTTTGCTTACTATTCATTTTCACAAAATGGAGAAAAAATTTTATGTTTATATACTTTATAGTATGTTTCAGTATTAAACCCTGAAGATATGTTTCTCTATATGTTTTTTCTATCAAACTTGCTCTGACAATTGGGATACTTGAATATCTGAATATATTTCTAAGTGATTCAAGAAAAATATAAGGCAAAGTTTCTTCCCTTCTGGGGAAATAATGTCTATCCCACCTTCAGTCATCATTGGTTATTTATATTCTGCTATTTTAAGTGGATACTCCCCTGCTTTTACTTATGGTAACCTCTTGCCTCTAATTCTAGTTTAAACAGCCCTTTTGTGAAGCCTTCTGTAAAAAGCTTTTATCTCTCCCATGTTAACTTATATGTAGGTACAGGTGCACATAGGCATACAATGTGTACATTTCATCTCTTACTAAGGGTATAATATGAATGTATTATATTCCAAAAAATATGATTTCTGAAATCTAATTCCTTAGTAACTGCAAATTCCACATTAGGAAGAACTGTCTGATTCATAGCTTTGATATTGGCACTGTGGCATGAATTAAATAGTGCTGTCTTTCCTACTGTTTATACCATTGGTTTCAGCCCTACCACAGATTTTTTTTTTTTTTTTTTTTTTTTTTTTTGGTGGCGGGGAGAAGGAGTTTCACTCTTATCACCCAGGCTGGAGTGTAATGTTGTGGTCTTGGCTTACTGCAACCTCCACCTCCCAGGTTCAAGTGATTCTCCTGCCCCAGCCTCCTGAGTAGCTGGGATTATAGGCACCTGCCACCAGGCCTGGCTAATTTTTATATTTTTTAGTAGAGATGGGGTTTCACCATGTTAGCCAGGCTGGTCTCAAACTCCTGACCTCAGGTGATCCATCCACCTCAGCCTGGGATTACAAAGCTTGGGATAATCAAAGTGCTGAGATTACAGGCATGAGCCACCACGCCCAGCCGACATTTTTATTTCAATAATCTGGAGTAGGGATTCTTCATTTTTCTTCATCAAGTGATTTTTTTTTAATTTATTTTTTTCTTTTATTTTTAGAGATGTCGTTTTTCCATGTTGGTCAGGCTGGTCTCGAACTCCTGACCTCAGGTGATCCTCCCTCCTCGGCCTCCCAAAGTGCTGGGATTACAGGCGTGAGCCACCGTGCCTGGCTCATCAAGTGATTCTTTTATTGTTTACACCTTTGGTTTATAGCCTCACCTTGGAATTTTCTGGGACTATTAGAATAGATCAGGAAATGGCCTTGGTTTTATTTATCTTTAATCTTAGAATATAACAAACTCATTCATAAAGCAAGTATAGGATCAGACAGCTACAATTTTTGTTAACTACTTGAAGCCTGGCAAATACTTAGCTTCCTTAAGCCACTAATTCCTTAAAGACCTTTATATATCTTGGCTTTCATTAGTTTTCAAAGTTGGCTTCTTTGTGGTCAGGCCCTGGGCTGCCCTGTGTCTCAGGAGCAGAATGAAATGTGTTACTGTGACCCACATACCATTCTTTCTTGGTCTTAGCCTTCTTTAATCATGAACTGAGACCGAGAGGATCGGTGCTTTTAGCATAAGACCAACTTATGTCCCAGTAGGATCATTTGAACTTGAAGCAGAGCTTGAGGGAGTAAAAAAAGGATCGCAGCAGGATCACACAATGGTAAAAGGCCTATTAAATGGTTTAGGATTTATGGAATCTATGTAAGTGGCTTAAGATATGGTCTCAATTTTATTCATCCTGCATACCTGAGTTCATATACATATTACTTATATTTTTAGACATGTATTCTGAATATACCTTTCCAATTTAAAAAACTATAATATACGTTTAAAATAAAGTAACATGATCATTATGTTGTTTATAATTTTATTGTTACATAGGGGAAATCTTTACATGTTTCTTTTTGTTTGTTTTTGAGATGGGATCTTGCTATGTTGCTCAGGCTGGTCTTGAAGTCCTGGGTTCCAGTGATCCTACCGCCTCAGCTCCTGAGTAGCTGGGACTACAGGTGTGCCACCACCACACCCGGTTTATTTATATTATTAATTAATTCACTATAGCAATGTTGAAGAATTTGTGAAACTCTTGGTGGATACTTTATTGACTTCTCTGGATTTGTTCTCCAGCCAGGTCTAAACTGCAGCAACCCATTTGCTCAGCTGGAGAGGAGACATCAGGAACATGCCAGATACATTTCTTTTGGTGGTAACCTGATTACTTTTTCACCTCTACAACCAGAAGAATTTTGAATTTAAAAATAAATCCAAACATTTTCCTTCATATTATCAATGCTTATATATTCTTTAGACTGTTGAAATTTTGGAGAAAATATATTTATGTTCACTTCTATAGTATCATATGATGCTTTGATATTCTGTGTTCATCAAAGTGTATTTTAGATATACTCTTTCTCAAGGGAAGTAGGAATATTTTGTACATTAACAACACAGAATAAAAAATGTACTGTGCTTTGCTTCTTGTTTAAAAGGAATAAGCTTAAGGCTAAGTATACTTAGAGCTTATAAACATTCTTTAGTTTAATTGGAATATTAACCTGTGACAGAAATATTTGCATCCTTTTACACTTTATTCTTAGTTTGAACTCCTAAATTTGTTGATGTTGAACAGCTTTGGGTATTACATTTTCCACAGTATTCTGAGTTTCTTTAGATAAGCTTTCTGCATTCTGAAGTCAGTTTAACATGCTGCGGTTTCAAACAGTTCAGTCATTAGAGGTGTCCATTGAATCCTTTTGTTTTCCTTTTTCATTGGCATGGCCAACAGCCATTAAGGAAATGCTTTTTTTCTTTTGAAAAAAAATCATATATCAGTCACATGAAAGATTGCTACAGAGAAACTCAAGCTTTACAGTTTATACAAAGCAATATGCAACACAACAGTAAAATCTTTGCTTTCAAAAATAAAACATCAGAACAAGACAATGTCGGTAAATATGCTCTTTAATAAGATGTATCACTGAATTGTTTAGAAAGCCTTCAGCTGTTCATGGCCCTGGGCCATTAGAAAACCCTAGTTTAGACCGGGCGTGGTGGCTCACGCCTGTAATCCAAGCATTTTGGAGGCCAAGGCAGGCAGATCACCTGAGGTCGGGAGTTCAAGACCAGCCTGACCAACATGGTGAAACACCGTCTTTAAATAAATAAATAAAAAGAAAGCCCTGGCTGGGCGCGGTGGCTCAAGCCTGTAATCCCAGCACTTTGGGAGGCCGAGGCGGGTGGATCACGAGGTCAAGAGATCGAGACCATCCTGGTCAACATGGTGAAACCCCGTCTCTACTAAAAATACAAAAAATTAGCTGGGCATGGTGGTGCGTGCATGTAGTCCCAGCTACTCAGGAGGCCGAGGCAGGAGAATTGCTTGAACCCAGGAGGGGGGGGTTGGGGTGAGCAGAGATTGCGCCATTGCACTCAAGCCTGGGAAATGAAAAAAAAACTCCGTAAAAAAAAAAAAAAAAAAAAAAAAAAAGAAAGAAAGCCCTAGCTTATGTATATTTCTTTTTCTTACATGACTTGTTTGAATTACCAAAACAAGTAATGGACTCTAACTGGCTTAACAGTAAGGAAATATATTATTTCACAAGTTATCAGGGTGATTCTTTTCTAATCAATAGGTACTTTATAATCAATAGCTCAGTGAGGACATCAAGGTCTAACTTTCTATTCCTAGTTCATTCTGTTATCCTTGATGTTGGCTTCTCCTTTACAATTGAGTGTTTTGGGGGTCATAAGATGGCTGCTAGTGGCAGTTGAAGATATGTCCTTCCCTTTGGCCTGATTAGACCAACTAATGCCGCATCCCCATCTGCAGATCAGTGAGTCGGCAGGGGATTGACTTGAATCAGAATTCCCTGTTGAATCTGGGCTCACACCTGAATAAAAAAACCGTGGCTCTTAGGAAACAGGGAATGGAATGTGGGGTAGGCAACCATCAGTGTCCTCTACTAGATAATGTGCTTGGCTATTGGAGTCTAGAATTATTAGGTATTAGGAAAATGTTCAGAGACAAAATGAAAACTGCTTTGAATAGAGTAAGCGTTCTTAATGCATTGTATTGTCAGAAAGAAAAAAAAAAAAAACGAGTTCTTTTCTACCAAAGTAGAATGGGAATTTCTTTCTTCTTTCTTTCTTCTTTCTTTCTTTTTCTTACTTTTTTTTTTTTTTTTAAGATAGAGTCTCACTCTATCGCCCATGCTGGAGTGCAGTGGTGCGATCTCAGCTCATTGCAACCTCTGTCGCCCGGGTTCAAGCAATTCTGCCTCAGCCTCCGGAGTAGCTGGGATTACAGGCACCTGCCACCGTGCCCCGCTAAATTTTTTATTTTTAGTACAGATGGGGTTTCATCATGTTGGCCAGGCTGGTCTTGAACTTCTGACCTCATGATCCACCCACCTCAGCCTCCCAAAGTGCTGGGATTACAGGCATGAGCCACCATGCCCAGCCAAGAATGGGAATTTAAATTTATTGAAGACCTACTATTTGACAGTCCCTTTGCAAACAATATTTTACTTAATGTTACAGTAACCCTATAAGAGCTGTCTGCACTTTATTGACAAAGGAACAAAGGCTCAGAGGATTTAAGTAATTTTATGTAATCCAAGTTCTCACTTTTTTCCAAAGCTGTGCTTTTCCATTTAATAAGAGAACAGTTAAGACCAGAATGTTAGGGTAAGGAGTTTTTTGAAATATGCTATGATATGCTCCCCACATCCCTCTTCAGTGATGGACTACTTACTCCTTGAGCTGCAGGAAGTGCTGCTAGCAGGCAGCCCTCTGCTGTCATCCCTTTTGAGGACTGTGCTGCCTCAGCTGAAGACAGCCACTTCACCTCAGGTTACATTCTCTTTCCCAGGTGTCCTATAGTCACTGACTGACCAAAGTGGGGATATAAAAAGGCCTGGCCCCCTTGCAGCTCTGAAGAATAATCCCAGCTTCAGAACTCCCCTAGGGTAGGCTAAGTTATTGCTGCTCAACTTCTCCCTTGACCCAATCACATTCTTTCCCATCCCCACAAGTATTGATTGCAGGTACACTCCCTCTTGAGTTCTAATCTCTCTGCTTCCTGGGAAACCCAACCTGTGACAATTATCAATTTAATGGATTTCAAAAGATCTTGTTGTATAAAATAATATTTTGGGCCAGGCATGGTGGCTCACGCTTGTAATCCCAGCACTTTGGGAGGCTGAGGCAATGGATCACGAGGTCAGGAGTTCAAGACCAACCTGGCCAAGATGGTGAAACTCCATCTCTACTAAAAATACAAAAATTAGCCAGTCATGGTGGCAGGCGCCTGTAATCCCAGCTACTCAGGAGGCTGAAGCAGAGAATTGCTTAAACCTGGGGAGGTGGAGGTTGCAGCAACCGTGCCACTGTACGCCAGCCTGGGCGACAGAGTGAGACTCCGTTTCAAACAATTTTGGTCTTATATAAGATGAAGTGGTTTTGCCACATCCTGCTTTTGGAATTGTATTAATCTTTGGGCTTGCTGGTTATAAGGGTAGAAAGTCATGGGTAAGAATGTTGATGACGGGAACAAATTTTGAAAGCTGACTATGTAAGATACCTTTTTTCTCTATAAGAGATTTGAGGCCAAGCGCAGTGGCCTGTAATCCCAGCACTTTGGGAGGCCAAGGCGGGTGGATCACGAAGTCAGGAGTTCAAGACCAGCCTGGGCAACATGGTAAAGCCCCATCTCTACTAAAATCCAAAAAATTAGCTGGGCACTGTGGTAAACACTTGTAATCCCAGCTACTCAGGAGGCTGAGGCAGGAGAATCCCTTGAACCCGGGAGGCTGAGGTTGCAATGAGCTGAGATTGTGCCACTGCACTCCAGCCTGGGCAACGGAGCGAGACTCTATCTCAAAAAAAAAAAAAAAAAAAAATTCATAAAAACCAGGGAGATGGTCCTATAGTCGTATCAAATTCCTGATTTGAAAGCAGTGAACTATAGTTTAGAAAATAGGATTAAAAAGCAGTCAAGAAGTATACCAGATTCCTAACAATAATTGTCTATGGGTCATAGGTCATCTATAAGTAAGCTTTTTCTTTCTGCTATTCTCATTTCCTGAACCTATTATATTTCCTTAAGAAAATTAGAGAAGAATTTCCTTGAAACATCTTTTTATGAAATTCTGGAAGAGATAAGTTTGAGGTAGTATTTATTTTCTCCTTAAGGCAAATATTTTAACAAGTATAGGAAACCTTGAGGCCCTAATGCAGTATTAATATTGCTACATATTTTTTCCATTATGCATTATCTAGAATAAACTCCAATTAAATGACATAATAAGACAAGTAACTCAGCATAATATTTATTAAGTAGATGACTTACAAGAAGGATACTGATGAATAAATGTAAAACTTTTGACTCACAGTGAACATTAAGCTTTTACACAGGTAAGGTTTAGATTCCATCTTTTTTTAATCTGCCCCTTTCAGATTACATCATGGTATATAAAGCATTGGTGAGGTCTATGTCACCAGCAATTCCCAGTTTGTTGATTTCCTTGAGGTTTTTAACCCGATGATTGTACTGCAACAAGTGAGCATCATTCACTGCAACCTTGAAGTGGTCAGATTCAACCAGTATTTGTATCTGAAATGGCATATACGTAACTGTTACATGAGGTAATGTATATGTCAGTTAGCTGGATTTAGCCATTCCACATTATATACATTTTTTTTTTTTTTTTTTTCAAAGACGGGGTTTCACAATGTTGGTCAGGCTGGTCTTGCACTCCTGACCTCAGGTAATCCGCCCGCCTTGGCCTCCGAAGTGCTTGGATTACAGGCGTGAGCCACCACGCCCAGCCCGATATATACATATTTCATGTGCACGATAGAAACAAATTGTCAATTGAAATAAAGGGGAAAAAATGCCCATTAATTTCAAACCAGTCTGGCCTGAGCTCAGGATATCCAACATTTCATCTTTATCATCTGTGGGACCAGTTAACATCCAGAGAAAGTAACTTTACAGCAAAAATTCCAAGTTATTCAGATTTTTTTTTAAAGCAACAAATTTATTAGGTTACATAAGTGAAGTTGTAAGGTGAAGGCTAAGAATTTACCTCCACAAAAACTTAAAAGAGCTCAGGTGTGGTGGCTCACGCCTGTAATTACAACACTTTGGGAGGCAAAGGCAGGCAGATCTCTTGAGCCCAGGACTTTGAGACCAGCCTAGGCAACATAGTGAAATCCCATCTCTACAAAAAAAAATAAAAATTAGCCAGACATGGCACACATCTGTAGTCTTGGCTACTAAGGAGGCTCAAGTGGGAGGAACATTTAAGCGTGGGAGGTTGGTAGGCTGCAATGAGCTGTGATTGTACCACTGTACTCTAGTCTGAGTGACAGTGAGACCCTGTCTCAACCAAAATTTTTGGTATGGCCTAACACATCTAAAAAAATAAATATGAAAGTAGGATTCCTAGCTGGGCGTGGTGGCTCATGCCTGTAATCCCAGCACTTTGGGGAGGCTGAGGCAGGAGATCATGAGGTGAGGAGTTCAAGACCAGCCTGGCCAAGATGGTGAAACTCCGCCTCTACTAAAATATAAAAATTAGCTGGGCATGTTGGCAGGCACCTGTAATCCCAGCGACTCAGGAGGCTGAGGCAGGTAAACTGCTTGAACCTGAGCGGCAGAGGTTACAGTGAGCTGAGATCATGCCACTGCACTCCAGCCTGGGCAACAGAGTGAGACTTGGTCTCAAAAAAAAAAAAAAAAAGTAGAATTCCTTTGGCAAATGTGAAGATTGATGAGAATCAGTTTTGGCAAGGGTAGGAAAAATCTATTCTTCCAATAGTTAGTCGATGTCCATCTTTACATCTTTTTGTAAGCAGCAATCTGGCAATATCTCAATTATAAACATGAATAATTAAAGATTTCTAAAAGATTTGCTTCGAGGAAGCAAAGATTTATAAGGATGGTTATAGAATTTTAGTAAAATCTTTCCAGATTTGTTTCTATTCTCTGAATTTTCATCAGTAGGATACTAGTTAATTTATCACATATCTAAATTTGAAATACTTTTGGCTGGATGCCATGGCTCACGCCTGTAATCTCAGCACTTTGGGAAGCTGAGGTGGGCGGATTACGAGATCAAAAGACGAAGACCATCCTGGCCAATATGGTAAAACCCCATCTCTACTAAAAGTACAAAAATTGGCCGGGCGCGGTGGCTCAAGCCTGTAATCCCAGCACTTTGGGAGGCCGAGGTGGGTGGATCAAGAGATCGAGACCATCCTGGTCAACATGGTGAAACCCCGTCTCTACTAAAAATACAAAACATTAGCTGGGCATGGTGGCCCGTGCCTGTAATCTCAGCTACTCAGGAGGTTGAGGCAGGAGAATTGCCTAAACCCAGGAGGCGGAGGTTGCAGTGAGCCGAGATCGCACCATTGCACTCCAGCCTGGGTAACATGAGTGAAACTCCGTCTCAAAAAAAAAAAAAAAAATTAGCTGAGGGTGGTGGCATGCACCTGCGGTCCCAGCTACTCAGGAGACTGAGGCAGGAGAATCGCTTGAACCCAGGAGATGGAGGTTGCAGTGAGCTGAGATCACACCACTGCACTCCATCCTGGTGACACAGCAAGACTCCATCTCAAAAAAAAATGCCGTTAAGTAACAATACTCGATATGAAAAGATGTCCACCAAATGTAGACTGTGGTCCTTATTTGCCCCTGCTGTTGAGTTTACAGTCCAGCTGTTTTATTGACCACTCTATAATCAGCCCTAACTCAGTGCTGTGGACTTAATAAATATTTGCTGAAGCAGTGCTTATAAATAAAAAATGTGCTGTATGTCAGAAAATACTGGGAAGATACTCATCAAATCGCAACCTTTGTGAGGATGCGGGAGGAGTAAAAGATAGGAAACTTTGTTAATTTAAAAACTTAAAAACTTTTGGCCAGGTGAGGTGGCTAACACCTGTAATCCCAGCACTTGGGGAGGCCGAGGCAGGCAAATCACGAGGTCAGGAGTTTGAGACTAGCCTGGCCAGCATGGTGAAACCCCGTCTCTACTAAAAATACAAAAATTAGCTGGGCATGGTGATGCATTCCTGTAATCCCAGGAAGCTAAGGCAGGAGAATTGCTTCAATGTGGGAGGCAGAGGTTGCAGTGAGCTGAGATCATGCCACTGCACTCCAGCCTGGGCAACAGAGCAAGACTGTCTCAAAAAAAAAAAAAAAAAAAACTTACAAACTTTTTATAAGACATTAATTTTAGAATTAAAAACATTTAGTTTTGATCTCTATGCCAACTATGTTGTTTTAAGCAACAAAGTCCAGTACACCTGTACCATAAAGACACTTTGCCTTTTTTGTTAAAAATTATATTCTTTTCATTTTTAGAAAGACTTAAACTCAGAGGGGTGGCAGCAGTGATGATTACGAGGTGTCTGCAAGGAACTGGGGAGTGTGCCACTCCTGGCCATGTTCTCAGCCTGCTGAGCCTAGTCCCCTGGGCAGGGAGAAGATGCACTGGCTGGGCATATCTTAGGACAGGTGATAAAAACTCATTTCAAGTGTTTTGTGGTTTTAGAGTGATTCCTCATGAGAAATACACATTATCAATATGAAATAGTAGCAATAACTTACTTTGAATGGTTTCCCACTTTCAAATGGGAAAACTGACTGTCTTTCTTCCCTTCCCCAGTTATTATCCAGCATTGTATTGCAAACGATGACTCTCCTGTTGTTCTCATTAAAGCGTGGGTTAAAGTGGAAGGCAATATCATTCCCTTTCTTGAAATCTAAAGTAAATCTATTTTAAACCAAAGACCAGTTATTAAAATGATTAAAGCTGTACATTTGTACCAAATGAAGAACATATAATTTTCTAAAAAGCAAATAACTTCATAATACAGTACCTAGGAAATTTTTCTGAATGGAAAGCAAATAAATCAGAATGGGTTCAAACTGGAAAGTATCCTAGGCCCAATATTCTATGTACTACCATAAAATCTAAAGGTAAGCAATATGTGTTGAATTTTTTTGCCTCATTGTCTTTGATCATATTTCCATTCATCTGTAATGCCCTCTTTACAGACTCATGAAAACCCTTTGAAGTTTTCTTACAGAGCAACTCTGAGGATACTTTATGCCTTACTATAGATAATGGTTATCTGTTTCCTGGTCTTCCAGGTTGCTTTCAATACCTGATAAAGGCAAGCCAGCTATGTAGTTAACAGCCAGCAAATACTGGCTTCCTCATAATTAACCAGAAGTCCTAGTTCCTCTGAAATAACATGAATGAGCTAATGTAGTTAATATTCAGTATCTTGTTGTTAAGTTGTAAAGTCTTGACAGAAAATATGTTAAACATTCTATGATGTGAGCTGGAACTAATGAAATTGCTAGTTTAACTTTTTGACCCTGTTCCTTCTTCCTGGATATTAATGCCAATACCAGTCCTCTGACTAACCCCATCCCTGAGTTTCTCAAAGTGTGCTCTATAGAGCAGTAGCATCAGAATCATCAGCATGTGTTCTTATTATGTGTACTTATTTTAAAGCCAGGTCTGCACTCTGATCCAACTAACAAAGATTCTCTGTTTATTTTGATTCACCCAGTAACAGTCACATTCAACCACAAATGATCTTCCAGTGCTTACATTTGTAAGGAAAAAAATAGCAGTAGAATTTGTATTTGACTAAATATACGACTCTATTTCCTCTGCATTGGAAAGGTAGACATTGTCATCTCTGTCACCTTAAGCACACTTTTTTTCTATGCAGTTCCTCATACAGAATTTGCAGGACTAAGCAACAGTTTTTTTAGTTTACTACCATTAGCCATTTCAGCCAGAATTAGTTTTGATCTGCCAGTCTCAATCTACATCTCTAGTATTATTAGAACTAAACTTTCCAGTGAAATGACTCTAATAAGACAAGGATACTACACTGGGTATTCAGTGCGTGTTAGGGGTTGTGGGAGGAGGAGAGCAAATATTAATAAATCATGAGTGCTGTGTGCACAGGATAAGGTGTGCTGGGTTCTGTGTTACGTTAGGAGGGAATACGGATAAGGACATAGGCAGAGGATGTATATATTTTGTAATTTGCTATGAGACACTCATTGTGCGGGGAAGTTCTGTGCTTACAGAAATTGTCTGGGCCGTGTGGAAAGACAAGTTGGCTTAGGGTAGTGACTACCATTGCAGAAACAGAGGAGGCTGGCTGAGGTGGTGTGGATGAGCATTTGAATGTAAAATTATCAGATCAGAAGCAGAGTCCATCTCTTGATGACAGGATGTGGAGCAAGGTGACAGACACTGAGACTATTTATGGATTCTTACACAAACCTGTGTACGTGGCTTGAATTTGTACCATATGGGTACTGTCCATAAGACCTAGAAATACGGTTCCACTAACCTCAGGGGCAGGCATCCTGGATGGCTTCAGGACAGGGCCAGCTTTTTTGTATGATATGTAAGTACTACATAACCAGTGGTGACAACCAGGGCCAAGTGGCCCAGTACAGCTACAATTAAGCATGTATTTTCCTAAATAAAGCCTCACCCTATCCTAGTCTGCCTTAATCAAACCACTTCCAATAGCAAAGGCTGATTTATTTTGATGACATTTTTAACTTGTAGAATCTCCAAACCTGTAAGCAAATAGTATCAACTAAAAAGACAGGTTCCCAGGGCTGCCACTGATCATCTGTAGAACCTGAGTCTCAGTTTTGGCTATAAAAAGAGCAATATTCTTTATCCTGCCTTCAACCATGAAGATTAGCTGATATAATACATATCAAACTATAGAATAAGGTGCATTACCATGTACTATTAGTGCCCTGATGTTTAGCAAAATTATGTGGGAATACATATGGATTTATGGGATAATCCTATATGACAATATAGCCAAGATTCTAAATATGTAGTTTTAAAAATCTTCCTAAAATTCAAAATAGCACCATAGGACAGGGCAAGAAAAAACAATTCAAAATAGGCCATTCTTTATTCAAAAACCAATCTACAAATAGGGTAGGCTTACTTTTGCTCTCCTTACCTGTTTGCATTGGGCTTCACCATGCCCTGAATTGTTATCAGCATGCGAGGCATGACTCCTCCAGGAAAAGTCAGGTTATAAGGCACAACCTGGGAATGAACAAGTACATATGTGTCAATTAGGAGCACGTTTCTTTGGGGAAAGAAAATGATTTTGCTAAAGTTCCATCACTATTAATATGTGTGAAAAACGTAACTCTAGTATATTGCCATCTGTCCAGACTCTCAGGCCACTTTGCCCAGGGTCCAAAGGATAAGGCTCCCTATGTGCACAAATAATAACTGAAAATAAAACCATCAATAAGTCTCACTACGGCCATCCCAATCTGCACTCATTCATGTTGACTATTTTTTGGAAAGGCTTAAGCTAGATCTTGTGATCAACATTAACATTTTGTATCACTCATAAGGCCCTGTCACGTAACATGCTTCACTGTGGTTATTCTGCTTCCTGGGGGCAAACATCATGCCACATTCTGGGTCTGTGGGTTCTCATATGCTCTGTACTCACATGGCTCCAGCAGAGTGCTTTGCACATGGCAGATACTCAATATTTCTACAGTGTACACTGTTTAGTTAATACTGTGAGGTTCATTCCACAAACGTTTATTGACCATCTACATTTGAGATTCTGTGAATATCCCCAAAGCTCTATTTATTATGGTCTCTTTTCTTTCCCTTTTTAAGGGTTCTCCCCGGGTTTATCGCTTTTTTTTTTTTTTTTTAACTGGGTCTCAAAAATCCGGGTCTCTCTTGTAAGTGATGGAGTGCAGTAGCGCCATCATAGCTCACTGCAGCCTCGACCTCTTGGATTTAACCGATCCTTCTGCCTCAGCTCCCAAAGTGTTGGGATTACAAGCAGAAGCCACCACACCCAGCTTATCCAAATCTTTTCTTTCTAGGCCTGCTGTGTACTAGCCCTGTACTTCCTCCTACTTGGATTTGTTACTAGTGCCTCAAATTCAACAAGTGTGAACTGGAATGGTCTCCTCTGCCTCCTCCCCCATCAGTTCCCCTTAATGAGCTCCCAGTTTGGGCTAAAGCTTTGCTGATGGCTCTACTTGGTCTCCTTTGAAAAGTCAGAGTCATCTGTGACTCCTAAGACATAATCAGTAGATTCTGGGGTTCTTCCTCTGTAATCTCTCTTACATCTACCTGTTCCTTTCCACAGCCTTCATGTCCCCCTGTCTCTGCAACTGACACCATCTCTAGTCTAGGCCCAACTCAATGCCACCCACTCCCCCAAGTCTTTCTACTGTAAACTGACCTAAAAGGTGACAGTGCTCCCTGTGTCATCTGCATAGTTCTGAAATGCTCTAATCACACACTGTTACTTAGCTCTTTCCTCAAATTTATTGTATGTTTTATCATCCAACTAGATTATGAATCTGGAAAGGAAGGATCCTGTGGCTGAGATGCATCTGGATCCCCCACAGAATTATGTTTTACATTTAGAATTCACTTGCTAAAACATTTCAATCTGCACGAAAATTCAACCTTTAGATCACAAAATTATCTTTAGAAGGTTTTTCAAAACCAGATTACCCTGTTGCCTCTACATGTTTACTCAAAGATCCTGGACAGATTATATCACTTCTCTATTGTCCCATTTCCCCATGTGTAAAATGGGGTTATTAACAGTGTCTTATAAGGTGGTGACGGGGTTAAATGAGATCATCCATATAGATGCATACTATTGACATGTACTAAGCATTTGTTAATAACCAACATGTTCTCCATTACAACAATCTTGATTTATATTCATAAGCAGCTTTATCAATGCCTTCAAAATATGCATTACCTTCTGTTCATACTAACCACACACAATAAACTCAATATGAACACTTAATTTTTCGACTCTAGCAACACACACCCATGGCTGGCTCTTGAATAGTGGCTCTAAGCCACAGGTTTAAAGCTCAGGGTCTCCCTGAAGCCCTCTGCATGTCAAGTACATGAAAGGAGGAATGCCATCTCACCAGTGGCCCAGCGGGGGCGCCATAGGGGCCAGCAGCAGGGTAGGCTCCAGGAGCACTTGGCTGTCCAGGAGGCGGGTAGGCCCCAGGCCCGCTGGGTGGCCCTGGGTAGGCTCCAGGTGCAGGTGCTCCAGGATAAGCTCCAGGTGCTCCAGGGTAGGCGCCTGGAGGCCCCTGTCCAGGGTAGGCGCCTGGGGGTCCCTGTCCAGGGTACGCGCCTGGGGGTCCCTGTCCAGGGTAGGCGCCTGGGGGTCCCTGTCCAGGGTAGGCGCCTGGGGGTGCCTGTCCAGGGTGAGCCCCAGGATAGGAGGCCCCTGGGTAGGCCCCTGCCCCCTGGTTCCCCCACTGCCCAGGCCATCCTTGAGGGTTTGGGTTACCAGTTAACGCATCATTGAGCTGGAAAGAAAGACATACGCAATTACAGGACAGAAAGCATTCTCAAAAGCGAAATTTTCAGGAAAACAGGAATATGTGATCTAGGAAAGAGAGGAATATAGTGAAGGCATTACATGCATATCAATAAACTTTTTCCACTTATTAATAGTTTTGAGTTTCAAAGACTAAAACTAGATACTGGGATTATGCATGCTTTTTCACTTTATTCTTGCCTCCCAACATCTCAGATCAGGGAGGGCTGCATTTTCATAATTAGCTCAAGTCAGGAGCTAACACTCCCCTATTTACAGCTCATACTTTTTAATCACCATGAGGAAAGCAATCACAGACATCAGGATGCCCAGACTGTATCGCGTTTCCCTCTACTCGGGATTTCTCAGCTCCTGCTGTCAGAGTCCATTCCCTTCTGCCTGGGGCCTTTTGGTGAAAGGATTACTGTGAGTGTATCCCAGGCCTCGCTCTGCCTGGCTTTCTTCCCAAATCTACTGCTGGAAAAACAAGGCTCCAGCTCGCAAGCTCTCATTGGACAAATGAGTCCAGGGAAAGCCACGCAGTGGGAGAGTGAAAAGGAAAAGTCATGGTAAAAACAAAATCCCCAACCCTCAACCATGTGGAGTTGATTGAGGGTAAGAAAACAGGCATGAAACACTTACCGAAAAACCGTCTGCCATTTTCCTGAGGGAAAGAAGGAGACAGAGTTTATCATTTGATCCTGAAAGCTTTCACCAATTTCCATTAAATGGAACTTTACCATTAGTTTACTGTGCAGCTTTAGTCACTCTCTGGGCATTATGCCTAAGTGAGTAGTGTGGGACCACAGAAACGTCTCTTCAAGGGCAGGGATACTTTCCAGCTAGATCACTGAACCCTATTTAACTCACAAATTTCAACTTCCATCACATTAGCCTGTGCTCTGAATCCTAAGACCAAGAGGCCACATAATGCATGAGGGAGGATGAGGCAGAGGAAAAAGAAAATATCCTGTCCCTTTTCCAGGTGAAAAATGTTAACAATCATGGTTTCTCTTTGGTTCTTCTTCACTTTCCTTCCTTATACTCTTTCCACCACCCCATATAAAGGGTTTGATGTGTTCATCTTGCCCATCTACCCTCTGTCCCCACTAAAAGTCCCATCCCCTCCTCTGGGTTTTTGAAGAAAAGCAGTGTTGATTGATTCCCACTAAGATAGAAAAGACAATCCAGACAGACACAGTTGCTGCTCTGTTATTTATTCCTCTATCTGCACACAATTATGCTTGCTCTTGGCCAGGCACTGCACAGGCTCCTATCTAGGTGTGAAAATGAATAGGCCATGATCTGCATGGTCAAAGGGGCCACAGGATCTAAAACCCAAAACAATTGAACCCACAGAGATATATAGTAGAAGGATGGTTACCTGAGGCTGGGAAAGGTAGTGGGGGAGGGTGGGAGGTGGGGAAAGTTAATGGTTAAAAAAACAGTTACAATGAATTAATAAGGCCTGGTATTTGACAGTACAACAGGTCGACTATAGTCAATAATTTCATCGTACATTTGAAAATAAAAGTATAATTGGATTGTTTGTAACACAAAAACTAAGTGAGAAGATAGATACCCCATTTTCTATGATGTGATTATTATGCATTGCATGCCTGTGTCAAAACATCTTATGTATCCCATAAATATATATACCTGGCTGGGCATGGTGGCTCACAGCTGTAAGAGGCCCAGGCAGGTGGATCACGGGGTCAGGAGTTTGAGACTAGCCTGACCAACATGGTGAAACTCCGTTTCAACTAAAAATACAAAAATTAGCTGGGCGTGGTGGCACACGCCTGTAATCCCAGCTACTCAGGAGGCTGAGGCAGGAGAATTGCTTGAACTTGGGAAGCAGAGGTTGCAGTGAGCTGAGATCATGCCACTGTACTCCAGCCTGGGTGACTGGAGTGAGACTCCGTCTCAAAAAAAAAAAAAAAAAAAAAAATATATATATATATATATATATATATATATATATAATTATTATTTTTTTTCAGACATTGCCAATATCCCCTGGAAGCAAAATCATGGCTAGTTGAGAACCACTAATCTAGCTAGTTAGCATGTGTATCCCTATATGAATGTACAGAAGTGGGTCAACAAAAACCAAAAAGGTAGTTTCCATTGTTAAAACTAGCTGAATTTGCCTGGTCCTAACATAAGTCTATTCAAATTAAGATGTGTTTAAAGGCTGATTGAACCAGAAATTCAAATAAAGAGGGCATTTCCACAATTTAATATTTATTCTTTTCGAAGCCTCAGCTCAAATATGTTTAGTTTATTTTCCAATCTCACCAAATACAGTTTGGGAAACAAAGCAGATCTCACTGCATTTCCACTGTTTCACACACCACCTCGGATTGTGTCTCGACACATTAGACAAAGCCTCTAGAACAAAACCTGCCATTTGTGTGGTGCTTTTCAGCTTATAAAGCATGTTCCCATTTATCTATTTTAGTTATGATGACAACCTTATGAGAATGACAGGAGAAAATTAATACAGTAGCTAGTTGCCTATTCTCTGTAGTTTCTGTTCCATGGTTTCAGTTACCTAAGGTCAACCGCAGTAGGAAAATATTAAATGAAAAATTCCAGAAATAATTCATGGTTTTTGTTTGTTCTTTGTTTATTTTGAGATGGAGTTTTGCTCTGTCGCCAGGCTGAAGTGCAGTGGAGCGATCTCGGTTCACTACAACCTCCGCCTCCCAGGTTCAAGTGATTCTCCTGCCTCAACCTCCCAAATAGCTGGAGTACAGGTGTGCACCACCATGCCCAGCTAATTTTTGTATTTTTAGTAGAGATGGGATTTCACCATGTTGGCCAGGATGGTCTTGATCTCTTGACCTCAGGATCCACTCACCTTGGCCTCCCAAAGTACTGGGATTACAGATGTGAGCCACTTCGCCTGGCCTTTTTTACTTTTTTTTTTAAGGTGAGGTCTTGCTATGTTGCCTACGCTGGACTCAAACTCCTGGGCTTAGTTCATCCTCCTACCTCAGCCTCCCTAGTAGCTGAGACTTCAGGCACAGGCCACTTCACTCAATGTCATAAGTTTTGAACTGCATACTGTTCTGAGAAATGTGAAATCTTGCACTGTCCTGCCATCTCACTGTCTGACCTGGGATAGGAATCATATCTTTGTCCAGCCTATCCACACTGTAGACGCTACCCACCCACTAGTCACTAAGTAACAGGCTTGGTTATCAAATCAAAAAAAAAAAAAAAAAAAAACAGTATATATAGGGTTCAGTACTATCCATGGTTTGAAGCATCCACGGGGTGTCTTAGAATGCAACCCCTGAAAACAAGGGGGAGACTACTGTATTCTCACCATAAGGAAACAGGCTCAGAGAGCTAACATGGTGGCCCAAAGTCATCCTGTGACTGGTAGATGAAGGAGTACCCCTCATGGCTTTTTACTGCTTGTTTAGGCTCATTCTACACCAATAGAAAACATTACACTTTGAAATTTTAAAGTACAGTCGTTTGAAAGTGTTAATTACTTCATTGAGAAATTAATTCTCTCACTCATCTGTAACTATATAACACACTGATATTGTAAACAATTTTTTTTAAAAGGATCGTGTTTTGGTCAGAAAACTATCTGGGTGACTCATTCAAGCACAAAATAATACTGAATATTGAATATAATAATGCCATTTTGTACAGTCACTTTGCTAATTATAACCACATTTTAACCAATAAAGTTTTCCAAAAATTGGCTATGCACCGTTTTGATTATGTCAACTTCCAAACATCAGATTTCTTTTTTGAAAAGCATTATAACTGATGCTCTTTTGAAATCAAGATTATCAACCTCAAAACTTTCAGAAAAACAAAACAGACATCTATTGAGATAAGTATCCTCATTTGCCCAAATTTTTTTTTCTTTTTTCTTTTCAGATGAGTAGTTTACAAAGAGAGACATACAATCAAATGTCAAAAATCTTTCCACTCTACAAACACTACAGGTATGTGAACCCCATCCTGGTGTTTTCAAGATCAGAGAATATTGAAGAGTGGGGGGGGGGGACACTTCAAAAAATAAACTAAAAGTAGAGAAATATTATCTGGGTCTCCACATTTGTAAACACCTACAGTAAGCAGTTCAGTGTAGCTTTGGAGTAAGGAATTTAAACATGATTTAGAATACAGACCATTTTAATTGGCTATTAATTGGCAGCTTTTCCCTTTAATAAAGAGTAGCTATCCACTGCTCTATTCTATTCTAGGCCCACCCAGCAATCAGTCCGGTTGTTCAGATTCCCAGGAACACTTCTAAAATTTCTGCTCATAAAGGTCCCCGACCTATACACAAGCCATAACAGAAGTAGATTATTTCCCAAGCCCCTAGGCACTGCCCCACACTGCTCCTCAAATAACACAAGAGCCAGTCTACTTCCTGTCCTTGCTAAAACACAGAGCAGGGCTTGAGGAGAGTCCATTTTAAAAAGACAAATTCAGTGATGCCAAGTTGGAATCAAGGGAGCTGGTCCTTTCCTAGGATTTCTCTCTCATCATAGCTCCCTGGCATCAAAGAAGTTAAAGTTACTTTCTGCTTCTCAGTGACTGATTTTTTCCCCCTACGGAAAAGCTGAACAGAGGTCAAAAGAGAACACATGATACTTAGTCAATAGCGAACTGGAAGTATACAGCAAGCACTGCCTAGACTGGCTCTTAAGTTACCCACTCAGAATTTAATGAGAAGATCCAGTTCAGGCACCAGACACACGGAGCTACCCAGCTGTCCTGAGTGGGACCTGTGTCCCAAATGATCACAGGAAAGAAGGGCTATGTTTGAGATCAGTTACCACAAGTATCAAGTACGTAAGTTCACAAGCCGCTTGGCATTTAAGATCAACACAAGATTCTGAAGGCATACTACGTGAACATAGGGACTTGGCTGCAGATAAGGGTTTAGAGTCTGGCTAATGAGGGTTCTATGTAAAAGTTACCTAAATTATACCTGACACCACCATTGGCCACTTGACCTCACTAAGTGAAAAGTCTTTATAAAGCACCTGCGCATATTTGTAGCAGAGCAAACTATCATAGATTAAAGACCCCTTAGCAGAGTGAGACACCTATTATATTTGGACACAACGAGTTTTCAGGCAACTCTTGTCCTCTTCTGCTTCTTATGTAACTTAGTGAGGCATCTTCCTAGCACTTATAAGCGCTAAATAGTCAAGGACCAGCATCAAACTTCTCCCCAGAATCTGGACTATGTGCTGATTTTAAATGTCACCTCTAAATGTTATGAATTTAGGAAGCTACTCAAGTCTCCCAGGGATTAAGGATTGGGCATGATCATCCTTTGAATGAGAGAGCCTACCCTGAGATTGAAAGTCCATGTCTAAACGGGAGACTACTGATGTAGAAAAGTAAATGATCCTTATTCGACTTTAACTTTTATGGAAACGCTTCCTAGTGTGAAAGGTTTATAAACTTGAAGTAAACAAATCAGAACTTTGGGAGCTGATGAAAGCTTTTTCCCAGGCTGTGTGCCCAAGTGCTTAATTGTGTCACTCTCATTTCTTCAGAATTAACTCAGCTTGTCTCCCATTCCTTTCCCAGAATCCTAGAAACAGCCTGGATCACTGAGGTCCAGGTGTCCTGGTTGTGCAGCAACCCAACTCCCAGAGTCACTTTACAAACCTTCCACAGTGTCTGTAATCGGAATGGCTAACAACGGTAAGGCTGAAGCCCAAGTCCCAGCCTCAACCCACGCGTCCCCCACTCCCTGGCCCTGAGCTCCTTTTCTCAGAGTGCAATCGTATCAGCGTTTTTATTTGAGCACCCGATCATTCAGAATAAACCCTCAAACATGTTTGAGAAGCCCCCCTCCAGGGCTCTACACACTAGGACCAATATTCTGCCACACCCAACACTTCCTCGGCACAGACAGTCTGGGTAGAGAGGGGCATTTGATTCGGAAAAGCTTAGAGTTTGTAGTCTTTGCTAAGCCGGGTCATGCCCGCTCAGGCCATGGAGCAAGCACCATTTTCTGTGGGGTCAGCAACCAGAGAGCGGCTGCAGCCCTGGCCGCAGCTGGTCCTGGTGGAAGAAGTCGTTCGCGCGCTCCACAGCGAGATCTCTAAATCCAGCCTCAGCTGACGCTCAAATGGGGCCAGGCCAGCCAAGCTGTGGGTCCCGGGAGGCGACCTACGCAGTCCTGGCAAGTCCCCTGGCTCCCCCGCGGCCGTGCGCCGGAGAAGGGTGACCTGGCTTCGATCCCAGTTAGAGAACCCGGAGCGACCGCTTTGTTTGCGGGGTAAGCCCTTCCGCCTCCCCTCGCAGCGGGACCTGGCGGGACTCCGGCGACGGGACTGCGGCTAGTCACCGGGTGAGGCTCACCCCGGGGCCGCAGAGCGCAGCTGGCGAAGGTGCGACGGCGGCGGAGGCATCGAGGCTCCGCAGAGTGTGGCCCTTGCCGCCCCGGGGACGTGTGTGGGTCTCGGAAGGCGCCGCCAGCTTTCCCCGAGCTCCGGCGCCTTAGAGAATCAAAGGCGACCGCCCCGGGCCCAAATCGCTGCCCGCCTCCCCGCACCTCGAGGGCAGAGCACAGGCTGTGGGGCTCCGCGCGCGCCCCGTCCCAGTCGTGTGGAGCCGAATGCCCTCCGGGCCGCGCCCCAAGCAGCACCCGGGGGCCCTCGCCCCTGCCCGGCCGGAGCCGCGTCCCCCGCGCCCCGCGCAGCTCACCACTCTCTGGCTTGCTCTCGACGGCTGCAGGCGAGGAGGTGCGGACCCGGGCGAGGTGGTGACTCCGAGCCTCATAAACGCCGGCCCCGCCCGGACCGCCTCTCCCGAGGCGGGGCAACGCCCCTGCCCAGCCCTGCCTTTCCCCGGACCAGACTGGGCGAGCCCCGCTCCTGTCAGACACCCCGAGCTGCCGCTGCGGGGGCGACAAGGACGCTCCCGACGGGGAGAGCGCGGGGACCGAGGGGCGCGCCCTCCACCGCCCTCGTTCGGTTCCGCGGCGCTCCTGGGGCCTGGGCTGGGGCCACATCTGTCCCCCGCCCTCTCCAGAGTCACCTGAGTGAAGAATTAACTGAGGGGAATTCAATTAATAGATTGCTTTATTTGTAGAATACAAAACCAAAAATCTGTTTAATGTCTATTCCCTAGGGAACTGACTGCAAATTGACTACTTATTCTAGATCAATAGGCCTAGTCTCAAAGCAATTTTCTTATGAAGCAATTAATCAGACAACTCTTTAACACATTTTGCACAGGAAATTAACGTTATATATATATACTCTCCTTTTAACTTCACATTATCTTTTTGTTGGAAGAAAGAGATAAGTATTATTATCTCATTTTTACCATCAGGATGCTATAGTCTGAATGTTTATATCCTGGCAAAATTCATATGTTGAAATCCTAACCCTCAAGGTAAAGTATTAGGAGGTGGAGGCCTTGGGAGGTGATTATAGGTCATGGGGGCAGAGTCCTTATGAATTAGATTGGTGTCCTAACGAAAGAGGCTGGAGAGAGACGCCTGCCACTTCTGCCATGTGAAGACACAGCGGGAAGATGCCCTCTGTGAACCTGAAAGCAGGCCCTCAGCAGACACCAAATCTGCTGGCCTGGATCTTAGATTTCCCAGCCTTCAGAACTGTGAGAAATAAATGTGTACTGCCTAGAAGCTACTCAGTTTATGATATTTTGTTACAGAACCACAAACAGACTAAAAGAGAACATGATTTACTTATCCAAGCTCATTCACGTCTAGGAACACAATCCAGAAATCCTGACTCTTACACCTTATCTGGAAAAGCACCACGCCAAAGAATCCTTGCAGGTAAGAACAAGGGATCTCTGAGGAAAAAAAAATTAAGGAGGTGGGAAAGAATCTTTGCAAGGACTGGCTTATGTAAACTATGGAGAAAACCAGGTATCATCAGGTTCCTAAATAATTCCTGTAACCCTTATAGTAACCAATTAATAACATAAAGATAAATTATTTCATGCAGTTTTTCAGCCTAGGGAAATGTTCCTGTGAAGGACTCATTGGATGGAATTGAGAAGCTTCTTAGCATTCTCTAGGATAAATTTGAAAATGTCTTAGTGGCTGGCACTGTTCCTGTAACATTGTCCCCTTTAGGCTTCCCCATAGAAGTCACAGTGTGGCTGGGGATTAGTTATGAGAGTATGAACTCTCACCTGAAGTGGTAGCCTGGCAACCAGTTTACTTGAATGGCTCACCCATAGTAAATGACTAACCTCTGGGTATTAAAAAGGTATCACCCACAGGAATGCCCTTGGTCTCCAAGGAAAATGCTGTAAATCTTAAGACTTTGAATCATGAGGCCACATGTCCAGACGTGGTACCCTTAGAGGGTTAGCCAATGGTAATACGAAAAGTAGATAACCAAACGAATTGCTGTGGAGGCAAGGGATGAATCACACATGTGCCTTTTCTTCTGGTCAATCTTTGGTCATTTCAGGGATAGACAAAGTTCACGCCCTGGTTACTTAGTGGGCTTGGTTACACCTGACTGTGTGATCAGACATCCTTTTGGCTTCACTTCCTTGCAAATCCCCGCAAATACTTTGGTGCCAACTTCATGCCCCATGAAGCTAACAAAAGGATCCTGCTTTGATCAGGGTGTGCCTGGGAACTTATAATCTGTACACATGCAATAAACGACTCTTTATTACCCAATCCAAAGTCATGTACCTCTTCTAAGATAAGCATAAAAAGGAACCTAATAAAATCAATTAAGATACCATTGAGTAACTTCTATAAACAGATCAATATGTTATTTGAAATCAGGGACAAGGCAAGTGTTAGCCCCCAAGCAAACAGGCTGTCTGCCTTCTACTGATGCAGAGATTGTAGGTCCCCGATAAAAGCAAGGATCCTAAGAGAGGCATCTCTGTAGAAGGGACAGGAGGAACTTTGAGAAAGCAGGTGGCGGTCCAGAAGGTCAGGAAGGAAGCTGGGTAAGACCTTCAGTTAGTGCCAGAAGAGAGTAGGAGATGAAGATGAGAATAAAAAGGAAAAGTCTTTAAGGGTGAGCAGAAAAGAGAAAGACAGTAACTGGAGGAGAAAGCAGAGCAAAGTTTCTAAGTCATCTTTTAAATAGGAGACTAGAACCAGAGAGAAAGGAAAGAGAAAGGAGAATAGAAGAATTATGGAAATATAAAACATGAGTGAACCTGGAACAAGCCAGAAAAGAGAAGAGAAATTTCCGAGAAATTAGCATTATAGTGGGCCAGATGAGAAAAGAATGTCTCACAAAAGCTTAAGTTCTTGTGAAATATAAACAAAAATATCTTGATGTTAAGTCTTGTAGACAGCAGAATACAGAACAGCCAGAAAAGAGCGAAGTGGCAGCTTTCCAGGTTTCACATTTGGACCCTGGGGAGCCCAGGCAAGTTTGGCAATTCTGTGTCTACATAGTGTTAACGCATCTGGGTGACAAGTGAAGAGCTGAGTCAGGCCTCAGGGCATTTGGTCTTTCTGGTGCCAACAACTGGATTCTGGGTGGCTGGCAGACTTACAGCCTGAAGGAGAGACCGAGTGCTCTGAGGACCCATTTATACCTGGAAGACAAAGCAATTTCCAGTTCTAGAACAAAATGATTGTGGCTGTCTGCTGTTTCTAGCCCCAACTGTCTGCACATACTTACTCATATCCAAGGCCTTTAGTGGGGGCCTAATATATGCCTCAACTAATTTGCAAGATCCACCCCTTCTAGCTCACTGAATGAACAGGCTCACCAAAACCTGGTCAACAAATGAAATAGGGTTGGTGGCAGTGATGTGCCCAATGATGTTTTACAAGGCCTTACCACCTGGGTTGCAACTAGAGTCCCTAGGGGACAGAGTGAGAGCCAGAACCTGCTTAGAAGGGAGCCCCTCCTGCCTGGGATGAGGAGGCCAACAGCACCAGGGAGAAGAGGTGTCCCAGGTGCCACTGCAGGTGCAAAGCACCTTCCCCAGCCCAGCCTCAGCCCTGGCCACCTCAGCCTAACCTTCCTTGTTTGTCCCCAAGCCTAACCCACGCCTGTCTTCAGCACCAGGCACACCAAACACATTCCTACCACAATCACTTCACCTATCTATGGGGCTCGGCACACCCACCAGGCACGTAACAGATGCTGCCACTACTACTGCCCTTATTGCAGGCACACCCAGAGTTATGCTCTTAACCACACCACAGAGCTATGATCTTAAGCACGCTATAGCATTAACCTGCCTCTTGAGGAAATATAAAACCAGGGAAAGGGGTAGAGAGTGTGCAAGCTTGCTAAGGCTTCTGTGACAAAGCACCAGGGACCGAGTGACTTAAATAACAGAAATTAATTTTCTCCCAATTCTGGAGGCCAGAAGTCCCAGATCAGATGTCGGCAAGATGAGTTTCTTCTGAGGCCCCTCTCCTTGGCTTGTACATCTCCTCATATCCTCACATGGTCTTTCTTATATGCCTGTCTGTGTCCTAATCTCCTCTTAGAAGGACACAGTCATAATAGTTTAAGACCTCATTTTAACATAATTACCCCCTTAAAGACCCCATCTCCAAATACGGTCACATTCTGAAGTACCGGGGGCCAGGATGGTACCGATATGAATTTTTTTGCAAGGAGAGAGGGACACAATTCCTCCCATATCAGAGAAGGGCAGGGGAGGAGCTGATTGTCACTTCAGCAAGTGTGGTCCACAGAGATTTCTTCAAGGGCATGGTATTTGACCTGAGACCTAAATAAGATCTGAGAAAGTGAGAATGGCAAGAAGAGCAGTGTGAGTGGCAACAGGGACCTGAGCCAGAATAGACACCCATGGGGCACCTCCTGCCCACTTCTCTCAGAATCCCCTCCCTGCCATCCTCATAAGGTGGCCTGAAAACCAAGCTAGCACTTCATGACCTCTCACCTTAAATAGAGTTGAGAGAACTGTGGAGTCCTAACTGGGGCAGGGGAGGGTGGAGAATTGGGCTAGTTCCAGCTACTTGGGAGGCAGAGATGGGAGATGCACTTGAACCCAGGAGGTCAAGGCTGCAGTGAGCCGTGATCACACCACTGCACTCCAGCCTGGGTGACAGAGTGAGACCCTGTCTCAAAAAAAAAAAAAAAATAAGTGTTGGGTGAAGTTGGGGTTGGATTCACTGGATTTAGAATCTGAGGAAAAGGAGAGGAAGGGTGCGGGGGCAAGAGAAATACATAAAATCCAAATGCAGACGTGAGACCAGGCCTCAGGAATTTAAATATTCTGCACTCTCTCTGCCTCGTTCCTTCCCTCTGTACAGCTTCTCAACTCACCTCTGCAGACCAGCTTTCTCTATTCTTCCTTTCTCATGGCAGGGTGTGCATGGCTCCCAGGTTGACATGGTACAGAGGCAGCTACACACACCCACTGATGCACAATCCATCAGGGGCCCAAACTCAAGCTTTCAGGCGAGAGAAACCAAATGCTCAGCTGTGTTAGGAGTTCTTTCTGATTCTTGTTGCAGGTTGAGCCGTGAGTAACTATCAGGGGCCAGTGGTGTGGGGGTAAGAGGAATTTGTCAAGACAGTTGTAGGTAAAGAAAGGCAGATTTATTAGAGAAAGTATAAAAATATGTTGCGCCGGGCGCGGTGGCTCAAGCCTGTAATCCCAGCACTTTGGGAGGCCGAGGCGGGTGGATCACGAGGTCAAGAGATCGAGACCATCCTGGTCAACACGGTGAGACCCCGTCTCTACTAAAACTACAAAAAATTAGCTGGGCATGGTGGCGTGTGCCTGTAATCCCAGCTACTCAGGAGGCTGAGGCAGGAGAATTGCCTGAACCCAGGAGGCGGAGGTTGCGGTGAGCCGAGATCGCGCCATTGCACTCCGGCCTGGGTAACAAGAGCGAAACTCCGTCTCAAAAAAAAAAAAAAAAATATGTTGCAAGACAGTAATGGGCAGGCCGGCAAAAGAGGAGCTGAGTGAAAGGAGATGAAGGCTTGCTGGGGATTTTATAGGATGGGGCTTGTGCTGTGTGCTGAAGAGGGCTTTGTGCAGTACTGATGATGCCAAGGTTGCAGTGAGCTAACTTGAATTTTGTTTTCTATCAGCCAGTGGTCTGGAGATAGCTGGGAGCAGGAGGACTGTGAGTTATTTGTGCAAGAGGGCCGTGTGTCCTAGACCATGAAGAAAGGCAGACTTACAGCTTATTTGCTTTTTTTTTTTTTTTTTCTGTTGCCCAGGCTGGAGTGCAGTAGCACAATCTCGGCTCACTGCAGCCTCAGGAGTGAGCCACCGCATCCAGCCCAACTCCCTTTTTCACATCCTTATTCTGCTCAGGCTTGCTGAGGCGTCTGTGTCACTGACTACCAAGAAACCCTCATACAAAATATAAACCCGCATGGGGCCTCACTGGAGCCCACGTGACTGCGAAGGGCTGGGTGCTGTGTCTGTGCTGGTGGAGATGTGAGCCAGAGAGAGCTGGCTTTCAGTGTTGTCACCATGGTTACTGCTATTTGACTCATGTTGTAGGATTTCCCCACTGAATCCCACACTGCCTGCCCACAATGCAGAGGGAAGCCTTTCCTGGGAAGCTGGGGTTAGGCTGCAGCTTCTGCAAGGCAGCTCATCCTGGCCCCCTGTCAGCTCAGATTTGCCTGGATCCACCATGTCCCGGCCGCCACCCGTGGCATTCTCCGGGACTGTCATCCTGCTTCCTACCCGTTCCTCTGTAGATTCTGTCCTCCTCTTTTCTCTACCCCAAAGACATACTATTTTTCTCCCCGAGAACAATAGGCTTGCTTGATATGGATTTCCCCCAGCCTTTTGCTAAAACTGAAATAGTCAAAATCCTCTCTGGGCATTGCCAGCCTGTTATGTTAGAGACAGCAGAGAGAGAAGGCCAGGGCCGCTATTGATAAGCACTGCCTGTAATGTAGTGGGAATGCTCACAGCGCAAACTGACCCATGGGACTTGCCAGGGCTGTGGTAGGGTGTGGTGGAACAGGACTGACAGGCTCCTGTTTCTTCCAGATCTGCACATTGGCAACATGCCACACATATTTTCAATGCGTCTGCTAGCCAGCAACCATAATAAATATCTCTGTGGAATGAGCTGGGGATATCTGGTTTGTGCAGAAAATCAGGGAACATGGAGGAGGATTTTTTCCTCTCTGCACTTTAGATGGGCATGCCACGTGCTTCTGCCAAGAGCAGAACCAAGGTTGCAAACCTCAAAGAGAAGCTGAGACGTGTAGTTAAGTCTGGCTGTTTACTATAAACTGTGGAAGTCTATTGACTACAAATGCACAATCTAAATCATAGCAAGAGCATGAGGCAGCAAACGGTGGCAGGTATTTTTCAGAAAAGAGCTAAATTCCTTCTCATCTAGGTTGCAAGTCAGAGCTCTCCAAATGCCTCATTATCATTAGCAGCAATCATGAAATCCTCAGCGTTAGTCCTCAGCGTTACTAGCTTGTGGTGCCATTGAGAGTAAAGGCCAGAGGTCTAAGAATCAAGTAGGAACTTCCTGTTTGTTCTATATCTAGCATAGAATTCCAGGCGGGGTAGGAACTAGGCCATAAAAAGTGTACTTTATAGAGATGAGAATGAACTCTATTACATTTAAATTAATAAAAGCCTTTTCTAGGGGCAAAGGAAAAGTCAGAGCTGGGTAACTGATTCCTGGAGATATATTCAAGAAAGAATTTACCTGCTATGGAGATAGTATTCCAGGAGGTAAACTGTTGTTTATTATTTCCCTTGGAGATAAACAAGTTTCCACTATAACCATTATTGGCAGCCAGTGCCCGTTCTACTGCCAATTCATTCATTCATTCATTCATCCAGTTATTCATTATGTCATCATTCAGACATTATCATATCTACTGCTTTTCAGACTTCTACTCTGGTAGAAATAGAAATAGAGGACACAAGCCTGGCATGGTGGCTCACACCTGTAATCCCAGCACTTTGGGAGGCTGAGGCGGGTGGATCACGAGGTCAGGAGTTCGAGATCCACCTGGCCAACATGGTGAAACCCTGTCTCTACTAAAAAATACAAAAACATTAGCCAGGCATGGTGGCAAGTGCCCATAGTCCCAGCTACTAGGGAGGCTGAGGCAAAAGAATTGCTTGAACCCGGGAGGCAGAGGTTGCAGAGAGCCAAGATTGCACCACTGTACTCCAGCCTGGGTGACAGAGTGAGACTCCATCTCAAAAAAAAGAAGAGGACACAAAAGAAGGAAAGGCATTGTCCCTACCCTCAAGGATCCCCCAACTGTTGGATCAGACACACACATGAACAACTAACCCCAATGCAATGCAACAGCTGCTGGAGTAGAAGAATATGACACAGGCTGTGGAAGGACGACACAAAGATCACTTCGTTCTTCCTGGGAGGGGAGAAGGTGGGGCAGGGCCCATGGAAAAGCCTGACCAAAGCCAATGAGGATTAGGGTGTGGGTGTGGTAGCAATAAGACTGAACATTGACATTGGGTTTATCATATGCCAACAGATATTCTGAGCATTTTCTATAACTCATTTAATGCTCGCAACTACCCTATGAGGTAGATATTTTCCTTTACTGCTGAGAAAACAGAGGCACAGAGAGTCAAATAACTTAATCAGGTTCACACAACTATTTAGTGTCAGATTTGGGGTTTGAAACCAGGCAGGAAGGCCTCGAGTCCATGCTGTGAACCACGATGCTATACTACCTGATCCGGGAGCACACGGGACGTATGGAGGTAGGGAGGGGTGCTGTAGGCAGATTCTCAGTGGCCTTTAATGCCATGTGCTTTAACCTAGTATGAGAAATTTGCTCTAGAGAGATAATGCAAGGGCTGGATGAGTGGACAGGAAGAGAGACAGAAAGGAGAAGACAAAGAGAGGTTATTGCAACACGCTGAGAGAGAACCCAGGGCAGTGGCGATGGGACCTGGAGGGACTTATCTCCGTTTTCTTACTGGTGAAGTTTGCAGCCAGGTGGCAAATACCTGGCATGTCTTCCACCACCCAAAGCAGAGGTGGTAACAAATCACCCTATTTTTTCTTGCTGAGGTCAGATGCTGCCTCAGAATCTTTCTCAACACAGTGCTCCAGGCAGCCACTGCCAATTGGTCACAGCTACTAGATTAGATAAAATCTATTTGTCATCTCTCATTGCGACAGACATTTCCGGGTAGACATGATGGCAGACAGAATGTCCCAATGAGGTAAAAAATAATGTAGTAACAGACAACTTGGAGGTTTCTGCCGTGGGTCTCTGAATGGAAAGTCGTGTGGTGGATTGTGATGAAGAGCAGAGAAAGAGTGGGTTGGGAGGGAAAACCATAAGGTGCGTTTTGCACGTCTTCAGATTTGAAGACCAACAGGGCATCCAAGAATAAAGGCTGGCATGAAAACATGGGTCTAAGCTCAGGAGACACTCAAATTGGAGGTGTAGGGGAGAGTGTCATTGAAGGCTTGAAACTCAATGCCATCTCCCAAAATGGATAGAAGACAGAAGAGGGCCAAGACTGGAACCTGGGGAACACCAGTCCCTATGTGGTATAAGGATAAAGAAGACAGGCTTGTCTGATGGGGGAAGAATGTTTCCAGGCGGAGGTAGTCGGGGCGTGAGACACCATGGAGAGGTCAGGAGCAATGATGAAGGCGACAGTGAGGATTCAGTAACGGGGAGACCCTTGCGGCCAGTCCTGAGATGACATTTTCAGTAGGTTGGAGAAAGCCAGTAGCCACCAACTTACAGGGTTTGTTGGCTAAAAAGAAGGTGAGGAGGCCGGGCGCGGTGGCTCAAGCCTGTAATCCCAGCACTTTGGGAGGCCGAGGCGGGTGGATCACGAGGTCAAGAGATCGAGACCATCCTGGTCAACATGGTGAAACCCCGTCTCTACTAAAAATACAAAAAAGTAGCTGGGCATGGTGGTGCGTGCCTGTAATCCCAGCTACTGAGGAGGCTGAGGCAGGAGAATTGCCTGAACCCAGGAGGCGGAGGTTGCGGTGAGCCGAGATCGCGCCATTGCACTCTAGCCTGGGTAACAAGAGTGAAACTCCGTCTCAAAAAAAAAAAAAAAAGAAGGTGAGGAATGGCCGGGCATAGTGGCTCAAGTCTGTAATCCCAGCACTTTGGGAGGCTGAGGCAGGTGGATCACGAGATCAGGAGATGGAGACCATCCTGGCCAACATGGTGAAACCCTGTCTCTAATAAAATACAAACAAACAAACAAAAAAACCAAGAAACTAGCGGGGCTTGGTGGTGTGTGCCCAGCTACTCAGGAAGCTGAGGCAGGAGAATCTCTTGAACCTGGGAGGTTTCAGTAAGCTGAGATTGCGCCACTGCACTCCAGCCTGGCAACAGAGTGAGACTGTCTCAAAAATTTAAAAAATTTTAAAAAAAGAAGGTGAGAAAGATAAGACTGTTTGGAGGCAGGGTTAAAAGGGGAAACCGGAGCATGTTGCTGCCTGGGAAGAAGGATAGGTGAACGGGTTAAGGCTGCAGCTGGAGAGGGACAAGGGGGTTAGGAAGGGATGAGCTAGGAACAAGGAGGATTCCTTCTTGGAAAAAGGATTGTCACGGAGTGTCATTTCATATGTATTGCTATGATTCTTACTGCTTAATAATGGGGCTCTGTCCTTTTTTGGTCACTCTTTTATCCCCAGTGCCTAGCAAAATACCAGGCCCTGAATGAATACCTGCCAAATAAAGTGAATAAATGGCAGAATATCTTTTTCCTAGATATGTAGGAGTCATTGGGCCCAATGTTCTATTTATTTATTTGTTTACTTATTTATTTAGAGACAGGGCAGATATTTCTCTGTGGCCCAGGCTGGAGTGCAGTGGTATAGTCATAGCTCACTGCAGCCTCAAACTCCTGGTCTCAAGTGATCCTCCTGCCTCAGTCTCCCAAAGGGCTGGGATTACACTCCGTGCCACTTGGCCCAGTCTACCAATGTTCTTGATGGTAGGGGATGGAGAAAATCATCTTTAGCTGGTGAGAAAGGGTGGTGGGACAGGAGTGAAGGAACTGCTATAGTCATGATCAAATTCCCCAGAATTCATATAAAAGCTATGCCAGAATGTTTACTCTTAAAGGCAAAGTAAGGAAGTGAAGGCCACGGTCATTATTTCCTTTAGAAGGACACACTGCAAGTCATGTGACAGGGTTTCTGAAGCTCAGTAATTAATGATAGGCTGGTACTTCCATTATAATTTCATCTTCTTGAAGAGCTGACACCCAAGATAAACACAAGGTAACTAGTCATAATTTCTAGCCTTTCTCCTGGGAAGGTGGAAGCTTCCTAAAATAAGTATGTTGAGATGTGCTACTTTTTCAAATGCAAGTGTGACCTGGTCTGAAGAAAAAAATGTTTCTTCCACTAGTGTCTTTTTTCCCCTTGAGATTTAAAATTTTTTAAATGTTTTCTCCTTTGCTAAAAGCCTGTGAGGAAACAAAATGACATAGCTGTGTGCCAGAAAACAAAATATTGACAGCTACATCATCACATTCATGCATCTTTGTAATTAAGATGAAATTGATATTTAAAAAAGTATTTTTATTCCTTAAGCAATGTTAGAGACTGTGTTATTCTGCCTGCTCCTTCTCATCTGCTTTTTCTGACGGGTAGGCATTTTTACACATGAACACTTTCTGGGTTCCCAAGTTCTATAGAGCGCTCTGTCTAACTGCATCACCCCCTCTTCCTCGGCATCTCTTCACATTTTCAGCTGTCAGTGAAATCTGGGGCAGGAATCAGTCTACCACCAAGGACATGGAACAGGCCACAGGGCTCAGATTTTCCACTTCCACAAGAGACAGAAGCCCTTTTCTTTGTGGGGGTTGTCAGGGAAGTCCTAACTTCTTAAGTCTCTCAAAACAAATTTGAAATTCTTAGAAAAAAGGTCTTAGTAAGGAAACCCAGCAAGGTTTTACCTCAGGGGTTGGTTGGCCTTGCGGGAGGCCCCAGTTTTGATCCCTCCCTGTCCCCCACCCCTCCACCCCCCCATACCCCTCACCCCCGGCTACAAACCCCGAGCTGTAGAAGAAGCAGATTCCAAAGAAATGAGTCTCAGATCCATTGTTTCCTAAAGCCAAAATTCAGTAGAGTAAATGTTTTGGGTTAGGTCTCTTTGTTGTTTTTGGGGGAAATAAAAAGCGCTGACGGTTCCTCATATTATCACAATGGAAATCAAATCATGTGCTTTTGTGTTTGGACATCACAGCACCTCCTATTCCTGCCTCTGGCTTTAGAAGCGTTCATCACATGTCCGAGCAAAAGAGCTCCCTGGGGAATCCCTTCTTCCCCTGTTGCTACAGATGAGCATATCCAAGCATATACATAGAGGGTGTTGGCACAGTTGTAGTACACGTGGGAAAACCATAGGGGTAACTCAAGCCAAATGGCATGGTTTATTGTCGGCTGGTCAGGAAAGGCTTTCCTAACCCAGGAAAGTTGCTTCAGACCAGAACAGACTCCTGCATCTGAGAGTGAGATTCTCAGGGCAGATCAAAGCTCCAGGCTCAATTTGAAGTCAAAGGGAGTCTCCTCTGTTTGAACAGGAGTGGATGGTCTGGCATTAGTCTAAGCCATATGTAAAAAGCCACAGTTCGGGCCTCTGTGCATCATGACATGGCAGGGGAGATGATGGGGGATGGGGATGAAGGACCAGCCTTGGGTGGGGATAGATCCAGACCCCGTATTCATAAAGGGCTTTAAATATGGGCTTTTGAGCTATCTGCAAGTGAGGTTACGAACTCAGATGCAAAGTTATACCTATAGGAGGGAAAGGCAATATTCACTATGTGACATGGTAATTGCCCCATAAATTGCATACCTCAACCATACCTCGGCTTTCCGTTGAAACTGCTCTCTGTAACCCTAATGTGACAGGCAAGCCGTCCAAACCAACGCCATTTTGGCCCCTGCATCATTTTAAGAAAAACTAAGACTTGTAATAAGTAACTAAGGTCTGTAATTTGCACCCTACTCAGATAATGTGTAAACTAATGCTTATCTTGACTTCTGTGAACCACTTAAGTAACAATCGGAATGTCCAAAGCCCCTCACCCTCACCCTGCCCAGGAGGTGGTCAGGTATAAAAGGTCTTGACACCCTCCTTTGGGGCCACGGGTTAGAGAGACGCGAGTCCTCCATGGCCACCGGTAATAAAGACCCAGTAATCTGGCCTAATCTTTGTCTCAGTGGTGATTTCGAGCTCACTCGGTTACAACAAATACACAGTTTTAATTTTAAAAAACAAACGTTAAAATATACAATTTAAAAGTGTTGTTTAGCTGTTTGCACTTTTTTCTTTTTGAGATGGAATCTCGCTCTGTTGCCAAGGCTGGAGTACAGTGGCATGATCTTGGCTCACTGCCACCTCCACCTCCCAGGTTCAAGCGATTCTCCTGCCTCAGCCTCCTGAGTAGCTGGGATTACAGGCACGTGCCACCACACCTGGCTATTTTATTTTTATTTTTATTTTTAGTAGAGATAGGGTTTCACCAAGGTGGCGAGGCTAGTCTGGAACTCCTGACCACAAGTGATCCACCCACCCCAGCCTCCCAAAGTGCTGGCATTACAGGCATGAGCTACTGTGCCCAGCCATTTGTACTGTTTTTTTTTTTTTTTTTTTTTTTTGGGTATGCTATGTGCCTCGAAAGTGGAATGGGCCAGCCTTTGTTAACAGTTTATGTGCTAACAAAGGAGCTTTTAGTGAGTGTTAATGAATAAGCAGGACTCATGGATTCTGAATAAATCCATGCTCATGGAGAGATTACCAAGGGAAAGTGTTTTACACTCTTTTCCTGGCAGTCATACATTCCCTCTTCACCCCAAGGGTATGCTGCTCCAAACAGACCCCAGCCACCTTCCCCCACCTGCGTCAGGGCTGCCAAAATGACAGTGGGACCCACACAGAAGCAAGAGCTCCAGCCCAGGACTCAGTTTCCTCCTGATACTGACTGCTCCTTGAGTGGACCCGCCCAGCGACTGAGCCCCTTGAGCTGTAGGTGGGGTGGGAGGGACCAGGATGTTTATGCCATATGTGGAAGAGAGTATATGAAAAGAGAAGGAATAGTGCTGGATATGGCCGGGCACAGTGGCTCATGCCTGCAATCCCAGCACTTTGGGAGGCTGAGGCGGGCGGATCACGAGGTCAAGAGATTGAGACCATCCTTGCCAACGTGGTGAAACCCCGTCTCTATTAAAAAAAAAAAAAAAGTGAAAAAAAAAAAAAAGAATAGTGCTGGATTTGTAACCATGGGAACAGCTCAAACCAATTAACTATTGCTTAAGTTGTTACGGCGACAGCTGAACAGCTGTTAGGGTGTCCAGCCTCACCTTTGAGCATATCGCACAGTCAAAGCTGCCCTGGTATGTGCCATGGGAAGGGCTTACCCTCCTCATTGTTAGCACTGCCAGCATAGCAGACCCACTGCTATAGGGGATTGGGACTACTTAGAAATGCCACAAAAGTTTCACCCAACCGCCCAGATCCTGGCAATAGAGTTGAATGTTGCCTCCTGTGTCCTCGCCAGTCAACTCGCAATAAGGGTTTTTCTTTTTTTTTTTTTTTTTAGACGGAGTTTCACTCATGTTACCCAGGCTGGAGTGCAATGGCACGATCTCGGATCACCGCAACCCCCGCCTCCTGGGTTCAGGCAATTCTCCTGCCTCAGCCTCCTGAGTAGCTGGGATTACAGGCACACGCCACCATGCCCAGCTAATTTTTTGTATTTTTAGTAGAGACGGGGTTTCACCATGTTGACCAGGATGGTCTCGATCTCTTGACCTCGTGATCCACCCGCCTCGGCCTCCCAAAGTGCTGGGATTACAGGCTTGAGCCACCGCGCCTGGCCTAAGGGTTTTTCTTATCTCAAAAGCCATTGCCATAGTATTGGCTTCTCCAGCCCTAGCTTGGTAAGTTTCTTCCTCTGCACCAGGAGCAAATGAGTCTCATGACTATTCTCAGGTACTGTTTCACCACAGTGCTGAGTTTTCAGTGCTCCTCAAGGGTTTTGGGATGAAAGCACAGTAATGCTGCTGGCTTGCCAGTTCACACTGTCACCAGTTGTTGAAGCTGCATATCAAGGCTTTCACCTAAAACTGCATTTAGGTTAATGAAATCAGAATAGGGACATAATCAGCCACAGAGCTCTAGTATTTAGAAGACAATTCAGGCCCAGGACACAAAAAAAGTCACCCATGAAGACAGAGAAGCAGTGTTATCTATGGGATGATAACAATGATAATCCCTTTGCAATTGTACCCAACAAATACCTGTTGAGTCCTGTTCTGTGCAAGCACTGTGCTAGGTCCCAGGAGGAGAGAGAACTGGCATCTGTCCCTGAGAGACCTTGATAGTAGTTTGGCATCATTCAGAGTTTAGGTTTTGGTGACAGATGGATGGCAAGCAAGAGTGCTGTCTAGGGAACCCGTCACAGCAGGAACTGAGTAAAGAGTAACACCTTTTATTTGCTGTCAGAAGATCAGCTCTCATCAGCCCTCCCAGGGATGGCCTCCGGCTCCCAAGTCCCAGTCCCTGGCGGTGTCCCTGCACAGTGTTCCAGCCAGGCACTCTCTGCTCATACCTGCCCCTTTTACCTCCACACTGTGTCCGTCCTGCTCTCCAGCACACTCATCCGTAGCCAAAGCCAAACCCCCCAGATGCGACCTGCCTGGATTTCTGGGATCATCCGTGGTCTGGCCTGATACTAATTATATCCAGGTGGTGTCCATTTTACTATTGAAGTAAACTCTTATGTCTCCAGCTCAAGGTAAATCAGCCTTCAACCTCACCATTTTTTTTTTTTTTTAAACAGTGTCTTGCTTTGTCGCCCAGGCTGGAGTGCAATGGCATGGTCCCAGCTCACTACAACCTCTGCCTCCCAGGTTCAAGCAATTCTCCTGCCTCAGCCTCCTGAGTAGCTGAGACTACAGGCATGGACCACCATGCCCAGCTAATTTTTGTACTTTTAGTAAAGGCAAGTTTTCACCATGTTGGCCAGGCTGGTCTCAAACTCCTGACTTCAAATTATCCACCCGCCTCAGCCTCCCAAAGTGCTGGGATTATAGGCGTGAGCCACTGCCCCTGGCTCAACCTCACCTTTGAACATGTCACACCCGCCCGGAAGCTAGCTCCAACTCCCTAGGACCTCTAATTTAAGGTAAAATCTCAGCCCAAGGCTCTTGGTTTGGTGTCATCTAGCCCAGCCCATCTCAGGTAACATGCCAGCCTTCGTGTCTCCAGCCTGAGTAGACTAATTGCATTCCTTAAGTTCCTACCTTTCCTTCCTGTCTCCTTTGCTCTTGTTGGACTTTGTTGGGATTTCAACACAAGAAGATAGAGGGAGATGACTAAAGGGAACACCATGAACCCAGATACAGACATGAGAATGCACAGACACCAGAGAGGAGATGTGTTTGGTTATTGATACTGGGTACTTACAATCCCGGAATTATAGCTCTTATAGATAAAGAAAACTAAATGGACCATCTGGTCTACCCCTGGCTTTCAGGCTAGGGAAGTATTTTTAATCCCATCCAATATATTAGACCACTAAGACCCAGACAGGTGAAATGGCATAAATGATGGTAGGGAGAGAAATGTTTAGACAGCTTGGGGTCATCTCATAGAAGACCTTTAATGCCAGGTTAAACTTGTACTCAATTCAGTGGATGCCAGAGATAACTGAAAGCTTTTCCCTGTCTCAACTATATGTATATATTTCTTATTATGAGTCATGGTCAAAAAAGCTTGACAGCTCCAGCTTTAGCTGGGCATGGTGGTCCACGCCTAGAAGTCCCAGCACTTTGGGAGGCCAAGGTGGGCAGATCACTTGAGCCCAGGAGTTCCAGACAGCTTGGGCAACATGGAGAAACCATGTCTCTACAAAACATTAGCCAGACATGGTGGTGTGTGTCTGTAGTCCCAGCTACTTGGGAGGCTGAGTCTGGAGAGTAGCTTCAGCCAGGAAGGTCTAGGCTGTGGTGAGCCAGGCCACTGCACTCCAGCCCAGGTGACAGAGTGAGATCTCGTCTAAAAAAGTCTCAAAATAGAAAAAGGAAAACAAGAATGCTCCAGCTTTAGGGAGATTCATCTGAATGAGGGTGAATGAGGGTGTAGAGGAACCTTGGGGTTGAGTTAGGAGATGCCTGTCACAGCCCAAGGGGGAGGAAGGAAGGTCTGAATGGGAAGGAGAAGTCATGGGAAGGGAAAGGAAGGCATGGGCATGAGGGATTCTTAGGGTAAGAGTGTCAGGATGTGGGGGCTCACAGAGAGGGAAGCATCAGTTGGGCATGACTAAAAGTCATAGCTGGGTGATTGAGGAGATGTTAGCACCCACAGCTAAGGGAAGAAACAAAGAGAAGTTCAGAGAAGGGGCTGGTTTGAGGACCAGCTCAAGAGACTGATGAAAGGACACATAGCAACAGTCAAGTACTGGCTCAGCTGGGGTCCCAGCAGGAAACAGAATCCACTCTACAGAAAATTAGCCAGGCATGGTGGTGTGTGCCTGTAGTCCCAGCTATTTGGGAGGCTGAGTTATTGATATTGGGTACTCCAGATGATTTCAGTGAAGAGTCCTGGGTGAAGGGGGGATTTCCAGAGCTGTGGGCAGGTTGAGAGGAACCCACCTGTGCTGATGAGGCCCTCAGAGGCTAACCGCAGTAGAAAACTCTTCCTCTTAGATTCCCTTAGGCCCCAAGCTTGCAGGGCACCCTTCCCCACCTTCCCATCCACTCCCCCATCCCCAAACCAGTACATAACTGCTATTTGCTTTGTCATCCTCACCATTTCTCTTGCTACTATTATTTCTATCCTTACCATCACCCTTACCCATGCCAAGGGCTTTATACACTTTCTCATTTAAATGTTTTTACCTCAAGAGTTGGTTGTTGGACTGGGAGTGGTAGCTCATGCCTGTAATTTAGTACTTGGGGAGGCCGAGGCAAGTGGATCACTTGAGGTCAGGAGTTCAAGACAAGCCTGGCCAACATGGTGAAACCCCATCTCTATAAAAATACAAAAGTTAGCCAGGCGCTGTGGTGCATGCTTGCAGTCCCAGGTACTCAAGAGGCTGAGGCAGGAGAACTGCTTAAACCTGGAGGTGGAGGTTGTAGTGAGCCAAGACGGTGCCATTGCACTCCAGCCTGGGTGACCCAGCAAGACTCCATCTCAAAAAAAAAAAAAGAGTTGGTGTCATTCCCGACCCCTATTAACTCATTAACTCCAGTAGGGATGACATCAGGTTCAAGAGGCTGAAGAAGAGACTCAAAGCCAGCAGATGAGACATGGGTTTATTGAGAGGAACTTATGCAGGGTGGTCCAGTGGCAGCAGGCTGGGCAAGAAAAGCACCAGTGCCTATAGAAAGCATGCAGTTTCTACAGTGTTTTCAGTTAGTTCTCTCCCCCAACAACCTCCACCTGGCAACCTTCATTTAACCCAAAACTGCCTTGATCCCCTGCACAACCCATTCCACAGGATGACCCAGGCTCTCAGATGTTCCTCATAGATAAGATACAGTGAGGCTGGGCCTGGTGGCTCATGCCTGTAACCCCAGCACTTTGGGAGGCTGAGGCAGGCAGACCACTTTAGGTCAGGAGTTCAAGACCAGCCTGCCTACATGGCAAAACGCTGTCTCTACTAAAAATACAAAAATTAGCCTGGCATCGTGGTGGGCATCTGTAGTCCCAGCTACTCTGGAGGCTGAGGCAGGAGAATGGCTTGAATCCTGGAGGCAGAGGTTGCAGTGAGCTGAAGTCGTACAACCGCACTCCAGACTTGGCAACAGAGCAAGACTCTGATTCAAAAAATAAATAAAGTATGATTAATCTTTGGGTTGGCCACACTGGGAACGCTGAACCCAAGTTCAAGTGCTTCTGCCATACAGGATTATTCTCAGGGTACGCTTAAGTTATTACTGTCAGGTGCATCTGCCATGCACAGGTGTGTGTACCAGACGCTCCACCCAGCACGCCCTTGAACGGCTCTCATAGTCTCATCACATTCCCTGGGGTCAGGTAGGCAGAGGAGCACTGCCACCGATGGAGAGCAACACAAACCACAACACAAATAACAATGAATGCAATAGAAAGTTTTCCAAGCTCTTGGGAGCTCCTCTTGGATGTGCCAGGCAGGTCCCTGGTGGAAGAGAGGGGCGGCTCTTTGCAGACTCAAAAGTCCATCTTGTCCTGAAGAGATGCCACCATCTGTGCCCAGTTGGACCCTTGCTTATTCTGTGAGCTCAGCCTCCATGGCTGCTTGGAGCATGGTTGGAAGTGGCCAGCCAACTACAGCTGCCACAGCTCAGGAATCTGACCCTTGCTCAGTCAGATTTTCCCCCTGCAACTGTTCTTCCAGAACATTCAACATTTTCAGGACATCCCTGTACTCACATGCTGGGCTCCATCCATCAAGGATAGCAGCTTTCGGGCCCCAAGTGGACATGGACGGTCAACCTGAGATTTCCCCCCATGAATCTCCCCTTTCCCGATCTCATCACTGGGGCTTTTCTCCCACCTTCTGCTGGGCTCACCAACTGTCATGCTGGACACCATTAACTCCAGTAGGTCAATATGTTACTGACCTACTGGCACTGGAAAAATAAAAATTTTAATTTAAAATCTTTTAAACATTAGGCCAGGTGCGGTGGCTCACGCCTGTAATCTCAGCACTTTGAGAGGCCGAGATGGGTGGATCACGAGCTCAGGAGTTCAAGACCAGTCTGGCCAACATGGTGAAACCCCATCTCTTATTAAAAATAAATAAATACAAATAAATGAAATAAAATCTTTTAAAAATTAAAAAAAAAAAATTCCAGTCAGGATGGTACCATGTCTGAGAGGCCAAAGAAGAGATCCAGCAAATAAGACATAGGATATTTTTGTTCTTTTTCCTTATCTTTGTTTTCACTAGAGATGGGGCCTTGCTATATTTTCAGGCTACTCTGGATCTCCTGGGCTCAAGGGATCCTCCTGCCTCAGCCTCCTAACAAGCTGGGATTACAGGCATGAGCCACTGCACACAGCCAGCACAGGGTTTATTGAAGGGCACTTACATGCAGAGTGGTCTGATGGAGCTGAGCTGGACAGGAGATTGCCACTGCTTGTCAAAACGCATGCAGTTTATAGAGCATTTTCACTTAACAACCTCTCCCTAGCAACCACCACCTGGCGACCTTCACTTAACCCAACACAAAGAGCCTTGATCTTCTCTACAACCTGCCAGGGCAGGGCAAGAGCTCAGATGTTCCTCACAGATAAGGAACGAATCTCCAAGTTGGCCATGCTTCGCACTCTGAACACAGAGTGCATCTGCCATACAGGGTCATTCTCAGGGAATGCTTAGGTTATTGCTGTCAGGTGTGTCTCCCATACACAGATGTGTCTACCATATAGTTGGTCCTATCTTTTTTTTTTTTTTTTTTTTTCCTGAGATAGGATCTTGCTCTCTCACCCAGGCTGGAGCGCAGTGGTGTGACCACAGCCCAGGGATGCCTTGAATTCCTGGGCTCAAGTGATCTTCCCACCTCAGTCTCCTGAGTAGCTAGGACCACAGGTGTGTGCCATCACACCTGGCTAATTTTTATTTTTTATTTTTTTGTAGAGACAGGGGGGTCTCACCATGTTCTTGAGGCAGGTCACCATAGCAAAACTTAAGAGTGTGTCACTGGTGATGTTGCACACTGTGAGTGGAACCAGGCCTCTCATGGTCCCGTTTCCTTATTTCCTCTCTTAGAAGCTGTGGGCCGGGCACGGTGGCTCACACCTGTAATACCAGCACTTTGGGAGGCCAAGGTGAGCAGATCACGAGGTCATGAGATCGAGACCATCCTGGCCAACATGGTGAAATCCAGTCTCTATTAAAAATACAAAAATTAGCTGAGCATGGTGGCGCGCACCTGTAGTCCCAGCTACTCGTGAGGCTGAAGCAGGAGAATTGCTTGAACCTGGGAGGTGGAGGTTGCAGGGAAGCTGCAGTGAGCTGAGATTGCCCCATTGCACTCTAGCCTGGGTGACAGAGCGAGATTCTGTCTCAAAAAAAAAAAAGCTCTAGTGGGACTTTTAACTGGAAAATCCCTCTCCCACTCTCTCATCACCCGCACGATTGGCTACTAGAGTCATAATTTCTCATGCAGCCTGGGGTGAAATTGGATTACCCTAGTTGTGGACCTTGCCCCCAGCAGCCTTTCAGAGCCTCCTTCCCAGTTTTCAAGTGGCTGGAGACTCTTCTACTCAGAAGTTGCTTTAAGAGAATACAGCTGCAGTCTGGACTTATCTGGGGCCTGAGGCCCCTGAGCTGAAGGAGAACTGCCCTCTGCTCCCTCACTCCTCTCCCCTTGCTCTCCTCCATGGAAGTCCTGCCTGGGAAGTCCATGGTCCAGCTCAACGTCTCTGCTCAGGTGCCTCTGGCATGTTACCTAACCAGGGCTAAGACTGGTTCCAGCCTACTTTAGATAGTCCAAACAACTCTGAACTTCATTTTCCAGCAGCTGAGTGGCCCTAGGACCCAGGGCCTGTCTGCATTCACCTGTGCCTCCATCCACCCATGCTGACCACCATCCTATAGGTCAGAAGCAACCCCCCTGCCACCACCAACCCCTGCCTCTCAGTAGGTCTCTTCTCATGGCAGAGGGCCCCAATGGCCTGCTCAGCTCAGGGATCTAAGCCTGTGGAGGATGAAACCAGGCCTCCCCACTCACGCCTGCAGCCCCGTGCTGCTGCTGATGACTCATCCTCATACCCATGGCTTCCTCCCACACTTTATTTCAGGAAATGACTTTCAAGAATGGTCTTGGTTTTGTTTTTAAACAACAGAAAAATACATTTCACCTACAGGAAACAAGGGGCAATCTGCAGTGCTATTAACTGTCCCACCCCTGCAAAAGGGGCTTTATAAAACCAGGCTTACAAGGACAAGGAAGGGGCAAATAGGGCTGTTCTGGTGAAAGTAAAGGAATGTTAACCATTTTGCTTCAAATAGGATAGGAAAGGAACAAGGACAGTCAAGAAGATTGTAAACCGGAGATGAACCTCATGCTGAGAAAAGCTCATCCAGCTACTTTAAGGGCCAAATTATGTCCTTGGTTGTGGGTTGCAAATTTGTTTAGTAGTATGGCTTTTTCAGATAAATCTTGTAAGAGCTCTAATTAAAAAATACTGGCTGGGCGCGGTGGCCCACGCCTGTAATCCCAGCACTTTTGGAGGCCAAGGCAGGTGGATCACATGAGGTCAGGAGTTCAAAACCAGCCTAGCCAACATGGTGAAACCTTGTCTCTACTAAAAATACAAAAACTAGCTGGGTGTGGTGGCAAGCGCCTGTAATCCCAGCTACTCAGGAGGCTGAGGCAGGAGAATTGCTTGAACCCAGGAGGCAGAAGTTGCAGTGAGCCAAGATCGGCCCACTGCACTCCAGCATGGGCAACAGAGTGAGACTCTGTCTCAAAAAATAAAAGATAAAAACACAAAAGAAATAATTTATGAATGTACATTTAAGTTAAAATTCATTTAGCATTTGCTTCTTATAAAGTCAATCTTTGAGAAAAAGTACCGTTTAGATGAACACCAAAATTTGAAATAATATAGGCATAACCATTGCAACCTTTTATCAAGCTCTGCATTTAATTTACTTCCATATATTGTTTTAGTTGCAAAAGGTAAACAAATATTTAAAAACAGCTTGCCTTGCCATCTCTCTCATCTTTAAACTGATCCCATTTGAAAAAGGAATACCAGAACATTTTTTAACTTTCAAAGTGAATTATTAAGACTATTGAAGCTGGGTGCCGTGGCTCGTACCTGCAATCCCAACACTTTGGGAGGCTGCTGCGAGAGGATCACTTGAGTCCAGAAGTTTGGGACCAGCCTGGGCAACATAGTGAGACTTTCTCTCTGAAAAAAAGTTTATAAATTAGCTGGATGTGGTGCTTGGGAGGCTGAGGTAGGAGGATCACTTGAGGCTGGGAGGTAGAGGCTGCAGTGAACCTAGATTGTGCCACTGCATTCCAGGGTGGGTGACAAAGGAAGACCTCATCTCAAAAAAGTAAAAGAAAAAGAAAAAAAGTCTATTGAATTTCTTGTCCTAAATAAAAAGTCAGACACTAAATACTCAAAACTTTTCACAAGCAGTAGAGCCTCATAGCACAACTGAGGCGTGACAAGAATATGAACCAAAAATCCTGAGCTTGTGCAGCAGTTGTCTTCTTGGGAACACTGTTGCAGGAACAGATAGAAAAGGCCAGAGCAGACCCATAACCTTCCTAAATCACTGGCACCACTCACTGATTTTCGGTACTAGAAGTCAGAATAGTAACAAGAGGCAATGCTTGTGACTTGAAAGGGGCACAAGGAAACTTTCCGGAGTGTGGGACATTATCTATATCTTGATTTGGGTAGTAATTATATGCAATATATACATGGGAAAATTCATGAGCTATACACTTAAGAATTGTGCATTTTGCTGTAGATTAATTATATTTCAATGTCCTGTTAGCTGAATGAGTCAGTGAAAGAGAGAGGGACAGGGAGAGAAGCAGGGAGGGAAGGAGGAAGGGCCGAGAAAGCTTCAATCCAAGATTTGCTCAAAAGACTGCCAGCTAAAGTTATGTGCCAGCATTATTATAATCTGGTACCTAGCACAACTACACATTGTGCTTTTAATTATAAGTTTTTAAGTTTTTTTATTTTCATTTTTATTTGTTTATTTTTTTGAGACGGAGTCTCTCAAGCCTCTCAGGTTCAAGCAATTCTCCTGTCTCAGCCTCCCAAGTAGCAGAGATTACAGGTGTCTGCCACCATGGGTGGGTAATTTCTGCATTTTTTTTTAGTAGAGATGGGTTTTCACCATGTTGACCAGGCTGGTCTCGAATTCCTGAGCTCAAGTGATCCACCCACCTTGGCCTCCCAAAGTGCTGGGATTATAGGCATGAGCCACCAGGTTAAAAAAAAAAAATTTTTTTTAAATAATGGAGGCTGAGTGCAGTGGCTCACTCTTATAATCCCAGCACTTTGGGAGGCTGAGGCAGGAGGATCACTTGAGCCCAGGAGTTTGAGACTGGCCTGGCCAATATAGTGAGATCCTATCTCTATTTTTAAAAACTAAAAATAATAAAATAATAAAAACAATAGAGGTAGGGACTCCCTACATTGCCCAGGCTGGTCCTGAACTCCTGAACTCCTGGGCTCAAGTGATCCTCCCACCTCTGCCTCCCAAAGTGTTGAGATTACAGGCATGAGCCAGCATACCCAGCCTGTTTTTAATTATAGTTTAAAAAAAATTCGAGCCGGGCGCGGTGGCTCAAGCCTGTAATCTCAGCACTTTGGGAGGCCGACGCGGGTGGATCACGAGGTCAAGAGATCGAGACCACCCTGGTCAACATGGTGAAACCCCGTCTCTACTAAAAATACAAAAAAATCAGATGGGCATGGTGGTGTGTGCCTGTAGTCCCAGCTACTCAGGAGGCTGAGGCAGGAGAATTGCCTGAACCCAGGAGGCGGAGGTTGCGGTGAGCCGAGATCGCGCCATTGCACTCCAGCCTGGGTAACAAGAGCAAAACTCTGTCTCAAAAAAAAAAAAAAAAAAAAAAAAAATTCGAAAATGAAATCCAAGTATATTTAAACACAAAATTCAAATCAAATGTATTAAAAAGATGAAATTCAAATCACCAGTGACCTCACAATCACTCCTGGCAGTCTTCAAGAAATCGTGGAAAACTGAAGAAGTGGTAGGTGGCATGGGATGAACAAATGACTTGAATATCAAACCAGTGAGAAAGTCAAGCACAGAATGCCTGGTCCCATGGAGCACACACAGGCTTGATGAGTAGGTTCCACCCGAGGTTCACATCCTAATTCTGCCAGTTACCTGAGGTCCTGCAACTAGTGCCTTGTCAAGTCCACAGCCCCAGTTGCCTTGTTTGTAAAACAGGTGCAAGGCTATTTGCCTCAGAGATGGTGGGGGATTGAGAACATAGCTAAAATGTCCAGTACAGTTAGCCAGCCCCTAGCCAAATGTTAGGTTTCTTTTCTGCTCTACGCCATAATGCTCTACAATATGCTGGATTTAGAGAAGACATACCCACTTTCAGGAAGGCATATCTTCTAAATGTTTTCCCAGAGGCAAAGATGAATTTTCATCTCACCATCCACAACCACACCTGGCCCTCCTTGCTTGAATGATACATTCCGGGTGTCAATGATACTGTACACAGGCCCCTGATGGAAACATTCCACACAACTGGTGATGCTAGTCATCCTTGCCTGGTAGAGAAAATGACCAGAATGTGAGTGGAGCAGACCAGCCATCCTATGGCCTGTTTCCACCACTACAGGAGCAGAACATATATGTGTCAAAACATAGAAGAAACTGCTTTTGCCTCCCTGGGTTTCTCCTTTTCTCTTTTCTGTCTCTCCCAGCCCAGCTCAGGAAGCAGGAGAAAAAATAGCCAAAGGCAAAAAGACAGAAAGCGTCTATTTCCCCATACTTTGACCACAGGAGTGAAAACAAGTGTCTCATTGCTAAATGTCAGATTGGTGATGTCCTGGTGGGCTGGTGTGTCCACTTTGGAGAGAGGTGTGGCTGTCACACCAGGGTGTTAGTCTCAGTCTTCTTCAGCGTGGGTTCCCCAACTCGATCTATCAGAAACATTTACTCATAGGGACCAGAACTTAGGTCTCAGGGCTCAGTGTCCCCTTTCAGATCATGACCTCAAAGAACTGGCTTTAAGCTGCAAGGAATACAAGTCAGCCTCCCAAGACTTGTCTGCGAGTCTTCAGGCGCCAGCAAGCCTGCCTCTCGGGTGCTGCTGATCTCCAATAACCTGGATTTTCGTCTTCCAGTTTCACAGGTCTAAACCACTCATGCCCTGAAAATATCTCAATTCCAATGCATTCCTCTTTGCCTGGGTAACCTAGGGTATGAACAGCTACCTTCTGCTTTGATAAATTCTGTGCAGCTAGGAGTTCGAAGAGACCAGAAACTTGGAAAAGACTTGCTGAGGAGTCACTTCTCCATCACTTTTCTCTGATCTTAAGAGTCAGCCCAGGGCTAAGCTGAGCCTGTATAGCGCTGACTGGCCTTGTGTTCTGGCACTGGGACTGCACTCACCTTTTATTTCATGCTCACAGAGTAGGGAACGCTTTTGTGAACTGGCCTTTAAAAAGCTTTACAGAATCCACAGTCTAGATGTTCTCTGCCTGTCCTCGGTTTGCCTGTTATGTTGCAAGAATGTGACCCAACAGCCTCCACACCCAGATGACTCAGTCCTAGCTTTAATGAGTGTTTTTCAGGCCTTTCTGGGGCAGGGCCTTTTCAGCCTTGTTGGCCAGGTGTTCCCTATGCCAGCACTGCCCTGCCCCTGCGTGAGCCAGGATGGGAGTTTAAAAACTGCTCCCCATAGGCGGCAGGAGTGGAACGTGGAGCTTTGTCTGTTTCACTCCCCAGCAGCTCACTCTTGGCCCCAGGAGGAAAACAAGAAGGTTAACGAGGCACAACCCAGAGGTGTAAGTCAGAGGTTAGGAAAAACTTACGTGGTGGGATTGGCTTTAGAGCTGGCCATCTGGCTTCCTCTTGCTTTGAGAAAAAGACAGTTGGTATCACCTAGTGGTTGTGTGAAGATGTCTATCTTTTAGCTAATTGGCTTTTGATGTATGGGACATCCAAGTTGCTCAAAACACAAAGCCAAAAAATCAAAAATTGACTACGAAGTTTCTGGGGGTAAAATGAAAGATAACATATAATACTTAGCAATTCAGAGATTCTCAGAGACTGGCTAAAAAAGAGATGGAGGAGAAAAAGAAACCCCTGTGTTCTAGAGCCACGACAAAAGGCCAGACACTGGATAAACAGCCTCAGAAGAGACATTGATGAATTATTTTTAAATGCATGCTTCTCTTTGAAAAGGAATTGCTTAGGGAAGGTGTATGTGTTAATTACTACTCTTGCTAAATGGGAAAATTAACTGATTCTTGCTCTTTGGTAAAGAGTATTAGATGTTAAAAATTCAGGCCTCCCTGCAAAAATGCAAATACATTCCATTTATTAATGAACTGTAACAAAAGCAGACTTAAATAATAATTACTTTTATGAAAAGAGATGAAATACAAGTGCAATTCACACATTCACCAATGATTCTTCTGTTTGCTGCACTTGTCTGTGAATCATCTAACACGAAACAGCTGTTAAGGCCTCTCTGTTCCAAGGACATCGTGAGTTCTACCAGGAACTGCAACCCAGTTTGTGGTCTAGTTGTTGGCAGAAATTGCATAATACGTGCTCCTGCCAACCAGGCCTACCCTGCAGGGTGGATATTCAGGCCCTCCTGCAGGCCCTGGAGTGGACATATTTTGGGCTGCCCCTAGCCCCAGCAGGAAGCACAAGCCTCCTGGTTTCTCATGCCAAACTGTTGCCTGATTCCTGGCCACACTCATAGGTTTGTTTGTTTTGTTGGGGGAGAGCCTTTTAATTTGATATAATTTCAATCTTGCAAAAAAATTACAAGAACAGTAGAAGGAATTCCTACAATTATTTGGCCAGAGTCACTGATGGTTTGCATTTTTTTGTCTTATTCTCTATCCATAAATATGTATGTGAGAGAGATATATATATATATGATATATATAAATATATATGTGAGAGATATATATATATGATATATGTAAATATGTATGTGAGATATATATATATGTATATATATATATGTGTATATATATATATATATAGCCTACTGAACCATTTAAAAGTAAATTGTTGGTTGGGCACAGTGGCTTATGGCTGTACTCCCAGCAGTTTCAGAGGCAAGGCAGGAGGATTGCCTGAGGCCATGAGTTTGAGACCAGCCCGGGCAACATAGGGAGACCCCTGTCTCCGCCAAAAATAAAAAAGTTAGCTGGATGTGGTGGCATGTACCTGTGGTCCCAGCTACTCAGGAGACTGAGGTAGGAGGATCACTTTAGCCCAGGAGGTTGAGGTTGCATTGCAGAGTGAGCCATGATTGTGCCACTGTACTCTAGCCTGGGCAACAGATTGAGTCCGGTCTCAAAAAAAAAAAAAAAAAAAAAAAAAAGAAAGAGTAACTTGGAGCTAGTGTGCCCCTTTACCCCTAAAAACTTAAATGTGCTTTTCATTTTTTTAGAGACAGAGTCTCACTCTGTTGCCTAGGCTGGAGTATAGTAACATAATCCTAGCTCGCTATAACCTCAAATTCCTGGGCTCCAGTGATCCTCCTGCCTCTGCCTCCCAGGTAGCTGGAACTACAGACAGGCACTTGCCACTGTGCCTGGGAAAGTTTTATAATTTTTTCTAGTTATGGGGTCTCATTATGTGCCCAAGCTTGTCTCAAACTCCTGGCCTTAAACCGTCCTCCTGCTTTGGCCTTCAGTGTACATTTTCCAAGAACAAAGACATTCTCTTACCTTCCCTTACAATTAACACAATCAGGAATTAAGCATTAATACAGTGCTGCTATCTATCTCATCCATTGCCCTGACAGGGCTCTTACTTTTCCTGTGTCCAAGATCACACAATAGCATTCAGTTGCCAAGTCTATTTAATTTCCTTCTCCAAGCATCTTACTGGAAGGCACATGATATTGGATATTGTATATTGGTTTATGCCAATATAGTGATCTAAGGTTTGATGACTTGATTAAAGTGGTGTCTGCCACTGTGGAGTTATTATTTTCCCTTTGTAATAAATAAGTAATTTGTGGGAGCATACTTTGCAACTGTATATCCTATTTCTTTTTTTTTCTTTTTCTTTTTTTTTTTTTTTGAGATGGAGTTTCGCTCTTGTTACCCAGGCTGGAGTGCAATGGTGCAATCTCGGCTCATTGCAGCCTCCACCTCCTGGGTTCAGGCAATTCTCTTGCCTCAGCCTCCTGAGTAGCTGGGATTACAGGCACGCGCCACCATTCCCAGCTAATTTTTTGTATTTTTAGTAGAGACGGGGTTTCACCATGTTGACCAGGATGGCCTCGATCTCTTGACCTCATGATCCACCCGCCTCGGCCTCCCAAAGTGCTGGGATTACAGGCGTGAGCCACCGCGCCCGGCCTGTATATCCTATTTCTTATCAAACATGTACTCATCAGTTTTAGCATTCATTGATGATTTTCTCCCTCCATCATTCCTTGTATATTTATTAGTTGGCATTCTACTGTAATGAAGAGATTTCTGCCAGGCATAGTGGCTCACACTGTAATTCTAGCACCTTGAAAGGCCAAGGCAGGAGGATCACTCGAGCCCAGGAATTTGAGATCAGCCTGGGCAACACAGTGAGACCCTGTCTCTAAAACTAATTTAAAGCAAAAACTAGCCAGGCATGGTGGTACATGCCTGTAGTCCCAGCTACTTGGGAGGCTAAGGTGGGAGGAACACTTGAGCCCAGGAGAGCAAGGCTGCAGTGAGCTATGATTGTGCCACTGCACTCAAACCTGGGCAACAGAATGAGACCCTGTCTCAAAAAAAGAAAGAAAGAGAGAGAGAAAGAAAGGGAAGGAAGGAACGAACGAACGAACGAAGGAGAGATTTCCCCTCATTTCTATTTAAAAACTGCATTTATTTGTTTATATCCATATGGGTTCTTATTTTATTCAATGGGATAAGACCCATTACAAATATTATTTTTGATACTTAAATTGTTTCAGATTTGGCCTCTCCAAATTGGCATCTGGTCCTTACAACATCCCATTTTCCTTGGAGCACTTTTTTACATTTTGGCCAAGATGTTTCAGATTAATCCTCTCCAGCTTTTCCTGTTCCAGCTTTGGAATAAGCCATTTCTCAAAGATCCCTGGTTCCTTTAGTGAAGAATGGCATTTGGAAAGCAAGACCTGGGTGCTTATCGCTCTCATTCCTATTGGTGTGTCATTGCTTGTAGGCCCTCTCAGCAGACAGGATTAGGTAATAGATTATACACACACAGAAATAGCTGTAGAGACATAGATGTATATCAGAAAACACGAATTCCTACTGATTAACTCCATTTCTGATGCAGTAAACGTTCCACATTTGTAACTTCTTTCCTAACAGTGAAAAGTCTGGTTCCTGTTACCCTTAAACTCAAGAATATACAGAATGTAGTTTCAGAATTACTAGTCCATAGCGCTGCTAAAAGTAAGTTCAATTTGCTCACTTTTTTTTTTTTTTTGAGACGGAATCTCACTCTTGCTGCCCAGGCTGGAGTGCAATGGTGCGATCTCGGCTCACTGCAACCTCTACCTCCCAGGTTCAAGGGATTCTCCTGCTTTAACCTCCCGAGTAGCCAGGACTACAAGTGTCTGCCACCACGCCCCGCAAATTTCTTATATTTTTAGTACAGATGGGGTTTCACCATGTTGGCCAGGCTGGTCTTGAACTCCTGACCTCAGGTGATCCACCCGCCCTGGCCTCCCAAAGTGCTGAGATTACAGGCATGAGCATGCCCAGCTTGCTCACATTTTTAAAGGTAAAATTTATATATATTGAAATACACAAGTCCTAAGGATACAATTCAATAATTTTTTATAAATAGATACACCCTTGTGATTTATACTTTTTTTTTTTTTTTTTTTTTTTTGAGACAGGGTCTTATTCTGTGCTCAGGCTCGAGTGCAGTGGTTGACCATGGCTCACTGTGGCCACTACCTTCCAGGCTCAAGTGATCCTCTCACCTCAGCCTCCTGAGTAGCAAGGACTACAGAAGCACACCACCATACCCTGCTACTTTTTGTATTTTTTGTAGAGATGGGGTTTCACCATGTTGCCCAGACTGGTTTCAAACTCCTGGACTCAAGCAGTATGCCTGCCTTGGTCTCCCAAAGTGCTGGGACTACAGATGTGAGCCACCGCACCTGGTCCATACTTCTTTTTCCTTTTCTTCCTCTTTCCTCCTCCTCCTTTCCTTCTTCCTTCCTTTCCTTCTTTCTTCTTCTTTTTTTTTGGGTAGAGATGGGTTCATGCTATACTGCCCAGGCTGGTCTCGAACTTCTAGACTCAAGCAATTCTTCTAGCCTTAGCTTCCCAAAGTGCTGGGAGTTACAGGTGTAGCCACCATGCCCTACCTAAATCTTCCTTCTTTTTTTCCAATTTCGTGGTGGTTACGGTCCTCTCTTCCAGCGACAGCCTGAGACAGGAGGTGATGAGGTTTTCTCACAAGGGTTCTTTGTGAGCATGACTGTGGGGGTGGACAGGAACCATGTGTCTTATGGGTGATTAGTAAGTGTGAAATCACTCAGCACACCCAGAAGATGTGGCAAGTGGCCAGAGTTGGGAGGACAAAGAGAGAAGGTAGGTGAGCTCCTACGCACCCTGAAATGCTTATGAATGACTCGGTAATGCAAAGGCAAGACCTCCATGGTGCAGGGTAGAAACTAAGGTTCCTTAGAACGAGGAAGTTACACCCAGGATAATATTTAGAGAACAGTGGGGTTGTAATAGCTTATTTGAAAAGGGTCAGTGTGGTTCAGTCACGGGAGCTTTTGAAAAGGCTCTTGGACATGAAGGCACTTAGTTCTTCTCTTCATGTTGGCCCTTGACTGTGTTAGCTGTTTAATAAGCAGTTGCTTGTTCTGTCTGTGGCTTTGGTGTACTTGAATTCCTCCCAACAAGGCTAAAAGCTCCTTGAGGGGGGTGACAGTGTCATGCATTTTTCTGTTTTCCTACCCTGTCAGATGACCAGGAAATGTCTAGTAGATACTTCTGAATTGAATTGAGTCTTCTTAGTTCCCTTGACAAGTTCCTGTTTCTACTGTATCTGACTTCCTAGTGAGTAGGCACACAGACTGGCTGAATACATCATAAACCAATTCCACTAAATTGTTGCTGAGTCAAATTGTTAGCCCTTTCGGGAGTCTGCTTTTAGAAGATGACAATAACGAATGGGCGATGCTTAGTAATCCAAGCAGAATGGACCCAGTGGTGGAATTACAGGCAATAGGGAGCTGGGGGGAGGACTTTGATGAGCAGGGGGCTCTTTGCTGCCTCACAAGTCCTGCTGTATCACCTGTGTCCCTCTTCCCCTGAGGTCATCAGAATGTTGGGCCATAAAGGGATCATTATTTTCTCCTGATGGACGTCTTTTGCTCTCCTGACTCTTCTCTTTGCTGTTTAATTTTTGTTGTTTCCTTTGGTCCAACACCAAATTGGCTGCAGCACCTTCCTCTAAAGAGCCCCGTAGACACCAGCATCTCTTGCCAGGATCTCCTAGTGGCAAACCCTCCAAGCTTTCTGCCTTTATCCCCTCTAGCAAGACTGTGCAGACACTAGCAGGCAAGCAGCCAGGGCCTCTGTACGGCTGGTTCCCCTCCATGACAGGCCAGAGTCATTCCAGAATTTGGTTCACACTCTGTAGATCCTAGATTTGCTCAAGTGCTTAGTGGTGCAGGTTCTGCCTTTGCCTGCCTTCCTCTGCTGCCCTGACCGGCGTCTAGCCCTCACTGACTCTTACCTAGATTATTTTAACACCTACTTCCTAATGAGTCTACCTGCTGCTGGCTGTGGTAAGATGTAAATCCATTTGGCCATGATCCTAAATTTACGATTAGCCTCCTCCTGGGACCACCACTGGCACCACTAGTCCCTGAGAGGTATTTACAGGTGACAAGGCTAGAGAAATAGACCATTTAGTACCCCACTTAGAACTCCATCCAAACAAGCTAGACGGGGCCACTGCTGAACTGGAGGGTCTTACTTGGATCCAAGGCTAATGGTTGTTTCGAAACCTTGGCTTCAATTAAAGTTCCCCCTAGATCATTTTAACTGGGGAACTTTAAAAACTACCAAGGTTTCATGATGAAATTTTGCTGTGTTAAAACAAATTTTTTTTTTTTTCGGACAGAGTCTCGCCCTGTCACCAGGCTGGAGTGCAGTGGTGCAATCTCAGCTCACTGCAACCTCCACCTTCCAGGTTCAAGCAATTCTCTTGCCTCAGGCTCCCAAGTAGCTGTGACTACAGTTGTGTGCCACCACACCCGGGTAATTTTTGGTATTTTTTTTAGTAGAGATGGGTTTTTGCTGTGTTAGCGAGGATGGTCTCGATTTCCTGACCTCATGATCTGCCCTCCTCGGCCTCCCAAAATGCTGGGGTTACAGGCGTGATCCACCGCGCCTGGCAACAAATTTTTAAAAAATAAATAGGGCTGGGTCCAGTGACTGACACCTGTAATCCAAGCACTTTGGGAGGCTGAGGTGGACAGATTACTTGCTGTCAGGAGTTCAAGACCAGCTGGCCAACATGGTGACACCCCATCTCTACTAAAAATACCAAAAAATTAAGCCTGGCATGGTGGTAGGCACCTATAATCCCAGCTACTCTGGAGGCTGAGGCATGAGAATTGCTTGAACCCAAGAGGCAGAGGTTGCAGTGAGCTGAGAGATCACGCCATTGCACTCCAGCTTGGGCAACAGAGTGAGCCTCCATCTCAAAAATAAATAAATAAATAAATAAACAAATAAATAAATAATAAATACCAATGACCAGTACCTACTCCCCGAGTTTCGATTTAATTAGACTGGGTTGAGGCCTAAGCATGCTGATTCTTTCCTTTGAAATGAACTTTCATAAAAGCACAAAAGCACTTAAGTAAAACAAAAAAAGTTATAAGTTCATTGTCAGGATATTTTACATATTGTTACAAATTTTCATTACAGTTTTTTGTTTGTTTGTTTGTTTGTTTTGAGACGGAGTTTCACTGTTGTTGCCAGACTGGAGTGCAATGGCGCGATCTCACCTCACCGCAACCTCCGTCTCCTGGGTTCAAGCAATTCTCCTGCCTCAGCCTCCCGAGTAGCTGGGACTACAGGCACGCACCATCATGCCCAGCTAATTTTTGTATTTTTAGTAGAGATGGGGTTTCACCTTGTTGACCAGGATGGTCTCAATCTCTTGACCTCGTGATCTACCCGCCTTGGCCTCCCAAAGTGCTGGGATTATAGGCATGAGCCACCGTGCCCGGCCTTCATTACAGTTTTAATTGCTGCAAAATGTCTAATGTAGTAAGACCTGCCATTTGTTGAAGGTTTAATTTGTTTCCAACGTTTAGCAATTATAAAAGGAATCATGAGAGCAACTGTCACACACCTTTTCTTTAAAAAATATTTCCTTAGGACAAATTCTGAGAAGCTTTATTGCTGAACAAAATGGTATAAAAATATTTTTGGCTGGGCAAGAGGGCTTATGCCTGTAATCCCAGCACTTTGGGAGGCTGAGGTGGAAGGATTGCTTGAGGCCAGGAGTTCAAGACCAGCCTGGCCCAACATGGTAAAACCCCATCTCTACACACACACACACACACAAAAATTAGTGGGGCATCATGGCATGTGACTGTAGTCTCAGCTACTCAGGAGGCTGAGGTAAGAGGGTCATTTGACCCTAGGAGGTCGAGGCTGTAGCGAGCCATGATCATGCCACTGTACTCCAGCCTGAGTGACAGAGCGAGACCCCATCTCAAAAAAAAAAACAAAAAATATATATATATATTTTAGAATTTGGTATTGTCAAATTGCTTTTCAAAATGTTCCTAACCAATTTACACTCATTCCAGAATAAAAGAAATGTTCTATTTATCCAGCACTGGATATTTGCTAAAATAAAACTTTTATTCTATACTTCATTGTATATGTCTATACACTAAGCAGCGTAAATGACATCTCGGTTAACAATGAAGTACATATACAATGGTTATCTCATAAGATTATAATGGAGCTGAAAGATTCCTATTGCCTATGTTGTCATAGCTATTGTAATGTAGTAGCACAACACATTACCTTTTCTATGTTTAGATGTGTGTAGATACACAAAGACCGTCGTGTTAGGATTGCCCACAGTGTTCAGTACTGTAACATGTTGTACAGGTTTATAGCTTAGAAGCAAGAATAGGCTTTATAGTATATCTTAGCTGTTTAGTAGGCGATATCATCTAAGTTCAGGTAAATACACTCTGTGATGTTCATTTAATGGTGAAATCTCCTAACAATGCATTTCTGAAAACACATCCCTGTCTCTTATAAGTGATGCATGACTGTAAGTGAGGCTTACATATTTTTTTAAAGCTCCCCAGGCAATTCTAAGGAGTCTGGGTAGAAAACAACAGTGGTCTCCATTGGAAACCAGCCAAATTATTGTAGCCTCTTTTCCTCAGCCCCTGGAGATTGTTTGCTGTGATAGCAAAAGGCCCAGGAAGAGACCCCCAAGGAAGGCTGGGAAAGATGGCATGTGCCTGTAATCCCAGCATTTTGGGAGGCTGAGGAAGGAGGATCACTTGCATCTAGGAGTTTGAGGTCTCACTATGTTGCCTAGTGACATCAGAGCTATTGTAATATAGTAGCACAACACATTACCACGTACCACCTCACCTGGATAATTTTTATTTTTTGTAGAGATGGGGTCTCATTGCGTGCCTGTAGTGCCAGCTACTCAGGAGACTGAGGTGGAAGGATCTGTTGAGCCCAAGAGTTCGAGGCTGCAGTGGGCTGTGATTGCACCATTGTACTCAGTATGGGTGACAAGGTATGACTCTGTCTCAAAAAAACAAAAAATAAAAAACAAACAAACAAAAAACCAAGGAAATGGGCACTAGGGGAAAGAAGAGGTTTCTTGCTAAGGCCTGGGGCCAAGCCTAGCCATCCTCTCTGGGTTTTCCTAGGGAGGGGTTCTTCTCTAGCTGCCTGGGTTTGAAAGGAGTCCCAGGAAAGGGAAAACAGAACAAGAAAAGGACAATGTCGTGCATGGTCAGGAGCTTAGAGCTTCTCCCACAACTCTTCGTCTGCTTCCCACCCTTGGCCCTGACTCCCAGAAGCCTCTGGCTGTGCTAACATCGCCATCAAATGTGCCTCCATGCCTCCTCCATACTCCATCCCCATAGTTTTTATAGGGAAGCACTACTGGTACATCCTAAATAACAGAGAAATAAATATGGCAAAATTGGAAAGTTCTCCTCACCAACCGCCACTTCCACTCCCTTGCCCAGAAATAACTTGATAATAGTTAAGTGTGTATCCTTCAAGACCTTCCTCCCCCTCCCCTCCTCCTCTTCCTCCTCCTCCTCCTTCTGCCTAGAAGTTTTTCTATCATTTTATCAAGCCTAACTTGTGAAACAGTGTGTGTGTGTGCATACAAATTGTTTTAATTCATACGTGGGATCATGCTATATGTATTTTCTCCAGCTTGCCTTTATCATTGACAATATAGGTTGGACTTCTTTCCATGGTGGTTAATATAGAGCTGCCTCATTCCTTTTCACAGCTGTGTGATAATCCATGGTATATATGTATAAATAAATAAATATATATATATACACACACACATATATATATATTTGTGGGTGTTTGTTTTTTTTTTTTTTTTTATATATATATATATTTTTTTTTTTTTTTTTTGAGACAGAATCTCACTCTGTCACCCAGGCTGGAGTGCAGCAGCACGATCTTGGTTCACTGCAACCTCTGCCTCCTGAGTTCAAGCGATTCTCCTCCTGCCTCAGCCTCCCGAGTAGCTGAGATTACAGGCATGTGCCAGCATGCCCAGCTAATTTTTGTATTTTAGTAGAGATGGGGTTTCACCATGTTGGCCAGGTTGGTCTCCAACTCCTGACCTCAAGTGATCTGTCCACCTTGGCCTCCCAAAGTGCTGGGATTACAGGCATGAGCCATCATGCCTGGGCAATTATATATAATTTAACACTTCCTGTTTGCTAGATGTTTTTGTTGTTTCTCTTTTTCTCTTTGACGACAATGCTATAATGGAAACCTTTGTGTATGTCATTGTGCCATCTACCTGGCTTTGAATTATTACCACTGCCAGAAAATTCCTGGTGTTGGGTGCCAATTATGCCAGCAGACCCCGAGGTATCTCTTCTGTCCTCAGAACTCCTTTAGCCTGTGGCAGAATAGCAGGCTCCCCCAGTTCTCACACTATGAGCCTGCAGTTGTGGTTGCAAACACACCTGTGTTTGTACAGCCTGCCAGAGTTCTGAAACCAGTCCCACTGCCCCATCATGGAGAGGTGCAAAAACTACAGACACGTATCCCATGTCCCTCTGACCACTGGGAGGAAAGAAAAGGGGTCAACTCCTTCAAAAGCTATCTAGCTGGAGAAAGTATGCAACTGGATTTCTAGCAATGTTTTTCAGGATTTTTACTCTTGCTTGCGGGGTGGGAGAGAATCAATGAGATGGAAGATATAAGGAGCTCAAGTGGCGGGGGCGGTCCAAAGCAGCAGAGGGGCCAAGGGAGTGTGTGTGTGTATGTGCATGTGTGTGTGTGTGCATGTGTGTGTGCATGTGTATGTGTGTGCATGTCTGTGTATGTTTCCTGTATATGTCCATGTGTGTGCATTATGTATGTGTATGTGTGAGCACATGTGTGTGCATATCTATATATGCACGTGTACATGTGCATGTGTGTGTGTGTGTGTGTGGTGTGTAGCCATGAACAGAGACAGCCAACCCCTGATTGAATATGTTATACTTTTGTCCTTTAATATTTTCAAGCCCACTGGTCCTGCAAGAAGCAGTAAGGGCTAATGAGGAACAGGTGTACTTTGGGAAACAGGAAATCTGGTTCCATTTATGACTTCATTGTGCCTTGCCCTGGAGTTTTGAGCAGCTTTAGTTTGCTGCTCCATTTTTCACATCCCTCTTCTCTGGAGGTACAATCTGCACCTTTAGGATGCACGAGTTGGGTTTCTTGCTTTTCCTGAAGATAGTACTAGTGCCATTAGCTGTTAAAAATGGAATATGGGCCAGCGTGGTGGCTCAGACCTGTAATCCCAACACTTTGGGCAGCTGACACAGAAGGACCACTTGAGCCCAGGAGTTCAAAACCAGCCTGGGAAACATAGTGCAACCTTGAATCTACAAAAACATTTACAAATGAGTCAGGTGTGGTGGCATGTACCTGTAGTCCCAGCTATTCAAGAGTCCAGGAGGTCGAGACTGTAGTGAGTTCTGAGCTTTGCCATTTGTGTGGATGTTTGATGCATCTGGCCTGCCCCACTTAGAAATTGTCTTCTTCCTTTCTTTTTTCTTTTTTTCTTTCTTTTTTTTTACTTTTTTCCACCTGCAACGATCTTGATTGAGTTATACTTTTTTTTTTTTTGAGGTAGAGTTTCACTCCTGTTGCCCAGGCTGGAGTGCAATGGCAAGATCTCAGCTCACTGCAACCTCTGATGCCCGGGTTCAAGCGATTCTCCTGCCTCAGCCTCCCAAGTAACTAGGCTTACAGGCGTGTACCACCATGCCCAGCTAATTTTGTATTTTTAGTAATACCAGGGTTTCTCCATGTTGGTCAGGCTGGTCTTGAACTCCCCACCTCAGGAGATCTGCCTGCCTCAGCCTCCCAAAATGCTAGGATTACAGGCATGAGCCACCACGCCCAGCCTCTCCTTCCTTACTTTCTGGACACACAGAAAGAGCATATGTTTGTAGTATTAAAGGCAGAGGATGAACTTCCTGTGTGGCAGCTCCCCTGAAATGTATTCTTGCACTCAAAATGCAATGGCAGATGTTGACTTGCTCTCACAACCCTTCAGAAAGTCTTGAGGGAACGCTGGTATGCTGTCAGAGAAGAACAGTAAACAAGGCTGCTGCTTCTTAAAGCAGGGATGAGCTAAGTTTCAGTAGAATTAAAGTCTTCTCATGTAAAAGTAATTTGTGTAAACCAGGATTTTAAAAAACTTTTGACTGAAGTGTAACATGTATACATCAAAGATCACACATCGTCAGTGCATAAGTTCATGAATTTGTACAAAGTGAACCCATTACATAAGTCAAGAAGTAGAACATTAGCAACACCCTAAAAAACACCCTCATTCCCCTTCCAGTTACTAATTCTGTGGGTTATCACCACTAATCTAAATTCTAAAACTTTATATTAATTTTGCCTGCTTTTGAACTTTATGTATAATGTATTTGTGAAATGTATTCACAATGTACATAGATCTTCTTATTTATTCTCATTACTATAGGGCATTCTATTATCTAAAAATACCACCATTTATTTGTTCATTCTATGTGGATGGAATTTTGGGTTTTCTTCAGTTTGGGCTATTACAAATTATGAACTGTCTTGCACATGTCTTTTGGTGGTTGTGTGCATGCATTTCTGTTGGCCAGATTTCTAAAAGTAGAATTTCTGGGTCACAGTGTAGGCATACACTCAGCTTTAGTGGACACCAGAAATCACAGTGTATGAGAATTGTGAATGTGTTTTTGATAGGAGAAAGAGCACAAGGGTAAAAATCAGGCCCCAGGCTTCTGGTCCCCTCCCAGGGTTGGCTTACAGGAAAGCCAAAGCAAACCATGTATTCTGTGTCTCTTCAACTGTAAATCAGAAATCAGAAATAATTAGTACCTGCTCTGTTCCTTGTGGGATGGGACAACCTTCCACAAAGACTAGTGCTGCACAAACGTAGGCTGTCATTAAAACGGAAGCAGAGGAGGGAGCTTTTTAATGATTAATGAGGAAAGAATAACTATAGTTATGTGAATTTCCACCTCCAATTAAGAATTCACAGATCAGATTAACTGCTCTGTTAGGCAGCGCTGTATTGCCAGAGGGGTCTGCAGTATTATTCTCTCAAACCTGGACACAAAGTGCAACCTTCCAAACCTGTCCTCTGTATTTTGTTACAAGATTCCTCAACTATCTGGAGGTCCAGGGTTCTTCTTCGTGTCTTCTCTCAATCTCTAAATAACCCACCTTCCTCCTCCCAGCATCAGCCAGCATTTGCCTGATCTGGGAAAACTGGGCTCTGCCTTAACAGATCAGCTATAACACACTAGGAAAGCCAAAGGATAAAATCTTTCCAAGTCTTCTTATTATTATGTTAAACTTTTTTAAAAAGATGGGGTTTCACTATGTTGCTCAGGCTGGTCTTGAACTCCTGGGCTCAAGCAACCCTTCTGCGTTTGTCTCTCAAAGTGCATGGATTACAGGTGAGAGCCACTGCACCCTGCCCTTCCTGCATTATTGAACATAAATGTTGAGTACTGCCAAAGAGTGCTTTGGTCCCACCGAGATACTAAAATTTTGCAGGCATTTATTCTATCAAAGGTTATGCTAAGTGAAACCAGAGGCTGTAAAAAATAATAATTAATTGAAAGTAGCGTCCAAATCTCGTCCATCCTATTGGTTTCCATATACGTAGTCACACGAGTAGGAGGCAGCGCCCTCTTCTGGCCAATGCTACATTTGCATGGCTGTGGCTAAAGGATTGCCAACACACGGGACTGGTTTTTCACCTGGGGCAGGCTCATCTTGGGGTTATTATCAGTCTTGAATGAATCGCATTTGGGGATTCATCCTCCCCTTTCTCTTCCAAGAAGAAAAATGAAACCTATGATGGCTGATTGTGTGTCAATATGGCTAGGCTAGGGTGCCCAGTCAACACTAATCTAGATGTTGCTGGGAAGATATTATTTTAGATGTGATGAATATTTAAGTCAGTAGACTCTGAGTAAAGCAAATTACTCTTCCTAATGTGGGTTGACTCATCCACTCAGTTGAAGGCCTTAGGAACAAAGACGGAGGTTTCCTGGAAAAGAATCAATTCTGCCTCAAGTCTGCAATATAGAAACCCTACCTGAGTTTCCAGACTGCAGATTTTAAATATAAGATGGCAACACTAACTCTTCCCTGAAATTCTGGCAAGCTGGCCTGCTCTGCAGATTCCAGACTTACCAATCCCCACAAGTGGGTTAGTCAATTCCTTAAAATAAATCTGAATGTATGTGTGTGTATCCCTATGTGTTCAGTTTCTCTGGAGAACCCTAACTGATCAAAACCCAACTCTAAAACCTATTTCAGGTCCCTTGATAGCTATTTAAATATGATGCCAGTGACATCATATTTAAATAGCTATCAAGGGACCTGAAATATAGCAATTGACCGTCTGGGTTCCAGTTTAAGTCCCAGGCCAACCCACTTACTAGCATCATGAACTTTTACTTAATTATGCTTAGCCTTGGTTTCTTCATTTGTGTAAGGGAGAAAATGGCAATATTTGGCCAGGCACAGTGGCTCACACCTGTAATCCCAGCACTCTGGGAGGCTGAGGCAGGTGGATCTCTTGAGCTTAGGAGTTCAAGACCTGCCTGGGCAACATGGCAAAACCCTGTCTCTACAAAAAATATAAAAATTAGCTGGGTATGGTGGCACATGCCTGTAGTCTCAGCTACTCAGGAGACTGAGGCAGGAGAATCACTTGAGCCTGGTAAGTGGAGGCTGCAGTGAGCTGTTTCTGTGCTACAGCACTCCAGCCTGGGCAAAAAAGTACCCTGTCTTAAAAAAAAAAAAAAAGGAAAAGAAAAGAAAAAATAGTAGTATTTGCTGAATAGGCTATTGTAAAGCTTAAACAACAAAACACATGTGCTTAGAATAGTATCTCACTCAGAGTAGGTACTCAATAAAAGTTAGTAGTTACTAAAGTTACTGCAGGAAGCTGCCAGAGAAGGATAATTTACAAAGTGAGGAAAGCTAGCTAGCTTAGTTCACTTTCCTCCCCCACATTCCTCTCCCAAAACTCTCGGGCACAGGCAGCCTCTGTTTTTCACTACAACCTATTCCTGGGGTATATTATAAATGTATATCATATAATTCTTCTAAAGTCTCCTATCTCTTCCCATAGGAATCAATCAAAGTTAAAAGTTGGATTCCAAGACTATACTTTCAGGAATCATTTCTATAGTTTGCTAGTAGGGAAGTTTCTCTGAATGTGTAGAGCAAAAAGAAAAAAAGTTTCAAATTCCAAATTAAGGACAAAATCATCCATGAAATCATTACTATGTCACAAAAGCCAAGTAAAGTTATTTTTTAAGTCTTAATATGGGATTTCCATAAAACTTAATCCTTACTCCACAATACAGCTTTTTATAATCAATTTAATTGGCAAGTTTGTTTGCTTCCTAACAATTTAGAAGGACTTTCAGAAGATAATTTGGCTGGCCAAAACCTATTTTTATATCTAGCCAAATAGTTATCTCTAGATGGAGGGAGACGGGTTCATTTATATTTCCTTTTTACTTTGCGTTTCTTTCAGCAATGCACCAGAAAAACTCACGAGACTCACTGGTTGGCTGGGTGTGGTGACTCATGTCTGAAATCCCAGTACTTCAGGACGCCAGGGAGGGTAGATTGCTTGAGCCCAGGAGTTCAAGGCCAGCCTGGGCAACATGGCAAAACCTTGCCTCTACAAAAAATTACTCAGGCGTGGTGGAACACACCTCCCAGCTACTCAGGAGGCTGAGGTAATAGGATCACTAGAACCTGGGAGATTGAGGCTGCAGTGAGCCAAGATCTCGCAACTTTACTCCAGCCTGAGCGACAGTGACACCTATCTCAAAAATACGTTAAAAAAAAGACTCAATGGCAGGTTGTATACTCACTACTAAGGTTTATTATAGCAAAGTATACATAGCAAAAGCAGCAGGAAAAAGACATACATCAGCAGGCTCCAGAGAGGTTCAACACAGGTTTCCAACATCTTTCATTGTCTGGGGCTACACAGGAGCACTCCCTCTCAAGCAGTTAACTACAGGAACAGGTGTGGAATATCTTTGCCCATGAAAGCCTGCCTGAATCTCAGAGTCCAAGGCTTTTATGAGGAGCTGGTCATGTAAGTACAGTATATCCTGCTATGCAATTAGCCATGGCAAGCAAAACTCAGGACCCTAACAATGAAACCTCAATCTTGATGTTTATGGAAAGCAACCTGACAAACCAGTATGGGATGGTTCATTGCTCCAGCTGTATATAACAAAATCACCAATCAGTAGCACAAAGAACTCTCTAAGGACTATATTCCCAGTGGTTGGTCAAGGGTTAATCATGGATTCCTTGGAGACCGGCAAGATTATGCAAACTTACCTGCTGTGTTAACTCTTTCCTCACAGTTTATATTTTCTAAAATGTCTATAATTAACATATATTACTCTTTTTTTTTGAGATGGAGTATCACTCTGTCACCCAGGCTGGAGTGCAGTGGTGCAATCTCAGCTCACTGCAACCTCTGCTTCCTGGGTTCAAGCAATTCTCCTGCCTCAGCCTCCTGAGTAGCTGGGACAGCCATGCACCACCAAGCCTGGCTAATTTTTTGTATTTTTAGTGGAGATGGGGTTTCACCCTGTTTGCCAGGCTGGTCTCAAACTTACGACTTCAGGTGATCCGCCCGCCTTGGCCTTCCAAAGTGCTGGGAATACAGGAGTGAGCCACCACGCGCAGCCAACGTCTACTACTTTTATAATCTTTTAGAAAAGTAACTATTAACATAAAGGCATGCAAACATAATGATTTTCTTTTTAGTTATTTAATGATGCTTTGTAGGCTCTCCACCTTTTCCTGTAGTCAGCAGAGCTGCTAAGACAGCAGTCACCCTACTAGACATGTCATAGATGCTCATCAGAGCCTTTATACACTTTTGGAAAACCATAAAAACAGGCATGAAAGAGCATGTGAAACCTAGGAAAAACCACAACAACCTACTTCCACTTCCCCATCTTAGAGATGAGGAAATGGGAATTCTGAACAGTGAAAGGACTTTCCCCAGGTTATAAACCTTAGGGTTTTCAGTTAAAAGCTTTTTTTGGAATTGATGAAATGTTTGCTCAGTTGTTTCTGAATGTCTTTACCGTGGGCAGAAAAATGTGGATCCCTGAATGATGAGCTCACCTGGACCAAGTGCACATAGTTTGTCCTCCTTCAGTCTGGAGAGTGACTTCCCTTCCTCCCCCTGCCCCAGTGGCCTGACAGGATCCCACAGCTAGAGCATTGCCAGTGCTACTGGGTCAGTGTTCCATCTTGGAATCTAGTGAGAGGATAGGTTCATCTTCACAAATTTTCCTTTTCTCTCACCTTCATTTACTCTCTTGTAAGTTGCGGAGAGGTGTCCATGTCTCTACTAGACTGCAAATTCCTTTTAGATCTCCTGGAACGAGGTTTTATAGTGGATATGATTGCAGATAGTAAAGTCAAATGGTCCGGGTTTTAATTCTGTTTTTGCGTCTACTGCTATGATTTGGCCTATGTGATTTGAGTGAGTTACTTGAGGAAGTTACTTAATGGAAATAGTAGTACCTCCCTCCTAAGGCTACTGGGAGAAGGAAAGAAATGTCTTTCATTTAATAACTCTCAACTAGCATAGGGCTGGGCATATAGTAAATGTTCAATAAATATTAGCTATTATTTTTTAAGTGGATGCTCCATTCATTTTTGAAAATTCTATTCTCTGATTTTTAAAACCATTTTATTGAAGTAATTGACATGCAGTATAAACTGAACATGTTTAAAGTATAGAATATCATGTTTTGATGTGTATACTCCTGTGAAACTATCACCATAATCAAGTCAATGAACATATTCATAACCCCTAAAAGTTTTCTTTTTTTTTTTTTTGAGACAGAGTCTGACTCTGTCACCCAGGCTGGAGTGCAGTGGCACAATCTTGGCTCACTGCAACCTCCACCTCCTCAGTTCAAGCGATTCTCCTGCCTCGGCCTCCCGAGTAGCTGGGATTAGAGGCAACTGCCACCACACTCGGCTAATTTTGTATTTTCAGTAGAGTTGGGGTTTTGTCATTTTTGTCAGGTTGGCCTTGAACTCCTGACCTCAGGTGATCCACTCACCGTGCCCTCCCAAAGTGCTGGGATTACAGGCGTGAGCCACCATGCCTGGCCAAAGGTTTCTTATACCTGTTTGTAATCCCCTTCTGTGTCCTCAGGTGACACTATCTACTATCTATCTCTACAGATTAGCTTGCATTTCCTAGAATCTTATTTATGTAATTGGAATCATATAGTATAGATACTCTTCTTTTGGCTTTCTTTATTCAGCTATGTTGTGAGATTCATTCATGTTGTTGCGAGTATCAGTTACTAAGTAATATTCCATTGTTTGACTGTACCAAAATTTGTTTGCCCATTTAGCTATTGATGGACATTTGGGGCTGTTTCCAGTTTGGAGATATTAGATATGAAACTTATGTGTAAGTCTTTGGACATACACAAATGACCTCTGATTTAACGTTGATTCAACTTATGATTTTTCAACTTTATAGTGGTATGAAAACAATATGCACTCACTAGAAACTGTGCTTCAAGTACCTGTACAACCATTCTGATTTGTACTTTTAGTATAATATTTAATAAATTACATGAGATATTCAGCATTTTATTATGAAATAGGCTTTGTATTAGATGATTTTGCCCCACTGTAGGCTAATGTAAGTGTTCTAAGCACGTTTCAGGTAGGCAAGACTAAGCTATGGTGTTTGGTATGTTAGGTGTATTAAATGCTTTTTCAACTTATGATATTTTCAACTTATGATGAGTTTATTGGGATGTAACCACATTATAAGTTGAAGACCATCTCTACTTATATTTCTCCTGGGAGTAGAATGAGTGGGTCATTAGGTAGGTATATGTTTAACTTTTTAAGAAACTGGCAAATTGTTTTCCAATTGGTTGTACCATTTTATATTCCTACCAGTAGTGTATGAGAATTCCATTGCTCTATATCCTCACCAACAGTTGGTATGGTCAGTGATTTTAATTAAATTAACTTGCTTTATTTATTTTTCTATTTTTATTTACTTATTTATTTATTTTGAGACAGGGGTCTTACTCTGTCATCCAGGCTGCAATGAAATGGTGTGATCATGTCTCACTACAGCCTCGGCTTCCTGGTGTTAAGTGATCCTCCCACTTCAGCCTCCCAATTAGCTGGGACTACAGGCACATGCCACCACACCAGACTAATTTTTTCTATGTTTTGTAGAGATAAGACATCACTCTGTTGCCCAGGCTGGTCTCGAAATTTTGGGTTCAAGTGATCCTCCCACCTTGGCCTCCCAAAGTGCTGAGATTACAGGTGTGAACTACCACACCCAGTCCTGTTTTTAATTGTATACATTCTAGTAAGTGTATAGTGGTATCTCTTTGTGTTTTTAATTTGAATTTCCCTCATGACTAATGATGTTGAGCAATTTTAATGTGCTTATTCACCAATGTGTTTTTTTATGTAATGTCTGCCCTAATCATTTGCATATTTTTTAACTGGGGAAATGTTTTTCTTATTGTTGTTTTGTGACTTCATTCCATATTCTATACAAGTCCTTTATTAGACAGGTGATTTGCCGATACTTTCTCCCAGTCTGTAACTTTATCATTCTCTTAACAGTGTCTTTCAAAGAACAGAAATTCTTAATTGCAATTAACTGCGATTTATCATTTTTTTTTCTCTTATTGATTGTGCTTTTGTTGTTCTAATCTAAGGTCATAAAGATTTTCTCCTGTATTTTCTTCTAGGAGTTTTATAGTTTTAGGTTTTACATTTAGGTCTATAACACATTTTTAGTTTTTGTACACAGTATGAGGTATGGATCAAAGTTAATATTTTTGCCTATGGATGGCCAGTGTTTTCGCATTGTTAAAAAGATTATCCTTTATCTATAAAATCATTTTTGTACTTTTGTACTTTTGTTTACCATATATGTGGTATTTTTACACTCTTTTTTCCCCCAACGATTCATTTGTCTATCTTCATACCAATACCATATCTTGATAACTGTAACTCTATAATAAGTTTTGAAGTCAGGAAATGTATTTTTAGAAGTTTTCTTCTTGGCCAGACACAGTGGCTCATGCCTATAATCCAGCACTTTCGGAGGCTGAGGCAGGAGGATCACCTGAGGTCAAGAGTTCAAGACCAGCCTGGCCAACATGGTGAAACCCTGTCTCTACTAAGAATTCAAAAAAAAAAAAAAAAAAAAAAAAAAATAGCCAGGCATGGTGTCTCATGCCTGTAATCCCAGCACTTTGGAAGGCTGAGGCAATTGGATCACCTGAGGTCGGGATTTCGAGACCAGCCTGACCAACATGGAGAAACCCTGTGTCTACTAAAAATACAAAATTAGCCAGGCTTGGTGGTTCACGCCTGTTATCCCAGCTACTCGGGAAGCTGAGGCAGGAGAATCACTTGAACCCAGGAGGTTGAGGTTGCTGTGAGCTGAGATCACACCATTGCACTCCAGCCTGGTGACAGGGCAAGACTCTGTCTCTAAAAAAAAAAAAAGTTTTTCTTCTTTTCCCAAATTGTTTAGCTATTCCAGGTCTTTTGCATTTCCAAATTATTAATGATTTTAAAATCAGTTTGTTGATTTTTACACAAAAAACTGCTGAGGTTTTGATTAGGATAGCACTGAATCCAGATGCAAATTTGGGGAGAAATGACTTTTTTTTTTTTTTTTTTTTGAGACAGAGTTTCGCTCTCGTTACCCAGGCTGGAGTAAAATGGCGCGATCTCGGCTCACCGTAGCCTCCGCCTCCTGGATTCAGGCAATTCTCCTGCCTCAGCCTCCTGAGTAGCTGGGATTACAGGCACGTGCCACCATGCCTAGCTGATTTTTTGTATTTTTAGTAGAGATGGGGTTTCACCATGTTGACCAGGATGGTCTCGATCTCTTGACCTCGTGATCCACCCGCCTCGGCCTCCCAAAGTGCTGGGATTACAGGCGTGAGCCACCGCGCCCTGTGAGAAATGACATTTTAACAATGTTGAATCTTCTGATCCATGAGTATGAACTATCTCTTCATTTATTGAGATCTTTTTGTAATTTTCAGTGTAAAGAACTTGCATGTCATTTGTTAGATTTATTGCTATGTATTTGACATTTTTGGTATTAGTATAAGTGGCATTTTTTAAAATTTCAATTTCCACTTGTTTGCTAGTATATAGAAATACAACTGCTAGGTGCAGTGGCTCACACATGTAATCCTAGCACTTTGGGAGGCCAAGGTGGGTGATTCATCTGAGGTCAGGAGTGGCCAGCCTGGCCAACATGGTGAAACACCCATCCCCGCTAAAAATACAAAAATTAGCCAGGCATTTGTCTGGCTAAAAGAAAAAAAGAAAAAAAAAAGAAATACAAGTGATTTTTGTATACTGAACTTATATCCAGCAACCTTGCTAAACTCACTTTTTAGTTCTGGTAGCTATTTTTGTAGATGTCGTGTGATTTTCTGAAGAATCATATCATCTATGAATAGACAGCTTTACTCCTTCCTTTCCAGTCTGGTTGTCTGTTGTTTCTTTTTCTTGCCTTATTGCACTGGCTCAAACCAGCACAGTGTTGAGTAGAGGTGATGAAAGCAGACATCCTTGCCTTGTTCCTGATTCTATGAGGAAAGCATTGTCTTCCACCATTTAGTATGATGTTAGCTTTAGATGTCCTATAACAGGTTGAAGAAATACCCTTCTGTTTCTAGTTTGCTAAGAGGTTGTTTGTTTTTATAAATCAGTAATTGATATTGGATTTTTTCAAATGTTTTCCTGCATCTATTGAGATCATTATTTTTTCTTTTTTAGTCTGTAATATGGTGAACTATATAGATTGATTTAATAACAACTTTATTAAGATATAACACATATAGCATAAAGTTTAAAGTTTATCCTTTTAAAGTGTATAATTCAGTGGTTTTTACACAAGTCACAGAGTTGTGCCTATATCACCACTATCAAATCCCATAGCCTTTTCATTTCCCTGAAAGAAACTCTGTACCCATTAGAAGTCATTTCCCATTTTCTTCTCTCTCCCCACACTCTGGCAGCCACCAACCCACCTCTAATTTGCCTATTCTGAACATTTTATATACATACAATCATACTATATGCAGACTTTTGTGACTGGTTTCTTTCACTTAGCATAATGTTTTCAAGGTGCATCCAAGGTATAGCATGTATCAGAATTTCATATCCATTTATGGCTCAATAATATTCTATTGGTGGGTATACCACATTTGTTTACCCATCAGTTGATGGACAATTGGGTTGTTTCTGCTTTTTGGCTGTTATGGACAATGCTGCTATCAACATTTGTACACAAGTGTTTGTGTGGACATATATTTTCATTTTTCTTGGGTATATATCCCTAGGAGTGGAATTGCTGGTCATACAGTAACTTTATGTTTAACCTTGTGAGGGACTTCCAGGCCAACAGTGAAGTTCAAGCAAGGGAAGGAGGAGGTCCTGGGTCAATGGTACATATTTGCTCTATTGGAGAGAAGCAATTGGCCAAAGTTGTAGCTTGTCAATAGTCTGTTGAATAGCCATGGATTTTTTGGTGTGATCTCCGTGTTCCTGATTCTACGGGGAAAGCACTGTCTTTCACCATTTAGTATGATGTTAGTTTTACATGTCCTATAACAGGTTGAAGAAATGTCCTGTTTCTAGTTTGCTAAAAGGTTTTTTTGTTTGTTTGGTTTTTGGTTCAGAGAACACATGAAGCCAGGCTAGGTATCACCAATAGGTGACCATATTAAATACTCATGAATATTGGTATTAATGTAGTACTAATAAGTGACCAGGTGCCCCTTATTTATGTTTATTACCACATGTACTCTTGGTTCTCACAACTCTTATCATCTTTGTTTAACCCACACATTTTCTATAGGATAATTACTGATTTATACTTGATATATCTTTTTTTTTTTTTTTTTGAGATGGAGTTTCGTTCTTGGTGCAAGGTCTGGAGTGTAATGGCGTGATCTCAGCTCACTGCAACCTACACCTCCTGAGTTCAAGTGATTATCCGCCTCAGCCTCCCAAGTAGCTGGGATTACAGGCATGTGCCACTGTGCCCAGCTAATTTTATGTTTTTAGTAGAAATAGGGTTTCTCCGTGTTGGTCAGGCTAGTCTTGAACTCCCAACTTCAGGTGATCCGCCCACCTTGGCCTCCCAAAGTGCTGGGATTACAGGCGTGAGCCACTGTGCCTGTCCTACTTGATATAACTTATGAGTTCATCCCATTTATTTTCTTCTGTAAAAGAAGTGAATATTTTGAAATGATACATCAAATGCATATTAAACCCTTCCCCTATATTATTGATTTCCCTATGACACCACACTTACTTTGCATGTAATGCTGAATAAATGTTAAATAAAAAATAAGCAGGGCCGGGCCTGTAATCCGAGCACTTTGGGAGGCTGAGGCAGGCAGATTGCTTGAGCCCAGGAGTTTGAGATCAGCCTGGGCAACATGGCAAAAACCCATCTCTACTAAAAATACAACAATTAGCTGGACATGGTGACACACATCCGCGATCTCAGCTACTGAGGAGGTTAATCAGTAACCTCCGAGGAGGCTGAGGTTGTAGTGAGCAGAGATTGCACCACTGCACTCCAGCCTAGGTGACAGTGAGACTTTGTATCAAAAAATAATAATAATAATAGGCTGGGCACGGTGGCTCATGCCTGTAATCCCAGCACTTTGGGAGGCCGAGGCGAGCAGATCACGAGGTCAGGAGATCGAGACCATCCTGGCTGACATGGTGAAACCTGGTCTCTACTAAAAATACAAAAAATTAGCGAGGCATGGTGGCACATGCCTGCAGTCCCAGCTATTTAGGAGGCTGAGGAAGAAGAATCACCTGAACCTGGGAGGTGGAGGTTGCAGTGAGCCGAGATCATGCCATTGCACTCCAGCCTGGTTACAGAACGAGACTTGTCTCAAACAAATAATAATAATAATAATAATAATAATGATAATAAAAATGAGCAATAATCTCAGGTAGTCTTGCCATAGAAATAAACAGATATTCAAACAAAGGATTCCTGTGGTTAAGTACTTGGGAAATATTGGTTTGTTTGTTTTTTGCTATCGGATTTGCTAGCCCCTTAATTCACTCGTGTAGTGATACTTCTTCATGAATGGATTTCATATTCAGCGTCCTCAAATGTACTAACCCCTGGAGCCCTTTATTCAAGGTGCAGCTCTAGGAATTAGTGTTGTATGAAACACACCTTGGGAAATGCTGCCCTGGGGATTGCTCTGTGCAAGGCCTTGGAAGTACAGATGTTTACTACAGCAGCCATAGACTCAGCAGCTGAACTGAAATTCCCTTGGGTGCCTTTTATACAGTATAAACATCCTGCTTTTCTAGGTTATTTTTTTAAACAATAACAAGAAGCAAGATAGGGAAATTGAAGTTACTTGGGGTATAAGCTGACTCAATTATGCAATCAAGGGTTTTTCTAATTTCTCCTTTTGAGAAAATCCAGGAATAATGTACCATCCCCTAAATAGCACAATGCTGAGACTAATTCTTTGACGAATATTAGGCATGTTGAAAGATAGTAGGATTATAAAAAGGAGACTTCCTCTTCCACCTGGCTAGAAAAACATGCCTAATAGAACAGTAGGGAACCCAAATCTCTGTGCGAAGCATCTTCCTCACATGGTTAGCCTGGAGGGCCAAGGGATTCTAAAGACTTAAAACTGAGTTTATTGGAGCCGTCTGTATTGTAGATGGGAAAACAGGTAACTTAATCTAGTAGACAGAATGTAGGGACAGAAACAGAGCCAATCATAGGTCACCTACCCTATTGCGCTCCATTACACATCCTCTGGCCCCAAAACCATCACCACGTAGGCGGGTAACTCTGCCCTTGACCTATACCATACCATCCTGCACACAGGATTGTCTCTCCCCCTTGCCCTTTTTGTAACCTCTTCTTGCACCCTTCCCTAAGCTTATGTCCAGCCTGAATCCTTCTAAGACTTCAAATTGCAGCTCAAACATTATTTCCTCTGGTGAGCTTTCCTTGACTCCAGCCTACTAGGGTATATGCTATTTCCCTATCACTTATCACAAATGTAATTTATATTATTTAGTGATTGTTTGTTCTACTACTTTGTGAACTACTCAAAAGGGCAGAAACTGTGTAACTAGTGCAGTATTGAATTTCCAGCACGTGGCACAGAGTAAATGTTGAAAAAATACCAGTTAGTGGCTCACACCAGTAGCCCTAGCTACTCAGGAGGCCGAGGTAGGACGGGGGATCACTTGAGCTGGGGAGTTTGAGGCTGCAGTGAGCTACGATCAAGCCACTGCACTCCAGCCTAGGTGACAGCGCAAGACCTTGTCCCCACAAAATAATCATAACAAAATAATAGGCCGGGAATGGTAGCTCACACTTGTAATCCCAACACTCTGGGAGGCTGAGGCAGGTGGATCACCTGAGGTCAGGGGTTTGAGACCATCCTGGCCAACATGGTGAAATCCCATCTCAACTAAAAATACAAAAATTAGTGGGAGCATGGTAGCTGGTGCCTGTAACCCCAGCTACTTGGGAGGCCAAGGAAGGAAAATTGCTTGAACTTGGGAGGCAGAGGTTGCAGTGAGCTGAGATCTTGCTACTGCACTCCAGCCTGGGTGACAGAGCGAGACTCCATCTCAAAAAAATAAATACATACATACATACACACATACGTACATACATACATACCAGTAAGTTGAATGATTGAAACCTAGGTACTGAAATATTTTTGCTTATTTCTCTTAGGCCTGTTCTATCTTCCTTTGTCCTAGGTCAAAATCTTATCAACTCCTTTGTCCAAGGCTCAGATCCCTGGAGACTCATTCCAAGAAGGCCTCTTTTGCCGATTCCCCAATCAGAGTAGTTGTTGACCTTCTTGTACACAATCTAGTCTCTCATGTAATCCCAGATGAGCTGGGAAAAGCAGTGCTCTTTTTTAGAGTATGAGGTGTTCAGAGTTGCTAGTGGGCCTGAGACTCTCAAATGAATAGCTCATGTGTACTACCAAAACCCAGCAAGAAGGAACAGTGCAGCTGTGGGCAGCCAAGAAGCCAGTCGTGCTCACAGGTACATGGCTGACGTCAGTGCGGATAACGCATAAAAGCTGTTCCAGGGTGGAGCTGTTCTCTGGAATGTTGGGAACACACTACTCAGAGGTACAATTGTGACACTGGACTTCCTCCCCAGACAGGGTGCCTGCCTGCCCTTCACCTCTTGCTGAAACTCACTCACATACCCAGGCCTGGGGCTTGCAATTTTCCTAATTCATCCCCAAGGTGAGCTGCTTTCAAACAGTGTGTGAATTTGATTTGGAAATATGGCCAGTTGCAAAGTACCATGAGGTGAGGAGACAGACTTTTTTTTTTTTTTGAGACAGAGTCTTACTGTGTCACCCAGGCTGGAGTGCAGTGGCACGATTTTGGCTCACTGCAATCTCTGCCTCCCTGGTTCAAGCAATTCTCCTGCCTTAGCCTCCCGAGTAGCTGGGATTACAGGCACATGCCATCACACCCAGCTAATGTTTGTATTTTTAGTAGAGACATGGTTTCATCATGTTGGTCAGGATGGTTTCGATCTCCTGACCTTGTAATCCGCCCGCCTCGGCCTCCCAAAGTGCTGGGATTATAGGTGTGAGCCACTGCGCCCGGCCATAAGACAGACTTTCTTTTGGACTCTCTTTCTCCGAGACAGGTCTTTTTCCGAAGTGCATTAAAATATTAATGGTACCCTGCATGATAAAGGGGAAAAAAGATGGCTCTGCCTTCCCCAAGCTGTGAATTTTACCCCTTGCTTAAGTTGTTGTGAGGTTACAACAACTTAAGTTGTGAGTAAAGACCTTGGGTAAGTGACGGGGCTTATAGGGCATTGCTAACGGATAAAATAGAAAACAAAGCACAGGGGTGAATGTCTAAGACATCACTAGTGTTCAACAAATGATAGCTGTTTAACTCTTAGATGCTCCTCAGGTATCCTTAGAGCAGTCTGTGCCTCCTGCCTCAGTAACATCACGCCAGATAAAAATGGCCTGCTCATTTTTCTGTTTCTTCTGCTAAACTGTAACTCTCTTTTAGGCCCAATAACTAGAAAAATGCCTTTCAGCTCCCATAATAAGCTCGTATCTGATGTCATCTTGTTGCCCAGGCTGGAGTGCAGTGGCACAATCTTGGCTCACGGCAACCTCCACCTCCTGAGTTCAAGTGATTCTCCTGCCTCAGCTCCCGAGTAGCTGGGGTTAAAGGTGCCTACCACCATGCCCAGCTAATTTTTGTATTTTTAGTAGAGACAGGGTTTCGCCATGTTGGCCAGGCTGGTCTTTAACTCTGGCCTCATGATCCACCCGCCTCAGCCCCTCAAAGTGCTGGGATTACAGGTGTGGGCCACCACGTCTGACCCTCAATTTACAGCTGAATAAAATGAAGGCACCACAAGGTAGAGTAATTCAGCCAATGTGATCTATGTAGTAAGCAGTGGAGTAAAGATTTAAACACAGCTGGCCAGGTTCTAGAACCTGTGCTCTTTTTTTTGTTTTTTTTTTGAGACGGAGTCTTGTTCTGTCCCCTACACTGAAATGCAGTAGCACGTTCTCGGCTCTGTAACCTCCACACTGTAACTCCGCCTCCCGGGTTCAAGTGATTCTTCTGCCTCAGCCTCCCAAGTAGCTGGAACTATAGGTGCACACCACCATGCCTGGTTAATTTTTGTATTTTTAGTAGAGATGAGGTTTCACCATGTTGGCCAAGCTGGTCTCGAACTCCTGACCTCAACTGATCCACCCACCTTGGCCTCCCAAAGTGCTGGGATTACAGGCATGAGCCACCACTCCCGGCCTGCTCTTTACCTCTGTACTACGCTGCCTCAATCCTTACTCTAATTATGTTTTTCTCATTTTTCTCCCTAATAGCACAATGAAAAATACCATCCCTATTGTCTCTTGTATTTGTGGGGCCATCTTTATTCTGAGGTTCTCATTGTACTGGCTCAACACAATGCCTTACACAATTGAATGCTTTACAGTCGCCTCCCCATTGGTGCAGAGCTGGGTCTGGCATGCTGGGTTTATGACCCAATTATGCTCTTTCACAAAAACATTTCTGGGTACCATTGTCAGACAGGACACTAGACTGAGTGGACCACTGCGAAAACCCTTTTATGCTCTTGTGTTCTAAATGACAGCCCTGTTTCCTAAAGTAATTGAGATTTTCAGCTATCAGCATAAAAGGAAACCATGGATGCTAGGCACAGCCTCGTGCTGCTGTTACATGCCCCAGACACCAGTCACCACTGAAGTCAGGCCTGTCTGCCTCTGTCAAAGACAGTCTCAGTGAAACTGTAGTTTTTTTTCAATATTAGGTGCCCAGGTCCCGTATATGCAAGAGAATTACATACCTTTGGAATTAAATAAATCAAATGAATTCTCATGTATAGCTACTACCTCGCTCAGTAGAATATTACCAGAATCTCAGGCTAAGCATGGTGGCTCACACCTATAATATCGCAGCATTTTGGGGGGCTGAGGTGGGTGGATCGCTTGAGCCCAGAAGTTCAAGACCAGCCTGGGCCACATGGCAAAAAACCATCTCTGCAAAAAAAAATAGCTGGGCCTAGTGGTATATGCCTGTAGTCCCAGCTACCAGGGAGGCTGAGGTGGGAGGATTGCTTGAGGGGAGGTTGAGCCTGCGGTAAGCTGTGATTGCGCACTGCACTGCACTCCAGCCTGGGTGACAGAGTGAGACTCCATCTCAAAAAAAAAAAAAAAAAAAAAAAGGATAGATTCTGGGAGTATATGTGTATATCCAGAATACACACACACACACGCACACACATATATGTATATATGTATATATCCAGGATCTATCTTCTCCCCACAGCATCCTTCTCCCACTCCTCCCCCTGGCAATGCTAACATGCTTTTCATTATAGAGTATTAGTCATTTGAAAGAGATAATTTTTCAGATGTGATTCCTAAGTACTTTATGTTATAAAAGGTGCTAGCAGCAAATGAATATTCAAACTTATAGTTTGAAGTTTCATTTAAAAAAATTTTTTTTTTAATAGGGACAGGGTTTCACCAGGCTGTTCTTGAATTCCTGACCTCATGATCCGCCTGCCTTGGCCTCCCAAAGTGCTAGGATTACAGGTGTGAGCCACTGCACCCAGCCTGAAGTTTCATTTTCAATGTGAACTGATACTGTCAGTGAGCTTTCTATCCTAACTTTACAGCAGTGCTGCAGTCTAATAGTGTGCTGAGAACAGATGTGTCATTAAATTATCAATGTACAAAATTAATTTTTGCCACAAATTGGGGACACACACTTCTGTGGCAGTGACTGCCAGGATGTTAAGATGGCTGATGCTGGGTGGGATGCAGTGGCTCACACATGTAACCCCAGCACTTTGGGAGGCAGATAAATTGCCTGAGGCCAGGAGTTCGAGACCAGCCTGGCCAACATGGTGAAACCCTGTCTGTACTAAAAATACAAAAAAATTTGCTAAGCCTGGTGCCAGGCACCTGTAATCCCAGCTACTCGGGAGGCTGAGGCAGGGGAATCTCTTGAACCTGGGATTTGGAGGTTGCAGTGAGCTGAGATCATGCCACTACACTCCAGCCCAGATGACAGTGTAAGACTCTGTCTCAAAAAAAAAAAAAGATGGCTGGTGCTGCAGATGAGGAAGAGCAGATGCAAACGGCAGGAGTGAAGAGGTGACTGTTACCTACATGAAGCCACAGTCACAGACAGATTGCTTCCTGCAACACGTAAGAACTTTGCCATGTAACTATGTAAGAGAACTTGGCTATGGCAGCAGATGCTCTCCTCAAACACCCTGATGAATACTAGTGTGGTAACACCTGAAGCACTTAATTCTTACAGGAGAGCCACAAGTTCTAGTATTCAAAAATGCACCTCAAGCACGAGAAAGTTGACAGCTCTTTCTCAGCCAATAGATATTCCTGAAAAAAAATTTTTTTTGAGACAGAGTCTTGCTCTGTCACCCAGGCTGGAGGGCAATGGTGTGGTCTCAGCTCACTGCAGCCTCCGCCTCCTGGGTTCAAGCGATTCTCCTGCGTCAGCCTCCTGAGTAGCTGGGATTACAAGTGCCTGCCACCATGCCGGGCTAAGTTTTTTGTATTTTTAGTAGAGATGGGGTTTTACCATGTTGGCCAGGCTGGTCTTGAACTCCTGACCTTGTGATCTGCCCACCTAGGCCTCCGAAAGTGCTGGGATTACCGGAGTGAGCCACCACACCCAGCTTCTGAAATGGTTTAACAAGTTTTTGCGGCCGGGCGCGGTGGCTCAAGCCTGTAATCCCAGTACTTAGGGAGGCCGAGGCGGGTGGATCACAAGGTCAAGAGATCGAAACCATCCTGGTCAACATGGTGAAACCCCGTCTCTACTAAAAATACAAAAAATTAGCTGGGCATGGTGGCGCTTGCCTGTAATCCCGGCTACTCAGGAGGCTGAGGCAGGAGAATTGCCCGAACCCAGGAGGCGGAGGTTGCGGTGAGCCGAGATCGCGCCATTGCACTCCAGCCTGGGTAACAAGAGTGAAACTCCGTCTCAAAAAAAAAAAAAAAAAAAAAAAAAAAACAAGTTTTTGCTATTTCCCTGCCTGTAAATTACCCTATAAAATAATAATCTCACTGCCCCCTTCCATTGCTCTTTATTGTGAATTAGAAACAAAACATGTGTGTCAGGAGGAAATGAAATGCAATTCTATTACAGATTTGGTAATGTTTATAGGCAGCAGCCAGAAACCCTCCAAAATTGGACATAAGCAAGGCGTGGTGGCTCATGCCTGTAATCCCAGAACTTTGGGAGGCTGAGGCAGGAGGATTGCTTGAGTCCAGGAGTTCAAGACCAGCCTGGGCCACATAGCAAGATCCTATCTCTAAAATAAAATAAAATAAAATAAAAATAAATAAAATAGACATAATTTTTGGTACTACTCAGTTTATGAGGGGATTAAGTTGGTAAAAAGCAGCTTTAAGGGAAATTGCTTTCTGACTTGAGAGGGAAAAAGACATAATTGTGGCTATGTAGCAGAAATCTTTGGAGAGATGCCCAGAAAAGGAGAAAGCACTGTTCCCAACCCTCTTTCTGTATCTAGCTCCTCTATCTTAGAAGAATGACTCCCTGTTCCAGAACTGGAAAGTGCTTGCTTCTTGCTTTGGGGACTTACTGAAGATAATGTAGCTGCAATTGAGTGACTTGGATGTGGTTCTTCACCTTTATAAGATGATACAGTGTGAATAGTAACCTAAATAATATAGTTGTCTCTCAATATCCACAGGGGATTGGTTCCAGGACCCTCCTTGGATACCAAAATCCACAGCTGCTCTGGTCCCTGATATAAAATGGGGTTGTATTTGCATGTAAACTATGCACATCCTCCCTTATACTTAAAATTATCTGTAGATTACTTAGAATACCTAATACACTGTAAATGCTAGTACATAGTTGTCATATTGTATTTTACATTTTGTATTACTTAATTGTTGTTTTTCTTCGGAATATTTTCCACCTGAGGTTGGTTGAATCCCCAGATGCAGAACCCACAGATACAAGGGGCCAACTGTATGTGAATGAAGGGGTAACTTCTATGATAAAACACCTTTTGTTTTTGTTTTTGTTTTTTGAGACAGCGTCTCACTCTGTCACCAAGTGCCAGGCTGGAGTGCAGTGGCATAATCTCGGCTCACTGCATCTCCGCCTCCCGGGTTCAAGCAATTCTCCTGCCTCAGCCTCCTGAGTAGCTGGGACTATAGGTGCACGCCACTACACTCAGCTAATTTTTGTATTTTTAGTAGAGATGGGGTTTCACCATGTTGGTCAGGATGGTCTTGATCTCTTGACCTTGTGATCCACCTGCCTCGGCTGCCCAAAGTGCTGGGATTACAGGCTTGAGCCACCGCGCCCGGCCAGGGTTGTTTTTTTTGTTTTTGTTTTGTTTTTTTTTTGAGATGGAGTCTCACTCTTGTTGCCCAGGCCAGAGTGAAGTGGCGTGATTTGGCTCACCGCAACCTCCTCCTCCCGCAATTCTCCTCCCTCAGCCTCCCGAGTAGCTGGGATTACATGCATGTGCCACCACGCCTGGCTAATTTTGCATTTTAGTAGATACGGGGTTTCTCCATGTTGGCCAGGTTGGTCTCAAACTCCGGACCTCAGGCGATCCACGCGTCTTGGCCTCCCAAAGTCCTGGGATTACAGGAGTGAGCCACTGAGCCTGGCCCTCAAAACACGTTTTTTTAGGACAAAAAAACATTTTTTTTTCTCTGAGGAAATAAAATCTTCACTGGTACTCTTTTTTTGTTGTTGTTGTTATATTTAGGACAATCATGTAACTTATCATTAAAACCAGGACACTTTTGAGGATACAAAGGAGGTGCTTCAATAATTATACCTGGAGGCTGGGCACAGTGGCTCATGCCTATAATCCCAGCACTTTGGCAGGCCAAGGCAGGCAGATGAGCTGAGGTCAGGAGTTTGAGACCAGTCTGGCTAACATGATGAAACCGCGTCTCTACTAAAAATACAAAAATTACCTGGATGTGATGGCGTGCATCTGTAATCCCAGCTAGTCGGGAAGCTGAGGCAGGAGAATCACTTGAACCTGGGAGGTGGAGGTTGCAGTGAGCTGAGATCGTGCCAGTGCACTCCAGCCTGGGCGACAAAGGCAAAACTCCGTCTCAGAAAAAAAATGATACCTGGAAAACAGAAACGAGAATAATTCCAGGCTAACTGGGATGTATGACCACTTGCTTGGAGCACAAGGTTGGTGGTTGATAAATACTATGATCACATTGTATACTCCCTGTTCCCCCGGCCATGTGAAATAAGAGCTAATCACATTGTGTAACGTTTAATCCTTGACCTTGATCATCTAATTAGATCATCATCTAATTTTTTTTGAGACAGGATCTTACTCTGTCACTCAGGTATGGTGCCATCATGGCTCATTGCTACCTTTGCTTCTTGGGCTCATGTGATCCTCCCGCCTCAGCCACTCAAGTAGCTGGGATTATAGCCATGAGCCACCACATCTGTGTGATAATCTGATTTTTTTTTTTTTTGGAGACGGAGTCTCACTCTGTTGCTTAGACTGGAGTGCAATAACGCAACCACCTGGCCTTTACAAAAGGAATATTCATGTAGACATACTGTATTAGATGTGCATTGTTTGGGGTATGCTAACATACCCAGTGGATCTCTGGCTAGAGGGAATGAAGAATGTTTTTTCCCTCATGGTACTTTGAGTGTTGGTATGTTTATAGGTAAGGGAAGTGAGTACGGCAAACTAATCAATTGCCCTAAATCACACACCAGAGCTGAGATCAAAGCTCAAAATAAAAACTCTAAAAAATAAATTCATGACCCAATACCGATTTAGAAAGTAAAAAATAAAAATACAAACTCTGCCCTATGAATCCCCAGCAGTTGTGTTACTTGCTGAGCCATGAAGGGCTGCCTTTTAGAATCTGATCTCAGATGCATGGGAAGTGGAGACTTATTACCACCTTTCAGACAAGAAATCTTATGTTTGGAAGCTGCTTTTCCTAGTTCGCACAAGTCCTCTTCAACCCACTTCTATAAAAAGCCCAAGTAAGAGTCCTAATCATTAGTCATGCAGTTTGGTCTTTTTGTAGATTTGAGCATTCAAGAAGGGATGCAGGTGATTCATTAAGCTTAGTACTTGGGGTTTTTGTGTGTTGCAGTAACTAAGCAACAGTTAAGATATTTTAACTTAGCATGTCCTGCATTGGCACGTTTAAAAAAAGAACTGTCACGCCATGCTTGGCAGAACCTCCCTCTGACTCTTCCACACTCTGTGCAGTTCCTGTACATCTTGGCTGCCCATGCACTGCTAACAGAGACCTCTTCTGTCTCAGCTGCTCTGACAGCCTTGGCCTAGTGTGTACCACTGCAGGGTAGCTGGATACCCATGTCCCCAGTGACTGGTAACTGCAAAGGCTGGACCTGGAACTAGGGGTTTCATCATCTGCTACCTTTTCTTAACAATTCTCACATTCACATTTTATTTTATTTTATTTTTATTTATTTATTTATTTATTTATTTTTTGAGACGGAGTTTCGCTCTTGTTACCCAGGCTGGAGTGCAATGGCCCAATCTCAGCTCACTGCAACCTCCGCCTCCTGGGTTCAGGCAATTCTCCTGCCTCAGCCTCCCGAGTAGCTGGGATTACAGGCACGTGCCACCATGCCTAGCTAATTTGTTGTATTTTTAGTAGAGACGGGGTTTCACCATGTTGACCAGGATGGTCTCGATCTCTTGACCTCGTGATCCACCCGCCTTGGCCTCCCAAAGTGCTGGGATTACAGGTTTGAGCCACCGCGCCCAGCCTCACACATTCACATTTAAAACCCATGCTTAACTGTTACACCTTTGAACATTCGCCTTTATGAAAACACAACTCAAGTTCTAGATTAGCAATTTAAGAACTGTGATTATTCACAAAACAATGCATTTCAAACATAACCATTAGCTTTTTTTTTTTTTTTTCCTGAATGTTCAATGAAACTCACTAAATGATATGTGAGAGGCCTGCTACATAACATTCAGTATTAGATAGATTTGACTTTCCAGGTATGGTTTTGGAAGAATTGCAGTACTAGATGCATGAACCTAGTGTTTAAATTTTAAGCCTTGGTGTTGGAAGAGCTGGTTCCATTATTTATGTGGTATGACTCTGGGAATTTAACCTTTTTAGAGACAGGATCTTGCTGTTGTCTAGGCTGGAGTGCAGCATTGTAGCCTCTAACTCCAGGGCTCAAGTGATCCTGCCACCTTGGCCTCCTGAGTAGCTGGGACTAGAGGCACACGCCACCACACCTGGCTAATTCTTAAATTCTGGTTTGTGATGAGGTCTTGCTATGTTGCCCAGGCTAGTCTCAAAGTCCTGGCTTCCAATGATCCTCCTGCCCTGGCCTTTCAAAGTGTTAGGATTACACAAGCATGAAGCACTGCACATCTCTTTTAAACTTGGTTTCCTTACCTCTAAAGAGACTTTTAAATCTACATATCTTTAAGGAAAGCTAGACAAAGAGGCCATTAAATAAAACAACCTCTGACAGAAAACATAATCAGAGAAAACTTAAAAAATGTTCTATTTCTTCTTTTCTAAAGAAGCCATTCTAAGGATGGCTTAGAATCCCAGATGACCTGATTCTATTATACTTGAGAACTTTTGACTATGATCTAAACAAACCTCAAGCAGGAGACATGGTCATCTATAATGGCAGTTTTTTTTAAATTTAAAAGCAGCAAATCTCTACCCTTCCTGAAACAACTTACCAGTAAGGAAAACACATAAAGTGCCAAGTGGAAGTGCTTTAGTGAAAGGGAGAAACTAAGCTCTATAATATCTATTCACTTGATCCTCTCCTCGGCACTGGGAAAATCAAATGAGAAAAAAAATGAGAGAAAAGTTTAAGTGCCACAGGAGAGCCGGGCGTGGTGGCTCAAGCCTGTAATCCTAGCACTTTGGGAGGCTGAGGTGGGTGGATCATGTGAGGTCAGGAGTTTGAGACCAGCCTGGCCAACACGGCAAACCCCCATCTCTAGTAAAAATACAAAAATTAGCTAGGACTGGTGGTGGGCACCTGTAATTCCAGCTACTTGAGAGGCTGAGGCAGGAGAATTGCTTGAACTGAAGTTTGCAGTGAGGTGAGATTGCACCACTGCACTCCAGCCTGGGCGACACAGTGAGACTCTGTCTTGAAAACAAATAAAAGCCACAGGAATAAGCTCTATGAGATGACCCAAATCCTCTTCTGGCATTAGAATTCTATTGTATGCCTCATTTAAAATAAGTGAGCTAATAATCAGAATTCTATTTTGCTTTCGAGATGGGTTGCAAAAGGACTGGTGCTAAGAGTATCAATACAGTGATTTAAAAAAAGCACTTGCTTGGGTCAGGTAACGAGGATAGCATATTTGTCAGAGCAATGTCATCTCACAACAGGAAAAATAGAAACTGGCCCTGCTCCAGAATGGTCTTATTGCACCATCCATTTCATAGCTCCACTTTAGGAGGATACTTTCATGGGATATTGAGTAACGTATCAAAAACAATTTAAAATTTTACAGCTGCATTTTGTTCAATTATAAGGCAAAATGAAGGAATTCCTTCCAAAAATAGAAATACTGCAAAGCATTCATTCATTCATTGCCCTATTCCAACTGGAGTTCCAAGAAATGACAGCAAAACCTGCTGCGGGAAAATGGTAAACTCCACCAAGTTTAATAATGTGACCTTCACTAAATGTGTAGCAGTTAATGACAAAAGTAGAACTATCTTTGATAACAGAAAGTGGGGGAGTGAGGACAGGGAAAGTTCCCTGACTTCATATTATTGTATATGCAGATAATCTGGTTACAAAGAGTAGCCTAGCCTTGAAAGGAGACAATGGACACCATGTTGCTGAAAGAGGGTGTGTGGAGGAATGGTTGTTTCCAGACATCCTTAGTCAATGTAGGTCACATGCAAAAAGGTATCTCAGGCCCTTTTTCCCTCCTTTATGACAACAAATTTGTGTTAATTAGGCTCTGGACTTGCTCAGAGAAGCCCAGAATTAGGCCTAAAGAATAAACATGAAAAAATCTGTGAAACCATGAAAATACATTTTTTAAAAAAGTTTTCAGGTATAATACACAAAAGCAAACAAGTTTATCTTAAAAAATATCAAGTATCACATCCATAGCCTATTCCTAATTACAATTACTTTTTAAAGCAACATTTGTCTTTGTTTACAAATACAGCAGCAGGTGATAAAATCTAGTACTCAAACTGATTGCTTACAATTTACAATACAAACAAATGTATATGTCTCAAATCACATTTTAGGCAGTTTAACTTAAAATGTATAGACAATTACATACATTAAATTTGTCATTACTGTCAATGAAAAATCACAATTTCAAGAAAATTACAAAGAACTTTCATAGAGCACACATAGTCAAGTTTACTTAATGGCAACAAGTCAGTATCTGCTAATCAGTGACAGGCAGTGAAAGTGCCTTTATCCAGGGGTAAAGTGAAGAGGCAAACAAACTATCCTGTTACTTTGCACACTTGAATTGTGCTCAACACTACAATCTTGAAAAACATTAACTCTGTTTTTAGAAAAGGTATGCCACATGTTGCCCTTTAAAATGCCCAAAGGCTGTTTATAATTTCCACCAGCAGCAACCCTAACACGTTTATCTAGGTAAACTAATAATGAATGGTGTGCTAACCAATTCTGTAATGTTACTTCTAGACTATGAGCCTCTCAAGGACAGGGATTCCCTCATAGCTGGCAAAGAACCTGGATCAAGGACAATAGCATCTACTGAATGACTCAGATGTTTTCGATAGCTAGAAGCTTGCCTGGCATTTACAAAATACTGATTTTTATTGGCAATTTTTGTTTTACATGGCAGAATTCTGAAAAGTGTCTGTCTTCAATACTAAATATTGCTTTATTAAAATCAAAAAATAGTCTTCCCTGAAAGCCACATACAACTTTCTATGCATAGTACAATAGATCAGTGTGATTTATCTAAATTTAGGCTTATGGTCTTCAAAAACTTGGAAGTTTGTGCTTAATTTCCAGGCTTTCTAACCCTGGCATTTGATAAATCTAGCTTCTGTCATTCAGGGTGAGAGAATTGAGACATTGGCACTTATTGTTAAGAAGTGTAGGCAATTGATATTTAAAGTAGGCACAGTCTTAACAAAAACTCTGAGTAGAGCTATTTTCATCTACACAAAGTTTCAAAAGCTGTACATTTAAGTGCCATAGGTAGCACTAATAATTTGTGAGGTAACATATCAAGGGCAAATTGATTGGTTTTCTAGAAAATACTCCAATAGTCCATTGTAGTGGTGTGACTGACTGAGGCAAAATATATACTTTTCTTCTCTGCCCTATTACTCTTCTCTACTGAAGACAACCTACAGTAAAGTAGACAAGGAAGTCAGTCCTTGGGTAATTAGAAAATGTATTGTCTATTTCTGAATAATCAGTGTATTACTTTACACAAAATAGGGCTGAGTCAGAGCTGTAAACGGTGTCTTTAAAAGCATGAAAAGATGAGGTGGTGGCAGGCTGGGACAGACAAGCCAAGGTTATCTGAAGCACTCCACTTGATTCTTGAGAACTGTGTGTGAATGAGGACCTAAGGTCTATGTTTTAATTTTTGTCTTTTTGGTTTCAACATTTCAAAACTTAAGATTCCAACTCCAGAAACAGTATTTCTGAACACATCTCAACTATTTCCGTTAGATGTATTTGAAAGTTCTTCCTCTGAAGCCCAAATGTCAGCATATTCTATAATCTGTATCCCCACTAAGACCAAACATACTTGCTAGCAGTCTTTTCCATAAACCAATTTCAGCCTATCATGTCTTGTATTGAAAGCAACATTATTCCCTTTTAAAAAGGAAAAAAGCCTTTCTCTGTGCCGTTCCCCATTCCTCCACTGAAACTCCTGCCTTTCTTAACTCCACACTGAACCAACCTAAAATACTTTTTGGCCCGGAATGCCAACAAGAATGGAAGAAAAGATGCTTTACAAAAATAACAAGAATATAAAAGCAAATTCTATTATCCCTTTTATCTCCATTCTTATATTTTAAAAAAAATCCCCAAAATACCAGTCGTAAAGTCCTTGAAAACAAAGGGACTACAATGGCAGTATCATTTAGGGCACATGGGCAGTATGGGTCACTAGCAAAGTTATGCTTATTGGGAGTAGCAATCCCAAATTGTATTCATAGCCCTTCATGTGCTTTAGCAACAGATTTTTCTCCCCAAATCAATGGACTTCACATTTATAGAATCCTAAAACTGCTATCTCTTCTTCCTAGTCAAATTATACCCGCTGTAGTGTTAAACTAAATACTGCTAAGCTGTCAGCTTATCCCAATGTAGGATAGCTAAAGTAACTATAAGGAGAGGTATCTTTGTAGCCATCTCACTTTTCAGATCATTTTATCCCTTCATGGTTAACTGACATTTTTTTTTTTTTTTTTTTGAGATGGAGTTTCACTCTTGTTACCCAGGCTGGAGTACAATGGCACAATCTCGGCTCACCGCAACCTCCGCCTCCTGGGTTCAGGCAATTCTCCTGCCTCAGCCTCCTGAGTAGCTGGGATTACAGGCATGCGCCACCATGCCCGGCTAATTTTTTGTAGTTTTTAGTAGAGACGGGGTTTCACCGTGTTGACCAGGATGGTCTCGATCTCTTGACCTCGTGATCCACCCGCCTTGGCCTCCCGAAGTGCTAGGATTACAGGCTTGAGCCACCGCGCCCGGCCTGGTTAACTGACATTTTGATGTTGATGACAATTCAAGCTGTGACTCCTAAGGCTACCTGCCTTGTCGACTGGGCGCTACTTTGACAAGAGTTCCATAGTATTGTAGATAGCTAACACCTGTCCTTACAGAGATGTGAAAGAAAAAATGATGACGTCTGTCACTATGGTAAGAGCCATCTAACAACTTTCCCCAATCTGAAAATATGTTAACAAGTTAGTTTCTCATTTCTAAACGCTTGAATCTATCATCTAGTTAACACAATGGAGGCTTAAACACTGAATGTTCCTCTCAAAGGTAACCATTCTGCTTTCTTAAAAGGAGGTAGCTATCAAACCAAAAAACTGGCAGCATTTGGCATTCTTGACATTTTAATTAGAGCAGAAATAAACTAAATATTTTATTTCTAAGCAAAAACAGAGCTCCAGCATAAATCCTGTTTGTCTGAGAAAATTCACAATACATTTTAGAAATCCAATGGATACATTCAAAATGTTATCTAATAAATAACAAGGTCAGGTCTACCCCAAATCTAAGAATCTGATTTAAACATAAGGTGCCAAAAAACTACTAGGGCTGTTTTTTGGTGGTTATAAACAATAATTAATATTTAAGCAATACAGTCACACTGCTTTAAACTCAGTTGCAGAGATCTACAATTTATTATTTTCAGTGTTAGAGCTAGAGGGTAATTTTTTCAAAGATGGCACTCAACTCCACTTATTTACCTGTCAACAAATACAGAACTGAACTGTTAGCCAAAAGCACTTTACAAAAAGACTCAGGAAACTATGCAGGAGACAATGACATAGCTTAACCAGACTGAGAAAGATACATTATTTTGATTCACACTTGTACAAAGAGAACAGTCATATCTGCATGACTTAAGGTTCTCTAAACACAACTGTTTTATGTTTTACACCTCTAGAGTGTGCCAGTTTAGCACATCAGGGAGGAATCAGGGGCTGTGCTCCTTCTAAAGAACCAAGGGCAACTGGGGTGGGGGTGGCTGCAGGGAATGCCCTGGGCAGAAGAGCTGCCTCAGTTTTTTGTGGGAAAGAAAACTACTTGTTGCAATTAAGCAATTCCTAGGGTTTATCTAGTTTGAGGTTCAAAACAAAGGAGAGAATTATTTCCTTCCTTGAGCTTTTTCCAAAGCAATATGCACATCTCATAATCAAATCTCAAGTAGTATAAAGAGATAATCAATTATCTAAAAATTTAATTTATATACATGTTGGCCTGGATTAAAAAGAAAAAAGTTAGTTTCCATAAAGAGCAGACTTTAGTGCTGTATGGCCCATATGACTAAAAACAAACGAAGTTTTATTAAAAGCTCAAGGATAAAAATGAACACTGGCTGTCTACTAAACTTCACATCTGACAATAATTACTGACAGTTTAAAAATGTATATCCAAAATATAACCTCAAGAGGACCAGGTTTATTTATCTGACAGAGCAGCTCAAAATGTTGAGAGGCATCATTTGTTTAGATATGAGGGGTTATTCTCAAAGTGTATTTATTTGGAGGGGAAAGTGATTATAGAAAAATACTTGAAATAAATTGCCAATGAGTCGCAGATTCTAGCAATAATCCACACATCATCTTAGATTTTTAAGTGTGTAGTTTCATAGTTTAAACAAATTCTGTCAAAGAGCTATTCAATATACTTAATCACTTTAACTTTCCATGAAAACCAAATAAAAATCACATCCGAATGATTTACTTCTATGCTTTTATCTGATTGTATACATATGATGTACTACACATCCAAGTACAAGAGGCAGTTATCTTCTCTGAGAGGTGCAAGAGTTGTTCTTTCATGAATGCCCTCTAATAGTGAAACCAGCAATTTTTATATATGCATTCATGTGCATATAGATGTACTTCAAAAAGCAAAGCGTCATCTCTTCGTCCATTGTTAACTTAATGGTAAGACTGAAATAGAAGAAAGAAAAAGTCAACTTCTAGATTTTGCAAATGGAGTTTATTAACTCCTTACTGTGGCTTAAATTTATTGCTTAATAAATCCAAAAAGCAAATTACGTCATTTACTATGGCATACACTTAACACAAAACCAAATATTTTTAGAGAATATATATATAGCAAGAAATTCAAGTTTTGGGGGTACTTTATGGTTTTTTTTTTTCCCTTTATAGCTGAAGTGGATGTCTGACTAATCTAATTGAAGATCTAACTAGTTATTTTGTGTTAAGAGTCAACAGATTTTTATTTCCTGGCCAGGTGAGGATGCTCAGGCCTGTAATCCCAGCACTTTGGGAGGCTGAGGCAGGTGGATCACTTGAGTCAGGAGTTCAAGACCAGCCTGGCCAACATGGTGAAACCCTGTCTCTACTAAAAATACAAAAATTAGCTGGGCATGGTGGCGGATGCCTGTAATCCCAGCTACTAAGGAGGTTGCGGTAAGAGAACAGCTTGAACCCAGGAGGCGGAGGTTGCAGTGAGCCAAGATCGTGCCACTGCATTTCTACCTGGGTGACAGAGCAAGACTCTGTCTCAAAAAAAAAAAAAAAGTTCCCAAATGTTTTTCCTAAGTTAAGTTCTTTACTCTGCATTTGGATACTCACTTGGCTTACCTCACAGGAGTACTTTTCTACTCAGTTATATGACCAAAACAGGCTCCTCAACTAAGATGTTAACCCCACTCTGGCGACAGTAAAGCATAAAGCATTATATGTAAACTGACAATAAAGAATAGGGGTATAATCTTGAGTTTGAGAATTGCTTGAAATATGAGCAACGTTATCTACTTATTGCCTTGGATTCTCTAAAAATCTACCTCTATCAGGCCAGACAGGTAGAGCCTGCTTGTATTGAACTGAGCTTTGGTATGATGCTACAAAACAATACTGAGAAATAATAATAAAACAAAACATCCCAATGAAATGAACTTCAGAGTTTACCTAAAGGATGCTACTGAGGACATTGCTTACTACATTACAAAGTCTCTGGGGATCTTTGGAAAATTTTTCTTTTTAGCACAAGGAATACTTAAAATAGTGCTTTCATTTTTAAATGCTTCACCTGAAGGTTTGAAATTTACTCATTTAATATATACCCACCCTCTTTTAAAACCCTAAAAGCTTTTTTAATCTTCCATCCAAAACTGGGGAGAAACAATCTTTCAGTTGTGCTTATGTACAATCAGTACATTTAAAATAACAAATTGAACACTCACATGGGGGCCACCAGGCATCGGTGGAGCACCAGAAGGTCCCGAAGGCACTTGGAAAGGATTACTGGGAGTAGGATAGAGTCCTGGTGTAGGATACGATCCTGTAGGGGCAGGATATGGTGCTGGTGGTCCCCAGGCTCCTGGTGGAACAGTGCCCCATGGAACAGGTGGTGCTGCCCCAGGGGCTTGGGGAGGAGGAGGAGCAGGATATGGCCCTGGAGATGGATATGGCATATTAGGGGTAGGATACTGCCCTCCCATTCCTGGTGCCCAAGGTCCAGAAGACATGGATCCCCATGGACCTAAAGGACCAGCTGCAGCTGGATCTGTGGGTGCACCATATGGTCTAGGTAGCTCTGGAAAGGGCATATTTGGTGTAGGATATGGCCCTGTGGGGCCAGGGCCTGGCACAGTTGGGGCTGGATAAGGACCACCAGGTGGGGGGCATGATGGTCCGGAAGGAGGAAAGGGTGCTGGGGGTCCTGGAGGTGGTCCGGTGGGAGGCACGGAGGGATACATTCCTGTTGGTGCTGGTCCAAAAGGCACAGTAGAGGGTGTTGCACTTGGTGGGAGTCCAGATGGCACCGAAGGTGGAGCACTCGGATTATTCCAAGGGTTGGAGCCTGGCCAGCCTTGAGGAGGTTGGCCAGTTTTTGTATTGCTCACTGCAGACGTTTTGGCAGGGGAGTGTTCAGGTAGTGCATCTGCCAACTGGAATACAAAACAGATACATCTTATCTATCTTATCTAGGGAAAAGTCATACCAAACACTATTATAAACCCACAGAAAATAAACAGTAAGCTATAGAGTGAGGGATTATAAACTCCAAGTACATCTTCAAAAGCTAAGCTTTTCATATAAAAAATACTCTATTTAACACAAAACTTGAGGTGTTACTTTGAATCTCAACTTTACAACACAAATTCTTCAAAGAAGCTCAAGTTTTCTAAATACAACTAATCATACGCTTCATTTCTCTGCTGTATTAATATAACAAAGCATAGTAATTAAGAGGCTAGAACAGTCAAAATATGAATTTAAATCCTGGCTTTATCTCAAAGGAGTTACATACTCCGAGATAGAGCTTCTTTTCAAAAACTGTTTTAGGGTTAACTTGAGGCTTAAATATGATAATTCATGTAGTACACTTAAAAGAGTGCCTGGTATTTAACAATTTCCAATAAATGTTGGCTTTGATTAATACTCTCAGGGTAAAAGAGAACAACAGAAGTAACATCTTAAATTTTCATTTAAGGATTCATAAATATATAGGAAACATTTCCAAACATATTATCTAAGTAAACTAAGGCAAATCACCTATCAAAATTCCTCCCCCACCCCCAAAGCCAAGAATCACAAAAAGCATCTCTTTTATTTATTTATAGACAGGGTCTCACTCTGTTGCCCAAGCAGGACTGCAATGGCATGATCATGGCTCACTATAGCCTGGAACTCTTGGGGTCAAGGGATCCTCCCAAGTAGCTAGGACTACAGGTGCACGCCATCACACCCAGCTAAAACAATCTCTTTGAAGTGAAAAGATTTATGTAGCCCACAGTTAGGGCCATGTTGTTTTTCTTAAGAAATGAAAAACTTATCATGGATAAACTCATCAACTTACCGAAAATTCATCAGACATTTTCCTAAAAAAAAGAAAGAAATGAAGGAAGAAAGAAAAATTTCAAAATCAGTGTTCACCATTTCTTAAATATTCCTTAAGGAACTTTCTATGCATACATTATTATTACTTAAATGGAATCTTTTTTGTAAAGTGTTTTTCTTTACATAGGAAAGTATTCCACACAGTTCATCCAGTTCTATCAACTTTGTCCCTTTTCATGGCTGCACATCATACACAAATGATTTGTAATTTCATTTACATTATTTTTGTAGCAGTATAGGTTGTTTTAAATATAATACAGTGAACATCTCTGAACACTTATCTTTGTTCATGAGTGAGAATCTATCACCAGGAAGAAGCACTGGTCATGTAATCTACAGAGTCAACAGATAAATTTATCGAAAATCCATTTGAAAAATCCATGTCAATTTACAGTCACTCAACTCCTTTTTTACCACTGGATATTAAAATTTATTAATTGTTTATAATGACGATACTAAAAATTAGCGTCTAATTTAAACTTACATTTCCTTTTCTTTTTTTTGGAGACAGGGTCTTACTCTGTCACTCAGGCTGGAGTGCAGTGGTGAGATCACAGCTCACTGCAGTCTTAATCTGGGCTCAAGTCATCTTCTTGTCTGTCTCCCTAATAGCTGGCACTACAGGCTTATGCCACCATGCCCCAAGAATTTCTTCAATTAAATTTTTTTTTTTTTGTACAGATAGGTATCTCAGTATGTTGCCCAGACCTGGTCTCAAACTCCTGGTCTCAAGGGACCCTCCTGCCTCAGCCTCCCAAAATGTTGGGATTATAAGCATGAGTCACGGTGTATAACCCCAAATTTAAATTTACTGATATCCTGAACTACTTTTACCAATTTTTAAATTGAAGTGTAATTAACACTCAACCAAATGCAGAGATCTTAAGAGTTTAGATTAACAAGTTCTGACAACTGTCACCAACTCTAACCACCTCAAGATATAGAACATTTTTCACTCTAGAAAGTTTACTCGTCCTTCTTTCCAATCAACTGCCATGCCCCATGGCAGTCAATTTTTGACTTAATTTTCCTTGTTCTTTGACTTTACATAAATAAAGGACTGTATGTATGTACTCTTTTTTTTTTTTTTTCCTTAAGACGGGGTTTCACTATGTTGGTCAGGTTGGTCTTGAACTCCCAACCTCAGATGATCCGCCCGCCTTGGCCTCCAAAGTGCTTGGATTACAGGCGTGAACCACTACACCCAGCCGGTTTGTACTCTTTACCTTTCATCATTTCATTGCTCAGTAGTGCATCTTTTTTTCTCAGCTTTATAACATACTAAGGAGACTAGTTCTCATAATGAGATTAAAATTTTTCTCCCAAATTCCCTTTATCTGTAGATCTCTTAAATGGCATATTTTGGTATAAAAGTTTTAAATTTCATGTAATCAAATCTATCAATATTTTCCTACATCTGGCTTCTGGCTTTTGTGATTTACTTACAAAGGCCTTCCCTACTCTGAGATTAGCCTTGCTTTCATATTTTTATGGTTTAACTTGTTTAAAATCTTCAAATTCTTCCAAAGAATAATTATCAAATAATCTATCTTTTCCCAACTAATTGGACAAGCTACCTTTACCACACTCTACTGCTGCCATTTATAAGTAGCATTTATCCAATGTTTACCGTGGAACAGGCAGTGTGCACCACCTCACTTGGTAGCTCCAGAACCTTATGACGCAAATTTTATTTTCACTCCTAGTTTACAGCTGGAGAAGAGGAAGCTTGGCAAGTTGACCTGTTTAAGGTCCCAGAGCTAATGACAAGGAGAGAAGCAGTTCAAACCCAGTATAGTTTGCCTCAAGTTTAGGCTCTTAACAAGCAGGCTACAGAGCCTCCTTCATGTCCCACAGATATTGTGGACTTTATTCTTTCCTTTTCTTTTCGAGACAGGGTCTTGCTTTGTTGCCAGGCCTGGAGTGCAGTGGCACCATCATAGCTCACTGCAGCCCTGACCTCTGAGCTCAATCGATTCTGCCCATCTAATTTTTTGTAAAAACGGGATTTCACCATGTTATCCAGGCCAGTCTTGAACTCCAGAGCTCAAATGATCTTCCTGCTGTGGCCTCCCAAAGTGTTGGGATTATAGGCGTGAGCCACCGCACCCAGCTGACTTTATTCTTTTCTACTGGTCTGCAACTGTATCATTCCATTTTAACTACAGAAGCTTTACAAAATATTTTAAATAAACATTTGAGTCACCCTACTGTTTTCTTTTTCTTCAGATTTTCCTGTATATGTATTTTTATTTTTTCCAGGTCATTAAAAAAATAAATAAACCTGTTAGCATTCTAGTTGGAAATGCATTAAATTTACAAATTAATCTAGAGGAACATCTGATATATTTAAAATGTCAAATCTTCTCTGTCAAGAACAAGATATAGTCGTCCCTTGGTATCTGAAGGAGAATGGTTCTAGGAACCCCACAGATACTCAAATCCCAGGATGCACAAGTACCTGATATAAAAATGGTATAGTAGCCGGGCGCGGTGGCTCAAGCCTGTAATCCCAGCACTTTGGGAGGCCGAGGCGGGTGGATCACGAGGTCATGAGATCGAGACCATCCTGGTCAACATGGTGAAACCCCGTCTCTACTAAAAAATACAAAAAATTAGCGGAGCATGGTGGCGCGTGCCTGTAGTCCCAGCTGCTCAGGAGGCTGAGGCAGGAGAATTGCCTGAACCCAGGAGGCGGAGGTTGCGGTGAGCCGAGATCGCGCCATTGCACTCCAGCCTGGGTAACAAGAGCGAAACTCCGTCTCAAAAAAAAAAAAAAAAAAAAAAAAAAAAAAAAAAAAGGTATAGTATTTGGATATAACCTATGCACATCCTCCTGTATAAAGCATCTCTATATTACTTAAAATAATGTAAGCACTACATAATTATATTAACTTTTATTTTCTATTGTTTCTATTGCTTCCCCCTGAATTTATTTATTTTTATATTTTATTTTTTTTGAGACAGAGTCTCACTCTGCCACCCAGGCTGGAGTGCAATAGCCTGATCTCAGCCCATTGCAACCTCTACCTGCTGGGTTCAAGCAATCCTCCTGCCTCAGCCTTGCCAGTAGCTGGGATTACAGGCACACACCCCATGCCCTAATTGTGTATTTTTAGTAGATTTCTAACTGTTAAACTTTTTCCTGTGGTTGTAAATAGGCTCTTTCATTATATTTTCTGATTGTTCATATACGGAACAGGGTTTTAAAATTTTAGTCTACAGCAGGTCCTCAAAAAATGTTTCATTCAACTTAATTTTGTTCTAATGTTTATGAGAAAAAAAGGGAGTTCCAGCTGAGGTCACTGTCAACGTGAAGTTGGCTCATTCCCCCCACATCTTAATGGGTTTTCTCCAATGCTTGAGCTTCCTCCCATATCCCAAAGATGCACATAAATGGGTGTGTGTGTCTACACAGCCCAGTATCAGTGAGTGTGGGTGTGCATGAGAGCACTCTGCGATGGGATGGCGTCCTGTTCAGGGCTAGTTCCCACCTTGGGCCCTGAATTGCCAGGAAAGGCTCTAGCCATTGAGACCCTGAACTGGAACAGGGAGGCAGATAATTATCTTACTTTTTATTCATCTTTCTTAAATGTATACACAACTCACATTCAATTTTTTTTTTGAGACAGGGTTTTGCTCTGTCACCCAGGCTGGTGTGCAGTAGTATGACCACTGCTCACCGCAACCTTGACCTCCGAGGCTCAAGTGATCCTCCTACTGAATTCAGCCTTGTAAATAGCATGGTCCACAAGCGTCCGCCACCACATCCAACTAAGTTTTAAAATTTTTAGTAGACGTCATTTAAATGTTTAATACTAGAAGCATTTAGTGATGTTTTTCTGACCAGAAATATGCTGTAGGAATTTAACTCTTGTTTATATTTAACCTAGCATAAAACTCGTTTTGCTATGCATCGCTTTGCTTAAAGTTGCACTTTCCAAGAACCCATTGATGATAAGTAAGCAATATTACTGAATTATTTTATTCTTCAAAGTTTCTCACTTGATTTCTGGGATTTCCAGGCCTCCCCACCCCCACAAAAAATCATGCCATTTGCAAAAAATAATTTTTCCTTCTCTAATATTTACGCCTCTTTTCTCTTTTGTACTTGCTAGGACTTAAAACATGAATTGTTAAGTACTGATAGCAGGCATAGCAATCTTGTTTCCAACTCTCCTGGGAATGCTTCTAACGTTTAAGTATGATTCTCAATTTTAGTTTGAGATTTTTAAAAATTACATTTAGGAAGTTTTTTATTTATGGCTATGCTATTATTCTTATTTCGTTAGTTAATAAAGAAAGCAAGAAGACATTAAATTTACAAGATTTTTCAGTATCTTTTGTTAAAATTTTTTTTAGACTTTTCAGTATCTAATGAATTGATCTCATGGTTTTTCTCCTTTGACCTATCAATACAGTATTAATATAGAGCCACCTTTGTATTCTTTTTTTTTTTTTTTTTTTTTTTTGAGACGGAGTTTCGCTCTTGTTACCCAGGCTGGAGTGCAATGGCGCGATCTCGGCTCACCGCAACCTCCGTCTCCCGGGTTCAGGCAATTCTCCTGCCTCAGCCTCCTGAGTCGCTGGGATTACAGGCACGCGCCACCATGCCCAGCTAATTTTTTGTATTTTTAGTAGAGGCGGGGTTTCACCATGTTTACCAGGATGGTCTCGATCTCTTGACCTCGTGATCCACCCGCCTCGGCCTCCCACAGTGCTGGGATTACAGGCTTGAGCCACCGCGCCCGGCCTAGAGTTTCGCTCTTGTTACCCAGGCTGCAGTGCAATGGCACGGTCTCAGCTCCCTGCAACCTCCGCCTCCTGGGTTCAGGCAATTCTCCTGCCTCAGCCTCCTGAGTAGCTGGGATTACAGGCATGCGCCACCATGCCCAGCTAATTTTTTGTATTTTTAGTAGAGACAGGGTTTCACCATGTTGACCAGGATGGTCTCGATCTCTTGACCTTGTGATCCACCTGCCTCGGCCTCCCAAAGTGCTGGGATTACAGGTGTGAGCCACCGCGCCCGGCCCACCTTTGTATTCTTAGCATATTCTTTCTTTCTTTTTTTTTTTTTAGAGACAGGGTTTCTCCATGTTGGTCAGGCTTATCTCGAACTCCTGACCTCAGGTGATCTGCCCACCTTAGACTCCCAAAAGGCTGGAGTTACAGGCATGAGCCACCACACCTGGCCTCTTAGCATCTTATTTCTAATTTTGACTTGGTTATCATGAGGAATGATAAAGGATAAGAACATGAAGGCCAAGAACCCAAGCCTATCCCAATTGCTATATCCTTTTTATTCAGAATATCAAAAAAACACATACAAACCCATTCCCAAGTTAAGGTTTAACATCACACAATAAAATTCTTAGGACTAACAGTGTAGAAAATAATGTTAAGTTGTAAGACTAACATGCTTTTTTAACAGGATTAGCTTTTCTGAAATAGAAAATGATTCTGTATCCAAGTTTACATTAATTTGGGAGTAGAGAATCAAAGCAAACCATTCAATTTCAAATGGTCTTGCTGTTCAGTTTTCAGAATTACTCTTTTCCCTCTCAACTGAGGAAAAACATACACAATATAGAGTTACCTAGTCACAGAATTACGGAAAATATATTCTGCAAGTTAGTAATAGTCAACTGACTCACAATACTACTTCAAAATGTTAAAGTTCAAAAAATCAAAGTTTGGAAGACAGGGGAGGTGCTAGAATCTTGTGATTAAATAATAAAGCCCTGAGCATAGTAATTAGTAAAAAGTTTTGTTCTACGGCACTGTCTTAGGAAAGTGACCAGCCCTCCATACCTAGAATAAACAGTGTTCACGTTAGAGTAATCCCCCCTTATCCATAGTTTCAGTTACCCAAGGTCTGAAAATATTAAATGGAAAATCCCAGAAATAAACAATTCCTAAGTTTTTTTTTTTTTTGAGACAATTCTCACTCTGTCGCCCAGGCTAAAGTGCAGTGGCCTGATCTCGACTCACTGCAACCTCTGCCTTTGGGTTTAAGCGATTCTTCTACCTAAAGCCTCCTGAGTAGCTGGGATTACAGGCACACCCAGCTACCATGCCCAGCTAATTTTTGCATTTTTGGTAGAGACAGGGTTTCACCATGTTGGATAGGCTGGTCTCGAACTCCTGGCATCAAGTATTCTGCCCACCTCGGTCTCCCAAAGTGATGGGATTACAGGCATGAGCCATTGCACCCGTCCAATTCCTAAGTTTTAAATGGGGCAAGAGTATGTTCTGAGTAGCAAAATAAAACTTTGCACCATCCTGCCTAGGATGTGAATCATCTCTTTGTCCAGTGCATCCATGCTGTATACACTATACACTATCAGTCTGTCTTGGCCATTAGATCTAAAAAGCACAGTATATTCAGGCTTCGGCAGCGTATATAAGACTTCTGTTTCAGGCATTCACTAGGGAGTGCTGCAATGTGTCCCCCAGGATAAGGCGGGGACAACTATAATTGGAACCATTCCAATTTGCTCTTTGGAGAATACTTTCATTAGAAAAGGTGAAAAACAGAGTTGCATATGAATGCTTCAATATGAGGAGAGCTGCAGAATGTAAAAAGTTTAGGTTTTCTAAAAAGTTATTCTTAGCTATGCGGTAGTAGGCACCTGTAATCCCAGCTTCTCAGGAGGCTGAGGTGGGAAGATCGCTTGAGCCCAGGAGTTAGAGACCAGCCTGGGCAATATAGTGAGATTCTGTCTTGAAAAGAAAAATGAATAAAATAAATAAATAAAAAGTTATTACAATGAGGCCAATGTAACCTTGAACTCATAAAAGAAAATTTATACTCAAGAAAGGCTTTTGGCCAGGCACGGTGGCTCACGCCTGTAATCCCAGCACTTTGGGAGGCCGAGGCGGGTGGATCACGAGGTCAAGAGATCGAGACCATCCTGGTCAACATGGTGAAACCCTGCCTCTACTAAAAATACAAAAAAATTAGCTGGGCATGGTGGCGTGTGCCTGTAATCCCAGCTACTCAGGAGGCTGAGGCAGGAGAATTGCCTGAACCCGGGAGGCGGAGGTTGCGGTGAGCCGAGATCACGCCATTGCACTCCAGCATGGGTAACAAGAGCGAAACTCAATCTCAAAAAAAAAGAGAAAGGCTTTCATTTTTTTTTTTTGGAATAATCTAAAGCTATTACTTCCAAAACTTTGTTACTATCTTATAGCATGATCCACCCATCATCTGAAAAATAATTTTTATTCTCTGAGCAGTAAGAATAGTAATTTTAAAACAGTACAAAATTTCTTTTGACATACACTAGAAGACTAAAACAACGTTTTGGAAATTCTCATGGCTGTTAGGGTAAAAAGCTGAACTCCATGAATTACTAGTGGAGTTCATGGATATTTCAGAGAGCCTTCAAATTGTGATGGAGTGATAAACAGCGTGGGACTACACAGTGATGAAACCTGGACATCAATCATTTTGATGGCATCTTTTGACAAAAATAAACTTCTCAATAAGATACCACTTTCCCATTTGTGGAAGTTATAATTCCTACCCACTGCATAAAAATTTAACAGTAACATACTTAATCTATAAAGTGCCACATAAATTTAGATATTTATTAGGCGAAACTAAGTGAAATCAGAATTTTTGGGTTGATTTGTCTAGCGTGGGGGGGATGGTATGTATCACTGAAAATATAAAATATTGGCCAGACGCAGTGACTCACAACTGTAATCTCAGCGCTTTGAGAGGCTGGGGCAGGTGGATCACCTGAGGTCAGGAGTTCAAGACCAGCCTGGCCAACATGGTGAAACCCGTCTCAACTAAAAATGCAAAAAAATTAGCTGGGTGTGGCGGTGGGCGCCTGTAATCCCAGCTACTTTGGGAGGCTGAGGCAGGAGAATTGCTTGAACGTGGGAGGCGAAGACTGCAGTGAGCCAAGATCACGCCACTGCACTCCAGCCTAGGTGATAAGAGAAATTCTGTCTCAAATATATATATACATATGTATATACATATGTATATATATAATTTAGGTAGAGTACATGCTAGTTTTTAGTATTGGTTCATTTATCTGATTGTATTTTTTACATTTAGGCAACTCAAAAAATGGGGTTTTGAAATGCTCAAAAATCTGAAACTTTCTGAGTGCCAACATGCCACTCAAAGGGGATTTTGGATGCTCAACCTGTGTAATATTAAAAAAAAAAAAAAAAAAAACCCCAAATCTGAAACACTTCTGATTCTAAGCATTTGGGATAAGGGATATGCAACCTGCAGTATTTCTTGGCATTTAGTTATATGCTTATTGGAATATATGTGCCAAACGATGTGTTGGGCTTTAGAGAAATCAGTAGTATTGCATGGAGATTCCTGAGATGTGATGTCTTTAGCAGTCTATAAGGACCATAAAAGCTGGGAGAAGGCTAACGCCCTTTTCGGCCTTAGCCCACCTGTACCCAGGTGGGGAAAAAAAGAAAAAAAAAGCTGGGAGAAGAATTATGCCCAGTGGTGAAATGGGACCGAGGGAAAGAAGAGCAGTTAGTGTAAAAACTGGGAGAATCTGTGGGGAAGTATAAGCATTCAGATTGGTTAGAAAATAGCAAGAAAGAGAAGGCCTAAGAAAGTCTTAGCAGAGACTTTAGATGAAGGTCTGACTTATTTCACTAAGAGTCGGCTCATCTGAATGAACCTGCTTCTTCAACTATAAAGAACAGGCCATACTATTTGTGAAAAGCACACAGTCCAAAAAAAAAAAAGGCCAGTAATGTTATGAGGAACTAAATGGGACTCTGCCCAGCCAAGTGCCTAAAATAGTGCTTGGGTGGAAAACAAGTACCAAATTCTCTTGTCTTTCTTTGTATATGGGTATCTAGCTTACAGGTAAAAGAGTGAATGCTAATGTATGGCTATCTAGCTAAAACTGCAGCTCTTCGCTGGTTGGTTCCACCAGAGCTGACAAGTCCAACTCTCCAAACTTGAGGCAAAGTAAGATTGCATCATAGATTTGCTGTGAGACTAGATGATAAACAAATCTCTTAGTCACTCCCTGGAATACAGCAACAACTCAGCAGATACTAGCTTTTATGATGGCTACTTTTAGGTCCATAAATCTTTATCTGCTCTTCTCAATCCAGAGACCTCTGAAAATGAAAGAAACTTTCCCAAGTTTGGCAGAAAACTTACATGGTGGCAAAACTTGACCTGAGACTATTTATAGTTTCTATTAGGCCCCACTTAGAATGAATGTTCACATCTATTTCGGCAAATATTAATGTTGGATTATGCGGTGTCCCACTCTGCTGGGGGTGTTAATCTCTTGTCTAATATGTTGTCTTTCTAAAAAGATAAAGATAAAACCTAAGGATTTTTGAAATCAAAACCCACTAGCTTCAAGAGTTTCAGCTAAGAGACTGGGGATGGATATTATCCATTCCTCCTGGAAAGAGGAACAGAACATTCCAATATCTGCAATTCCTTCCAAAAGTTTCTGAAGCAAACTTGCTTTGCATTGCGGGCTCAGAGATGCCGGCATGAAAAATTTCTATTCTTCCCCCAAAGAACAGCATTGAACAAAGAACTCAGGAAATGTTTCTGAAGGCTACCTTTGCCTGTAATAAGGGTTCGTTTTCAAAACAGACCTTTACAACTCCCAAGTGTGTATTTCTCTAGCAGTAAAGGTAAAAAAAAAATTTTCAGTCGAGTGATTCTGGCCTGATGCTTTAACACTGGAATCTTTTACCTACTAAAAGCTGTACTCTTGGTTTTCAAGGTAAAGAGGAAAATGCTCCAGCTATGTATAAGCTGTCGTAGGTATGTGCGCCTCAGTCCTAAAAAAGGAGATCACTGAACATCTGCCCTTCTCGTGGTTTGCCCTGGGTATTCACCTAATGTAGCCGTGAGCAATTCCTCTAGCAAGTCATAACCAGAACGTTGTCACACTGCGGATTATTAACAAGCGTACGAGATTCTTAGAATCTTTTAAGGCCTTTCCCTTTTTATTAGAAATTAATGAATGGGTATAATGGAGTGTGGGTAGTGAGGAAATCGGGGCCAAGGGGCACGAGGCCGGCAGCCCTTTAGGGACGCACAAACAAAGGGAGTCCGGGATCAACCAGAGCGAACCGGCCTCGGAGCGGGTCGCGCCCGCCGAGGAGTGGGGGAGGGGCCGGCCCGCGCCCGCCCCGCCCCGCAGCCAGATCTGACGTCAGGCGCCCAGAAACCCGTCGGCCGCGACGTCAGCGGCCTCCGAAGCCTTCTCCCTGGGGGGCGATCCGGAGGCAACCCGCAGCGTGGTGGAATACGACCGAGAGAACCCCTCAGCTCCGGTCCCAGGGAGGCGACCACGGCCCGAGCACTGGACGTAACTCGACGCACCTCCGTTACCGCGTCCGCTCCCCGCTTGGCCGCGCCCGCGGGATCCGCAGCCCCAGCTCCCCGATTCCCCTCCACGACTCCCACCAGTACCGAAGCAGCCTCACCCGGCAAGATCCGAGACCGCAGTAGGGTCTAGAAGCGGCGATGGGTCCGAGGGACTGGGCCCTGAAGAAGCGGGCGCAGCCTGACTGACGGCGGCGAGAGCAGCGGCGGCAACAGCAGCAGCAGCGCGCGACTCCTCCTGGCGCCGGAACAGGAAGCGCCAAGCGCACCGCCTCCGCCCGCGCACCCCCTCCCCTCGGGCCGTGCCGCGTGCGCCCCCCGCAGGCCTCTGGCGGTACTGCGGCCCGCCGGACCTGGGGGGCTGGGATCCACCTGGCCCCCGCCCGGGGCCTCTTTCCCCTGGTGGGCGGGCTGAAAGCTCCCGGAGTTTCCGGAGTTCCGAGGACTCGGAGGAAATGCCAGTGGCCTGCAATATTCAGGGCAGCCCGGCGGAAATTGCTAACTTGTCTTGAGTGGCTTGAGGGCTGGTTCTGAATTCCCTTTGCTCAGCGGTTTTTACAGCCAGGCCTCGAAGAAGGCTGGGTACGGACGCGTTCAGATTTCAGCCTGACCAGAGGACTCAGATACTGGGCCACAAGTGGGGAGAGGGAAAAGATTAATTCAGGAAAGGGAAGACGTTTGCAAATTAGCTTGATAAATTGACGTGTTGTCTTTGCACATTTTTCCTCATCAGTGCCTCTTCTCCCATGTTTTGTTGTTGTTGTTTTTGAGACGGGCCTCTGTTACCCAGGCTGGAGTGCAGTCGCGCGATCTCGGCTCGCTGCAACCTCTGCCTGCTGGTCTCAAGCGATCCTCCCATCTTAGCCTCCGGGTAGCTGGGACTACAGGCGTGTGCCACCACACCCGGTTGATTTTTGCATTTTTGGTAGAGATGGGGTCTCACCCTGCTAGCCTCAAGCGATCCCCCCCACCCTTCGACCTCTCAAAGTGCTGGTATTACAGGTGTGAGCCACTGCGCCTGGCCCTCATGTTCATTTTTGAATAAACATCATCTCCTGTGTCAGGCACAGATGACATGATGACCCCAGTCAAGGAACCTACTAACTAGGTTAGAAGATGTGATAATTATATGGTGTGCAAAATATATACATATATGCAATATACTTTTTTCTTTGAGACGGAGTGTCATGTCTGTTGTCAGACTGGAGTGCAGTGGCGTGATCTCGGCTCACTGCAACTTCCACCTCCCGGGTTCAAGTGATTCTCGTGCCTCAGCCTCCGGAGTAGCTGGGACTACAGGCGCACTTCACACGCCCGGCTAATTTTTGTATTTTTAGCAGAGACGGAGTTTCACCATGTTGGCCAGGATGGTCTCCATCTCTTAACCGCGTGATTGGCCTCCCAAAGAGTTGGGATTACAGGCGTGAGCCACGTGCACGGCCAATATACATTTTTTTAACATGTAAAAATATCCTAAAAGTATGTTGTACAGTTGCATCTTGCTTTGTGTAAGGCATTAGTGGGTCAGTGGGTGGACATTTAACTATGAACTTGTTTAAAGGAAGACATCTCTGGATGTGTTTCATAACACACAATTCTCACACTGAAAACAGGGCAACAGAGGAACTCCAAATACCTAAGCCAAGGGTCTTATTTTTGGATAAGGGTACACAGGCCTATGGAAAATTACACGAGTAGTGTGGACCTACCCTGTCCTCATTGGATAGTGAATCAGCAGTGCCGTGTGGAGCTATGCTGAAGCCTGAAGCAACCGGAAGTCAGTAATCTGGTCAGGTTTGATTTTAAATTTGGTATCTTGCTCATCATATTTTTTTTTTTTGCATCAATTCTGATTTTAGAATATTGCACCAAAACATTGTCTTCCTTAGTCTTTTAGTCAGATATTTGTGCCCAAGTGTCTCACCATACCCTAGTCCTGGTGCTGTGTACCAGTAATGGATAGCCTCCAACTTATCCTTGCCTGCAATCAGCTAGTAGCTGAGCACGTTTTGCGGGGAGGGTCTAGATCTAGGCCATTCCTGTCCCCTGTGGACTTGTCTATAAGCAACCTTTGCTTGGGAACCAAGTCCTCATCTAGCAGTCTGAAGGTGGGTGCACTTTAGTCCGAGGCCCACCCTACCCAATCCTTCCGGTGTCAAGACTTTCAGTGTGGTATGAAAAATTCCCACCTTCTGCTCGCTTCTCCTTTATCTTTATAGGTGTTTCACTCCAAATAAATCTCTTGCACCTCTAATCACATCTTGGCATCAGCTTCTGGAAGACCCAACCACTAAAAATTAAAGGAGTGTATTATAAATTAGAAAATATGTAAGAATATGGATTTCTCTTTTTCAGATTCTAATTTGAATGTGTGAAGTAAAGACATATAATAATGTTTTAAAATAAGACACAAAGCCTTTGGATTTTACATAGGAAGTTTTAATTAAGAAGAAATGAAAATTTATCCAGATCAATTTATTCGAACTTACATCCAAGAAGAAATATTCAACTTAAGGATTAGAAATAAAAGTGGCAATTGTCTACTTCTTTCGTGGTAAGTAGTAGATCATACAAGCCTGATGACAAGAGTAATAGCTTTGTGAAAACTGTATATTCGAGTACATATGAACTCATACTTGGCTTATACAGAATTTATCCAATTCTAGCAAAGTCAGCATAATTTAAGTAAACCTCCTTGAGTTTTACACCATGGCTCTCAAGTCTGAAAGCTTAGATTTGATTATAACCATGGCAAAAGTGATTATCTTTATTTTCTGAAAATGTAATCAACTTTTAAAATAAGTTAGGCAAACATCAGATTTACATAGACCATATGAAGGATAGGAGGAAATTGCAATTGTTCCTGTAATTGCAGAGCCTAAACCATAAATTCAAATTGTACTGCTATCTCTACTATTAAAACAAGCCAAGAAAGCCTATTACAGTCTAAGAGAAGTGAATGTGATTCTGCAGGGTCCACTAAGGAAGTATTTTGAAAATCTATCATCACATTAGTACTCAATGGCTGTACAGCAGTTATTTTAAAGTATGCTCCCAGGGTCACCTCTTGCTGAAAAATTAACCTCCAGGAAGTAGAGTGACAAGTATCATCCACATTTTATAGGAAATAAACGCAAAGAAGATTTAGGACTGAGTAATCTATTCAAAATTAGAAAGAAAAATATAGACTTTGGCTTTATTTGAAAATCCCTATTGGGTTATATGCACTAATCTGCATTTCAACTTCCAAGCCAATCTATTTAAAAAAGTTACCTCCATTTTGTGTCTAATATTTTACTGTATAAGAATAGTACAGGTGGACTCTTGCACTGCTTATATTTAGTAGGCCATTAATAAAGAAAAACTTTTGTGCTTTCTGTTCTTTCCTTAAAATAAAAATGTAAAACTGACTTTTTTCCTCCAAAGTAGAAACAGTAGTTTGCTTGACTTAAAATCTTTTATTCACTTGTGCATTACATTACCTAACATTACACAGGCTATTCTACATTTAAACATTGTTTTTCTTGTGTTGTCTCCAGGAATGTTTTATAATTTTGTTTACTTTCCTTGAAATTTGCTTTACCAAAATGAATGCTTAAGCTGTTTATTGGATTTCAATTATAGCTAAGAGTGACAAGAAATCTTTTTAATGAAAAATAAATATAAGAGTTAGATCTTGGCCAGGCACGGTGGCTCATGCCTGTAATCCCAGCACTCTGAAAGGCCGAGGTGGGTGGATCACCTGAGGTCAGGAGTTCGAGACCAGCCTAGCCAACATGGTAAAGTCCCATCTCTACTAAAAATACAAAAATTGGCTGGGCATGGTGGCGGGCACCTGTAATCTTAGCTACTTGGGAGGCTGAGGCAGAAGAATTGCTGGAACCTGAGAGGCGGAGGTTGCAGTGGGCTGAGATCATGCCATTGCACTCCAGCCTGGGCCGACAACAGCGAGACTCTGTCTCAAAAAACAAACAAACAAACAAATCAAACAAACAAAAGAACTCTCAAGGTTTTTGTTTCATAGGAAGGAAGCTCTCTATTGCATGGATCTATAAAATGATCCAAACTTCAGAGACAGGAAGCTGATAACTGGATTTATCTGCTTAATGGCTTTGGCTCATGAATAAATGATAATGGTTTATGTGTTTTTCTTATAAAAATAAATGGAATTTGTGTAATGATAGGAGTCCTACTTGCCACATTTGTTCTACTTATTAAAGGATTTCTAATTACTAAGACATTCTTTATATTATTTATAATTAAGAAGTCAAAACTAACTGAAAGCCATTCTTTGACCACAGTTGGCCATTAGCTGAAATTCAGGAAAGAACACAGGTTTGATCACCAAATCAATAAATCTAGCCACAGGCTGACTAAAAGCTTCCTTTAATCTTCTTCCTATTAGGTCTTCCTTTAAATTAAACCATTCCCTTTATGAATTATTTAGGTGAATGACATGGTTATAGATAGATCACATATAACTCTATACAAAAATGCCAAAGGAACCTTAAAAAGTCCATTCAGCATACTTCAGGAATTATACTATGAATCAAGATGCTGTAGGCTTAGGAAAAAAATGGGAGTGGGAGTATGTCTTGTAAAGCTTCAGAGAAAAATAGAAAAGTCAAGTTTATTTCCTGATTCGCCCAGGAAGATTCCCAAAGCGCAGTTAAGTGTCTGGTCCAGACTAGCTATTAGCGATTAAGTAGTTTCTTTTCACTGTCAAGGCTTTTCCCTGAGGTAATGCCTAAATTCCTAATTTTAATATTTGATCTTATTTCGCTTTGCTCCATTCTCTCTCATCAATAAGCTCCCCACATTTCCACCATGCTAAATGCTTTCTCAACTCTGGAATTTACACTTTTCAAATCTTCCCACTGTTCAACATAAGAGTTACAAAATTTTAGACAAATTTATACGTTCCCACATTGTTCCACTCATAGTTTACTCATTTATATAGTGCAACCAATGTATTGTTTACATTTTGTATAGGTTAGTTTCTGAATACTGGATGTTCTTCCAAGTATATCCTCACAAAGACACAGAGGATGGGGGTAACCCTTCTGAATTCCAATTCCTTAATGTTTTTTAAAAAAATTATTACTTTTATTTTCCCTTATTTCCCTTAAAAAATTCCCTTCTCAAGTCTTTATATATCTACTTTCCAAATTTCTTTTCACTGTAGCAAATACCAAAGGAAAAATAAAAATCATTTCAAAGTCAATGAATCTCTTCCCTGCTCTCATTTATTAGACCATCTACTTCAAGGCTACATATGTGGCAGTATTTTTAAGTGTTAATAGCTGTTAATACCTTGAAGTTGAAAAAATAAAAAAGCCAGAGAAAACATATCACAAGCAATCAGTTTGAATTATATGAAAAGGTACTTAGATCTTGACTTTCATATAAATACTAATTTTAACACTATAAAAGACAACATAATTATATATCATTTTTCTTTATAAAACTACCCCTTAACAGAATAGTTGTAAGCTAATCGTCCCTTAGGTTTTTCTGTACTGATAAAAAGTTATTTTTAAAAGAAAAATATTTAAAATAATTGTTTCACAGAAACAGAAAATCTTATCAAATTCTGATAAAAAACTATAATCATGGGTAGTCTACCACACTATTTTCTTTCACCAAAGATGGATATTTAGGAAGTGTCATATCGGTTAATAAGATAAGCTTCTCAGTGATCTACAAAAGCGCCACAATAAAGATGAGGTAGTATGAGACTTTTCTAACATTGCAAAAGGTAAGTATCATCTTTACAAGAGATATTTATCCTGACACTGGTGTTATGATATCCTGAGCCTCATCACTGCTGAGAGAGGTGCAATTTTTGTAGCTACATCTCATTGAGACTAAGACAATCTTGAGATCACTGAGGAAAAATAAATGATAGAAGATAATGGCAATAGAGATTTTCCTTGTTTAATTTTGTAATAATTACTAAAAATTCATTTCAAAGCTATTTTGGAAAAATGTCATCTTCATATTAACAGAAGAACTGCCAGATAGGGAAATGCTATTCACGTAAAAGCAATAATGAAGAAATATTGTTCTAAGTTGGAAGTTTATGAGTCCAATTTCTTTCAATCCAGGTAGAAGCAGTTTCCTAATATAGCTAAACTAGCATCAAGAAGTCAATTACCATATTAAAAAATGCCAATGTGTACAAAGGGTTAGACAGCTTACCAGAAGAAAAATTGTGTCTACATTTATTATTCTTTGACTCTTTAAAAAAAGAAGTTAGGAAACCACTCCATTTATTTTTACTAGTTACCTTGGGTTAAAGATGTTTCTAAAAATGTTACCCTGTTTCTGGGACAGTAAATTTAAAAGATCACCCCTTTTGTCCAGTACTGTTTTGTATGGCATAAGTCATGTAGCTGTCAAATGGCTTTCCTTTTTCTTGAAGCCACATTAAAGACCTAAGTTAATTCTGAAATAGGGATAATTATTTGGAACTTGTAGATCAAAAACAATATGAAGCTTCCTGAATACTGAGCTCCATGTTTATTTCTTGAATCTTTATCAAAGTTCAACTTAAAATAATAAAAAACTACTCAGGTACTCTTTGATTACTAGTGGAAATTTGCGGCTGCTTATAGACTGTGGAATTTCCCCAAAGTAACAGCTCAGAGTTTCTATAAAAGGGCTAAATAGAAGTAACAGTTCATAAGCTAATACAGAAAAACCCCACAATTGCTTTAGCACTTTAGTAACTACTAGCTACTAATAGTGTTATTACTATTTTCAAAGCTTCCAGTGAGAAAGAAACAAGATTACGTTTTGAAGATGGTTTAACTCTTCTAGGTTGAGGAGAAAGACCTATTTAGGAATGACAAATGATCCAGCCACATTGCAGAAGAGTAAGTGCACCTCCAGAATGTTATGTTTTCATTTGGTTCTCATCAACCAGATTAATCAAATTTAGTAATCCTGCTTTAGAGTTAATATTTAAAATGAAAACACAGCAAGCTTGACTTGGTTTTGTTACCTTTAACATCCCTAATGGTAAGTTATAAAAGTCAATAACATTAGTAGGGATGGTGAATTACAACATTCAGCTTTACTGAAGAATGTCAAACTCAGTGAAAAGGGGGATGGGGAAGTATATTTTATATAATACTACTGGCATAGATCAACAAAATATTTCACATGTAGGAAAAAACATAAGATTACCTTTTGAAGAAAAGTATGAAATACAGAATATTCAAATGTGTTTGCAATGCCTACCAAATTTCAAATATGCCTGGATCATGTATAAATTCAGGAAAGAAAAAATTTAAGTATACAATTTACACGGTAAAAACAAAAACCAAACACCTGGTTAAAAAATATCTATTTAGGCTCTAGTGTATAACCTTAAACAATTAGTGTATCATTAAAAAAATGGATTTAGAAGTAAAATTTAGGGCAGAGATTTCTCTGGATACCACTGCCTTCGTAGAAAAATTCAAAGTGGCATAAGAAAAATAAAATATTAAATGAAAATATATGTTATCATTCCCATATTCCTATCCTGTTACTAGCATTGTTGTTCTGGGGCATCAATCCTGAGTACTCTAACTTTTGATTTATAATGATATTCCTTCAGATATAATTTCATAGAAGAAGGAATTGGAAGGGCATCAATGCCATCATAAGTTGTACAGTTACAAATAACTGTTCTGCATATATGCTGCAGGGAAAAAGGGAAAGTCCGAATTAAAGGAGTGGATAGAAGTGGTTCAAAGAACATACAGGCGCTTGGGTCCTTATAATGTTCTAGGAGCCCAGTAATGTCAGGAGAATGGAAGACACAGGGATCATGTGCATCAAAGCTAAAGTTGTGATTCCACTGTTCAATTCTAGCATGAAGAGAACGACTATAGCGTCTAAAACTAACAGAGAATAAATAGTCTTCCTGTGCTGAATCTCGAAGTAAAAAGGTACCCTCTGGTTTTCCTTCCAGTAGTGCTTCGGCTGCGTATTTATCCATCACTCCCCAGTAACATGGATTGTTATTGATCTGAAGAAGGTCTGGTACAAGACAGTGGACATAATCAATCTGTGTGTGGTATTTAGGAGGTGTTTCCAACTGCAGGATTTCATCATCCAATTCCCATTTGGGTTTGTTTCTTTTTCTGGAACTTGTGCAAAGTGTTAGAATTTCATCATCGGAATCCATATCGCTATCTTCTATACTGTTATTTGAAACCAGGTTCATCACAGAGCCAGTCATAGGACCTTCTCTACATGAAATGTTGTTGGTGGTTATGACACAGGGCTGAACATTGGTATGTGAGAAACAGTTTATATTTTCTTCCACATTGCTTCGTTTTAGCTGACCATCCCTCAATTCAGTCTGAGACAAGTCTGTGCTTACCCATTCATCTGATCTGGAATTTATAGGAGCAGTGTGTCGTTTAATAAAATGCCACCTAAAGGCTAAATCTGATCGAGGTGGGAAAGGACACTTATCTAACATGAGTTCACTGATATGAATTTTCCTTTTAGATGGAAGCCCGGAAGAGTGCCGACTACTACAATTCTTTATTGGAAAACACTGCCCCACAGCATCCTGCAGTTTCTGTTTAAGAGATCGGCCTAAAAATCTATGCCCACAGGAATGATCTAAGTCCAACTCAATGGATGAACAGCTGTGCTTCCTTTCTTGGTTCCTTAAAGAAACTTCAGTTTTCTCTATATCATTCACTGTTTCAGCATCTGAACAACTCTCACTCTTTTTTGACCAAGATAACTTCTTTCCACTCCACACATAACCGTCTTTTCTGTCGGCACTTCTGCTCCGACTAGTTTTGGGCCTTACATCTACATTTTTACTAATATTTTCATTATTTTCTGCCATTTTAACAAATTATCCACAAATTCTAATGTTATAAATACTGCTTTTTCTATTTTTCCAGCAGGAAGTTTCTTCTGGGCATTTTCTGGATGTATCTAAAGGAAAAAAAAAGCCATTAACCATTTGTCATCTACCTTGTCTAGTTTACATATTAAGCTTCAATTAGACACAAGAGGAAAAAGCATGGTTAGTACACGAAAAAGTTTGTTCCCACTTAAATAAAATGCTATATAATATATATGATAACTTAATAGTGCCATAAAGTGAAGAGAGTTCCTTTCTCATAGCTAATTTTCAGTGTGACACAGAAAAAGCCAAGCCTCCTCTATCAACCATAATAAATGTGCAAATCTTAATAGTTTCTAGTCTGGAGTATACCTTATGCTTATCTCTCCTTACCACAGTTTCCTTATTTCACAGCAGATCAGTGAATTATTTGTAGGAGACAGACACAAATCCATGAGCTGGTGTTTGAAAACTACTACCCTACACAGTTCCTTCACCTTCTCCATATTTCCTTCCCTACTGATTAAAATATGAACAATTTTAAGTTGTAAAGCTGTAAGAATTTGTTAAATAAACAATCACCACTGAACAACAGAAATGCCCAGTAAGCATTGTCAATGCAGTGTTTTAAACTCACTTCAATAACTGGTCAACTTTACTATTAGTTCAGGCAATTTTTAGAAAATAGAAAATTGGATAAAAATTTGCCATTTTAAACACATACGCCTTTGTATTCTTGATATTTGAAAATACAATCAGATAAATTTCTATAAGGCACTGCCTTTCCTCTGAAGTTGGTAAAACATACTCTAATTTGCAATGTAAAATACCGAGTTTCATGTAGACTAATAATGATTGTAAACGGAATTTACTTTGGGAGGCCTAGGCAGGTGGATCACGAGGTCAGGAGTTTGAGACCAGCCTGGCCAATATGGTGAAACCCTGTCTCTACTAGAAATACAAAAATTGGCCAGGCACGGTGGCTCACACCTGTAATTCCAGCATTGTGGGAGGCCAAGGCGGGCGGATCACGAGGTCAGGAAATTGAGACCATCCTGGTAACATCGTGAAACCCTGCCTCTATTAAAAAAAAAAATTTAAAAAAGGGGGGAAAAAAAAGAAATACAAAAATTAGCCAAGCATTGTGGTGGGAGCCTGTAATCCCAACTACTCAACTCAGGAAGCTGAGGCAGGAGAATTGCTTGACCCAGGAGGCCACGTTGCAGTGGTCTGAGATGGCACCACTGCACTCCAGACTAGGTGACAGAGCAAGACTCTGTCTTGGTGTAGGGGTAGAAAAAAAAAGATTTAGGCCAGGAACTGGGGAAAGGGGTCCTATAATCTCAATTTTTTTGCAAATGAAACATAAATTTTGTAACTAAAAAAAAAAAAAAATCCCATCATACTCAACAGTCTGATATGATTAAGTTTGATTATGTCAGAGGAAAATTTTAAAAATCCCAACAGTCAAGTAAATGTCTACAGACTCTTGAATCCATTTTCAAAGTAGTAGAATTTGAAACAAGTATCTGTATTGGAAAATATGACTGGCAAGTGCTTAAAAGTGTGAACTAATAATAAAGACTTGCCATATAAAGAACACTATTTCTAAGGCTGGGTGCAGTGGCTCACGTCTGTATTCTCAGCATTTTGGGAGGGTCGATTGCCTGAGCTAAGGAATTTGAGACTAGCCTGGGCAATGTGGCAAAACCCCATCTCTAACAAAAATACAAAAAATTAGCTGGGTGTGGTGGCACACGCCTGTGGTCTCAGCTACTTGGGAGCCTAAGGTGGGAGGATTGCATCAGCTTGGGAGGCAGAGGTTGCAGTGAGCTGTGATTGTGCCACTGCACGCCTGTCTGAATGACAGAGTGAGACCCCAGTTCCTTTTTTTTTTTTTTTTTTTTTTTATTAAGACGGGGTTTCACCATGTTGGTCAGGCTGGTCTTGAACTCTCGACCTCAGGTGATCTGCCCACCTTGGCCTCCAAAGCGCTTGGATTACAGGCGTGAGCCACCACGCCCAGCCTTACCCCAGCTCCAAAAAGAACACCATTTGGTGATTATAGCTATTACAGTCAGCCCTCCATATCCATGGGTTCTCCATCCTTGGATTCAACCAATTGTAGATGGAAAATATTCAAGGAAAAAAAACCTAATAAATTAAAAGCAATACAGTATAACAACTCTTTACATAGCATTTATATTGTATTAGGTATGATAAGTAATCTAGAAATGATTAAAAGTATTTGGGAGGACAGGGGTATGTTATGTGCTAATATTACTCCATTTTATTTTAAGGGATTTGAGCATCCATGGACTTTGGTATCTGTAGGGGTCCTAGAACCAATCTCCACGGATATGGAAGAACACCTGTATTTTGATTTAATATGCTCAATGATATATAACCATTTAAGATCTTTAGGGAAAAATATTTCTTATCTAATTTTGAAAGAAACTTCATCACTTAGCATAGCCAAGATTGTATTCAACTGCATGCTTTGGCTGTTCACTGACTAAATTCCACTGAACAAAAACTAGAAGCAACAAGGTAGGCTGAAGAATATGAAGAGTAATTTATTAAAGTTTGAAAAGCTTGGCGCTCTTATTTACTAAATGAACTTCACTTCTGAGTGTGACCTCTAATCTTGTCTCTTTGCTACCTCTAAATTGTGGCATGTCTTCCTTCTCTTCCTTCACTTCCATATGAGAGCTAAGCTCTCTGTGTTCTTGACGACATTCCCACCTTTACCAAGGCCCTACTTCAATTTCTCTCTCAAACTTCTTGCTACCTTCAAAAGCAACCAAGTCTCCTTATAAAGTCTTTCAGTGATTATAATGCTTTCTTAGTCATAACTGTTACCATTTCATTACATTTATTTATTTATTTTTTAAGATGGTCTCTATCGCCCAGGCTGGAGTACAGTGGTGCGATCACAGCTCACTGCAGCCTTGACCTCCCAGACTCAAATCATTCTCCTGCCTCAGCCTCTGGAGTAGCAGGGACTACAGACACGTGCCACCGGCAAGACTAATTAAAAATATTTATTTTGTAGAGACAGAGTCTCCTTCGGTTGCCCAGGCTGGTCTTGAACTCCTGGGTTCAAGTGAAAGTTCTGGGATTATAGGGGTGAGCCACTGAGCCTAGCCCTAAATTTCTCAGCGAGTAGCGTAACTTGATTTCCCCTTAAGATGAAAACAGCTTTTTGTTTTTTTTTTCATTATAAAACAAAAATTACCCCAGTCAGAAAATGGCAGAGTGAAAACCTTTTTGCCCTTCCTTCTCTCAGAAGTCAGTCCAATCAACAAGAAAATATGAGAAAAATCACAAACCTCTTCTTCAATGAAACGAACAGATATCTATAACCAAAGTCATAAAAAAGAAGTACAGAAAATCAATGAACAATAACTGACTCAGCAGCAGAGATACAGGAGGCATCAGGCACAGAGGTAATACAGATAAGACGCAAGTCAACAGAGCAGGTAAAGTTCAGGACCCACAGGCACTGAGTGCTACCGAAAGTGTGGGTGGAGAACAGGGTGCAACATGGGAGATAAGGTGACATTCTGCCTAAGAGCAGGTAGATTTCTGTTTCTTATCCCACATCTAGAGGAAATTGGACACTTATTATTTGGAGAAACTGAACCAGATGGGCTTGGGATTTTAAATAGCGGAAAGAGCGAGGGTAGAGGAGAAGATTGGGCCTAAACAACAGCAACAAATAAAAGTTCCTTGCTCTCTTCTGCCATCCAGCTCCCAGAACTCCAGGAGCTAGATTTATACCTCCCTAACAGAAGAGTGAAAAACACTTCTCTGGAAAAGAGAATGGCCAAAGAGAAAAGACCTATCAAAGCTGACAGCTGGGAATCCTCCAAAATAAAGCTGGAAGACCACCCAACCATGCAGTGAAGCATACACGTCCACAGGCCCTGCCTACTCACACACAGCTTCCAGGAAGCATAGTTGTATACTCTAAACTAGGAAAGAACACTCATGGGTCATCAGACTTGATATGGTTTGCCTGTGTACCCACCCAAATCTCACTTTAAATTGCAATAATCCCTATGTGTCAAAGGCAGGGCCAGGTGGAGATAACTGAATCATGAAGGCAGTTTCCCCCATACTGCTCTCATGGTAGTAAGTCTCATGAGATCTGATGGTTTTATAAATGGGAGTTCCCCTGCAGAAGCTCTCTTGCCTGCCACCATGTAAGATGTGACTTTGCTCCTCATTCACCTTCTGCCATGATTGTGAGGCCTCCCCAGTCATGTGGAACTGTGAGTCAAACCTCTTTCCTTTATAAATTACCCATTCTTGGTTATGTCCTTATTAGCAGCATGAGAACAGACTAAAATGACTTTTGAGGAAGTTTCTAACATATATGAAATAACAAAACATACAGAACTTGGAGAAAACAACTATGGAAAGAGCAGACACTAAAACTGACTTCTTTCAAGTCAAGAGAAGATATTACAACTATGAATAAGTAAGATGCTATGAAAAGGAGGTGGGGCTAGGGCAGTGGCTCACAACTGTAATCCCAGCACTTTGGGAGGCCGAGGTGGGCAGATCACCTGAGATCAGGAGTTTGAGAACAGCCTGGTCAACATAGTGAAACCCTGTCTCTACTAAAATACAAAAATTAGCTGGGCATGGTCATGGTGCTTGTAATCCCAGCTACTTGGGAGGCTGAGGCAGGAGAATTGCTTGAACCCAGAAGGCCGAGGTTGCAGTTAGCTGGGATTGCATCCCAGTACTCCAGTACGGGTGACAAGATCCAAACTCCTTCTAAAAATAAATAAATAAATAAATGAAAGGGCAGACAACTAGAATAAGATTTTTTTTTTTTGAAATTAAAAATATGATTGCTGAAATAATTTTTTTTTTTTTTGAGACAGAGTCTTGCTCTGTCCCCCAGGCTGCAGTGCAGTGGTGCAATCTCAGCTCACTGCAACCTCCGCCTCCTAGGTTCAAGCAATTCTCTGCCTCAGCCTCCCGAGTAGCTGAGATTACAGGTGCCCACCACCATGTCCAGCTAATATTTTTGGTAGAGACAGGGATTCACCATGTTGGCCAGGCTGCTCTTGAACTCCTGACCTTGTGATCCACCCGCCTCAGGCTCCCAAAGTGCTAGGATTATAGGTGTGAGCCACTGCGCCCAGCCAATAATTTTTTTTTCTTGAGACAGGGTCTCACTCTGTCACCCACGCTGGAGTGCCGTGGCATGATCTCGGCCCACTGCAACCTGTTTCCCAGGGCTCAAGTGATCCTCCCACCTCAGCCTTCCAAGTAGCTGGGACTACAGGCACGTGCCACCATGCCCGGCTAATTTTTGTATTTTTTTGTAGAGATGGAGTCTTGCCATGTTGCCTAGGCTAGTATCAAACTTCTGGGCTTAAGCAATCTGCCCACTTCTCCCAAAGGGCAGGGATTTCGGGCGTGAGCCACTGCACCTGGCCTGAAATAAAATATTTAATAGAAAAGTTGGTGGGTATGCTTAGGAACTGATACAGGAAATAGGAAAAAATGGTGAACTAGACAGAAAAGACAAGAACATTAGAGATTAATACAGGCATTTCATAGAAAATAACAAAATGGATGGGGGAAATTATCAAATAAACTATATTAGAAAATTTCCCATAAGGACAGGCACCTCCATACTGAAAGAGCCCACTCAATGTCAAAGTACATTATTCTAATTTTAGAAGCCTAGAGATAAAGAGGAGATACTAAGTCTTTCTGAAAGGGAAAATTCATGCTCACCATGGAAAACCCAAACCAGGCATAAAGTTTCAACAAAAAAGCAAATATATCCATAATCCCATCCCCCAGCAGTAACCATTTTAACATTCTCAGTATCTCTATACATGTATATGGATGGCAAGGATGCATTCCCACAGCATAGTGACGGCAGACATTAGAAACATGGTTGAGTCCAGTTTCTGTTTTGTACTAGCCATATAACCTTGAAACATCAGTTCATTCACATGTAAAATTGAGGTCCTAATGCCATCTATTTCATTGGGCTGTTCGGGATTACACAGCATAATGCACAGGTATTCAGCTCAGGTCCTAAATGTGTTAAGTACTCAATATATGTTAACATATATGTTCATTTTTTTCTTTTTTTAAAAAAAGAAACGAAGACTACATATGTTGTTTCGTTAAAGCACCGAAGCCAGTTTTATTGGCTTTACAGTTTTCTTCATAAGAAATCACAGAATACCTCCGTCTCTAGCCCAATGTTACTACAAAGTAAAGAGATTTTTGTGAGCAAATATAATTTTCAGGAGGAAAACTAATGTTTCAAAGTGAAAAGGGAACCACATGTCAGATACAGGTGAAACTCAACAGACCATGAAGTTACAGAATGATTTGATGTCTTCACCCAAAGAACAAGTTTACACGCAAAACAGGTTTTCTTTTGCAAGGCTTACCAACTTTTATGTCACAGGTACCAGTCAATCAAGTGTGTCTGGATTTTAGGTTAATTGTTTTTATGTGTGCTAATGATACAGATGTCCATAAAATAAAGTTAAAAATATCACTGCCCTAGTTGAGTTTTCTACACATTTACCTGTACTTAATTAATGTAGGCTGGGTGCTGTGACTCACACCTGTAATCCCAGCACTTTGGGAGGTAGAGGTGGGTGGATCACCTGAGGTCAGGAGTTCGAGACCAGCCTGGCCAACATGGCGAAAACCCATCTCTACTAAAAATACAAAAATTAGCCAGGCACGGTGGCACATGCCTGTAGTTCCAGCTACTTGGGAGGCTGAGGCAGGAGAATGGCTTGAACCTGGAAGGCTGCCGCTGCAGCGAGCCAAGATCGTGCCATTGCATTCCAGCCTGGGTGACAGAGCCAGACTTCGTCTCGGGGCAAAAAAAAAAAAAAAAAAAAAAAAGGAGTTAACGCAATAAAAACTTCTGATTAGTTACGGTTTTGTATCTATCTCAGAATTAGAGCTTTATATAAATTTCACATAGCTATTCTTTTGCTAGAAAACTGTAAGTTCGTGCTCAAGAAATCCTACTTTTATAAAATGTAATTTTTTGCCCTATCAATATATGGTTCAGAATGTCATCAGATGTTTTAGTCTTTAAAGGCAGAAGAACATTTTTCTATTTATATTTGTCTAAAAATTACAAAAATTAATATTAGTACTGAATATGGTCGATGATGTTACCATCATGCATTGTCAGATGGACATTTGTCTGTGCTGTTCCTAAGAGAAGAATGGGAGTTCCAAAAAGCTTATAAGTTATGGCAGCCAGTCCTCTCTGTTTCTTTATTAACTTTCAGTGTACTGTTTATATCTTTTTGTTTGTTTGTTAGTTTTCGAGACAGGGTCTCACTCTGTTACCCAGACTGGAGTGCAATGGTACAGTCTCGGCTCACTGCAACCTCTGCCTCCGAGGTTCAAGTGATTCTCCTGCCTCAGCCTCCCCAGTAGCTGGGATTACTGACATGCCACCACACCTGGCTAATTTTTGTATTTTCAGTAGAGACAGGGTTTCACCACGTTGGTCAGGCTGGTCTCAAACTCCTTGACCTCGAACGACCCGCCCGCCTCAGCCTCCCAAAGTGCTGGGATTATAGGCATGAGCCAACATGCCTGGCCTCACCATGTTGTCCAGCCTGGTCTCGAACTTTTGGCCTAAAGTGATCTGCCCGCCTCAGCCTCCCAAAGTGCTGGGATTATAGACGTGAGCCACTGTGCCTGGCTTTTTGTTTTTTTTTTTGGAGATAGAGTCTCGCTCTTATCACCCAGGCTGGAGTGGAGTGGTATGATCTCAACTCACTACAACCTCCACCTCTTGGGTTCAAGCGACTCTCCTGGCTAATTTTTTGTATCTTTAGTAGAGATAGGGTTTCACTGTGTTAGCCAGGATGGTCTCGATCTCCAGACCTTGTGATTCCCAAAGTGCTGGGATTACAGGCATGAGCCACTGTGCCTGGTCGTTATATATTTTTCTTTTACAAAATAACAGTCTTCCAAATTTCGTAACCATTACAGAAATAACAAGTGGCTCTCAGAAGCTGCAGATAGATATATTTTTTTAAAACACATGCATTTAATCATATACTTTTTGGCGTACATAAAATCTTAATAATTACCGAGAAAGTAACTGCTTAAAAATAACCCTATGCTATGGAGAGATCTTGTTAGAAAAAAGATACTCAGAATTTCTTTCATCAGCATTTGATTCTGTTATTAAAAAAATGAGAGATATCAAACTTTCATATACTTTAAAGAGAATTTTCTAATCTCTTCCAGAAGCTTCTTTGAACCAAAATTCTAAAATAGAAAAAAATTCACATTTCTTTCAATAAAAATAACTACTAATTTTAGTGAGTGAAAAATTATTTTTATTGTTATAAAGACTAAAGATGAGTATTTTGAAAACAAGCTTTGGAATTTTGTCCATACATGTAAAACCTGAATGCAAAAAAAAGTGTAGGTTCTTAATCTGAACGAGTTGTTCCAGATAGCCTATCATTAATTCTTAAAATTTTATGAAAACTTTGTATAAATGAGGTAGAAGAGGAAATGATAAGGTGGCTTCAAGAATAATTTTAAGGGACCCAAAAATCAAAGGTGATAGTTTGAAAGATGCTGACAAATCAAAGATCTTTGATTGTAGCTGCAAAAATGCTTTTTAAAAAGAAGGTGAAAGAATCACTTGGGAAAAGGCTGCTTTGGCTCGATTCAATAATTAATTTTTTATGAAGGCAGCTATGTGACATTGCCCTGGGGAGTACAGAATGACATCTTTTTTTTTAAAAAAGTCATATTTCTTAATGAGCAAAAAGCAAATATTTAAAAAGCAAGTTTACATAAAAGCCTTCTCAAGAAAACAAGTTCCTAGATTCTGCCACTATTTGGTCCCAGATTCTACCACAAATTACAATGACAATGATAACAGAATGAGTGTCCATTATGTCAATTTTCACTACAAAATATTTAAATAATATTTAGTAATACTGACTAAGGCTGAAAAGGTGATTTTAATTCAAGATTTCTACAGAAAACAATTAAAATCCAATAATTAAAAGGATAAGCTTCCTTTATCTGGAAATTCATAGTATTCTCTACGATGTTGGATAACAGCATTATTGCATACATTAATTATTCACTGAACTACTTATGTCTACAATGCTGACATACATCTAAGACCACAATTAATGTAAACACTACACTGGAATAAATTTGATCTTATAAAGACTAATTCAGTATACTACATTAATAATGCACAAATATATTATTAATATGGTAGTAATTAAGCCTGATTATTTTCCCTACCAAATTCATGATTCCAAAGTTTACCTGCCATCATGTGCCCAAAAACTCCTTGAAAGCATTCTGATCATAGTCCGTGTATTTGAGTTGGATTCTGTAGAAACGTTTAGGCTCCACAAACGGAAGTCAACGGATAGCAGATAACGGATGAACTCCTTGGAATGTTAAGAAAAAAATGTGAAAATGGGTTTATTTGTATGAAAAAATATCTGACTAAAAAACAAATGTTTTTCTCATTACAAAAGTAATACAGGTTCATTTTCCAGTAAATATTTTAAAGTATCTCCTTTTTTCATGCTACTGAGCCAGGGACTTAATGGCAATTTTCTAAAAACGAATCATCAATTTAGAAGCACTGCACCCTCCTTTCCCTTTCTCCCCACTTTTTCCACTTTCTTTCCTAAGTATAGTTTGCTTATGTCACTTTTGCCCACTCTGTACTCTTGTGGACGCTAGTTCCGAAAGATGTTAACACATATTCTGGAGAAAAAAAGCTTCTCTTGTCAAATAAGTTTGGGAAATGCTTCTTCTCTCAAAGATTACAGTGCATATTTAGCAAGCGTTCCCAAGAGATCCCTCAGTAAAGAAATCTGTATAAGCCATAGCTTCCTATCTTTACTTTGCCACAAATCCTTTTGTGGAACAAATATTGGGGAAACATTAATGGGCTAATCTGTTAACATGAGTGTACATTACCTAAGCTTTAGCTAAAGATAAGGAGAGATGTCTTGGAACCCCTATCACTGAAGAGGCTAATTTAGAGTGAAGAAAACAGAAAACTATGAGCTGGCAGTACCTGAACTTCTAAAAGTAGAAGGAAGATTAACAGAATTTAGAAACAGAATATTTAAGATATAGTACTGTAACACTTCATGGAATAAATTAGATTGAACAGATTTTTTTCTTCTAATCTGTAATTTTCTATGATAAAAACAATATATGCTCATTGTATAATACATGGACCAGTCAGAAAAGTTTAAAAAGGAGGGGAAAATAGCTATAATTCCATTACTTAAAAGCAGGCAATTTTGACATTTTGGCCTATTTCTTGTTCTTTTTTCTTATAAGACCAATAAAACATAAAGAGAAAATTTTAAAGTTTTAAAGATCTGTAAAAAATTAACAACCTATACTGTTTTTCACTATACTATGTTTAAAAATAAGCATGGTGAAGATGAAATAGTGTGAGCTGTGAAATTGTCAAATATGGGCTAAAATTCAGACTTTGCACTCACTAGGTATGTTACCTGCTTAAAAAAAAAATCTAATTTAGCTTAAGATCCCCCACTGTAAAATCTGGATAATGCCAGCCACTTCATGTTTTTACTGCCAAGAATAAAATGTATGAAAATAACATACACTGAACTTAATGAAAACAAATATTGGCCGCTTCCTAGTATTACTCAGATCTTTCCATGATTAAAAATGAGGGATGGGAAAGTAGCAAAATTAAGAAAAAGGAGAAGGGAAACAAAGATTACATGTAAGGCTAAAAATTCTGCAGAAAAATGTGCCTCAGAAATGTGAAATCAAGGAAGCTCAAGCATTTCTGAAGTATCACAAATTACCATATTATTCCTGATGTTAAATATATTCTTTTAAAAAGTTTTAAATTCTTTAACAGAAAAATTGTAGCTTTTTAAAAGCTAACTTAGTAGATTTAAATAGAAAAGAGGCAAAGGTTTTACAAAATTTTATTATATTCTCTTCACTGCTTCATAACAATTACATATGCTTACATTTAAATTTGGGTAACAAGTTTTACCTACAAATTAGTAAAAGGTGATCTCTGGGCTGGGCACAATGGCACAAGCCTGTAATCCCAGCACTTTGGGAGGCCAAGGCAGGTGGATCATGAGGTCAAGATATCAAGTCCATCCTGTAGTCCCAGCTACTTGGGAGGCTGAGGCAGGAGAATCACTTGAATCCAGGAGGCGGAGGTTACAGTGAGCCGAGATCACACGACTGCACTCTGGCCTGGCAACAGAGTGAGACTCCATCTCAAAAAAAAAGGTGACTTTAGACATTATGTTTTTGGTTTTTTTTTCTTTTATGTATTTATTTTTGTTTTTTAAAGACGGCGTTTCACCATGTTGGTCAGGCTGGTCTTGAACTCCCGACCTCAGGTGATCCGCCCACCTTGGCTTCCAAAGTGCTTGGATTACAGGCGTGAGCCACCACGCCCAGCTGACATTATGTTTTACTACATTCTAAATTTTGTGGCAACAACTATGGTTTGAAGAATCAGTGTGGTAGACTACTTGGACTAGGTGAGAGACCTGGGTTCTATTTCCAGCTCTGACATTTCAAAGTTGTGTGAGATAAATCAAAACTTTTCTGCCTTAGTTTTCCTATCTGTAAAACACTGATTATCTCGTCTTGCCGTAGTAAGGATCTAGTGTTAATGTAATATAAGAATCAAATACTGGCTGTCTTTTAGCCAGGGGAACTGGGTAGCTGGGAGTATGAGTGGGGGGGGACTTTTACTGTATTGCCTTTTATATCATATGAAGTTTACATACAGACAAGTACTATTTACAAAATAAGTAACACTTTACCCCCAAATTATTAAATAGGCTAGGAAGTTTCAGGACACATTCAGAAATACAAAAATCTTAGCATTTCTAAAGTGCCTTCAATGTTCCTTTTTTAATATTTTGGTCTCCTTAGCTATTGTTACACTCTTCTAGCCTTACCTTTCACAAGATTAATCACTTTTGCACCAAGTACATATTTTAATAGAAAATTATTTTTAAAACTCCTTCCATAAGCCAGTACTGGTATATCCTCTTAGATAAGCTCTGTAAGATCACTTGATTTTACATAGGTAATACCATCATCGGTAGAACGGCAAATGTACCCATGTTTTCTCACTCAATGGCCCTTGACACCAACAAAATTAGTGAGCCTAAGGGTAGTATAAGTGGTTACAACACAGCAAAGCTGCAATTCAATCTGTGACTTTGGTATCATTTTCAGTCAGCTCAAATAGCCACCCACACCTATGAGATAAGCACTGTTAATGATAAATAATTCTATTTGGAAAATTTTTGATATTCAGTAACATGGCTACACTGAGTTCTTTTTTAAAAACTGTATTATTTTAACTAACTAGACAAGTTTGCTAATATTTAAGTTACACATCTTTCATTACTGCACTATCATCTTGTCCTATTGTATGAATGTCTAGTTCCCTCCACAAGACCATAAATTCACTGAAGGTATTACCATTTGCAGACATTTGACTGAAATAAATGGAATTGTGAAAGCATTATACTAGCAAAAGCAAGAATACATTTTTTTAACATTTGAAAAATCTACTGGATAATTATTGAAACATATCCCACTTTAAACAAAAACCACTAAATACCCATCCAAAGTACCCCTTTAATAACATGAGACATTAATAACAATTACTTTTACATATCCATGAGTATCTCCTATATACTCTAACAATGCAGTGGAGGTAGGTGTCATCTGCATTTTAGAGATGAGGAATTCGATTTTCAGTAAAGGAACATATTCAAGGTCACATAAGTGCCAGGTAGAATTAAAACCTAGGACTGTAGAACTCGGAGGCTCAAGCTCTTATCATACATGCGAAATCTGCAAAGAAAATTGTTCTTTAACGTATGAATCAAATGGTTTGATTGATAAGAGAAAAAGACAGATGTGTGGACACCAATCATAGTCTTAAAGTCACATGGATATTATAGATACTACAGTGAAGGCATTTTATAGCTATAACTTGTTCTAATTTGGAGATTCTTCTTATGCTGAGCTCTGAATAGTACTAACCAGAAATCTCCCCCTGCTTTATTCAACATAGAGTTGACTATTATGTGAGTTCATCTTGAACTCCACGTAGTTTAACCAATGACAGCAAGTTACTTGAACAAAGCATTTATAAACCGGTCTATCCAAAAAACAAATGATCTCCAAAGAAAAATTAGGTCACTCAGAAAGCATCATCTCAGGTACCATTGCTCTTTCGGGAAATCAACGGTGGGTTATTTTCCCACAAATCCCGAGTTCTTTTTAAGCAGTCATTCTTCCCCTTCATTCATATACAAACCTCTGCGTCTAGCAAGGCTATCTGGAGCTCTAGTACTAAAAACAACGCCTCACACAATGCCATCAAGGTAAGAACACGACGGTTTGCCTGTGTGCTTGCAACTTTTCACAATGGAACTACATTGAAAAAAAAATAGGGAAACCTCTTCAACAGAAGAAAACATCTCACTTAGGTCATCAACTAAATGTGATTGGTACTGGAAGGTATCACAAAAACATTGAAAAATTCTCAAAGATAAGTACGAACGAAAGAATATCATTCTGAAGATTTTCATCAGAGGCTGGTGTACCAATCTGGAGAATGTTAGTGGCCAAGACTCTAGCAGATACTGCATGGATCAAATGTAAGCACTCAACGCAGTTAAGTTATAACACTTCTTTTGGTTCTAAACATTCACTTCAGTAAACTTTAGGTAGGCTCTGAATAGAGAACACAAGTTACTTTCTTCAAAAGGGGTATATAGAATCGCAAGGAATAAACATTAATGTATATACCCCATACCTTCAGGGACCAAGAGTAACCAACCAGAGCTGAAATTAAGTCATTCCTCCTTTATCTCTACAGAAGCGACAAGGTGAGGGCACGAATGATGCCAAGATTAGAGGCTCGAAAAGATCTCGCCTTCTTCTCCAGAGAAGATGCTCAAAGATCTGTCTGCTAACTGGGCCCCAAGAAGGGACCGGATCCTTTTAGGAATCCGGGTATTGTGGCCCGGGAGGAGACCCTGGAGTGCAGGAACAAGACCCCGGCCTACGAGACCAGCAGCGGCCACCCTTCCCCCACTCACCTCCTGGAGCGCAGCTTAACTGGGGTTGCCAGAGTAACTGCTGCCATCACCATCGCCATCACTCAGGGCGCTTGCTTAAGTGGGGAGGGGAGGCCCAACCACTCCGGCACCTCGTGTGGGTCTTACAAAGCAGATACCTTTCTGCCACCCCTAATCCCGCTTCGGCGTTCTGGTCCCATCCTAGCCGTCACAGTCATTGCCTCAGCCAGGTCCCTGGGCGCCGCCACCACTTCCGTGTTCAGCTCATTCCCTTCCTCCCTTCCTCCCTTTCTCCCTTCCTCCCTCCTCCCTCACTGCCCAGGAGACCGGCTAATTTCCACGCGGAGGGCGCCGCCGCTGACGCCACCACTCCGCGACCTCTGGCGGGACCTGCGTTGGGAGTGGGCGGGTCGGCGCAGGCGCATTTTGGTGAGCGAGCCGAAGCGCGGGAAGCGGCTGTTGAGGAGCCTGGGTCGCGGAGGCTCGGTCACCCGGGTGAGTTCCCACTCTGGCTGCCCTCTCCCGCCAAGGACATGCGTGTTCTTTTCCCGGCTTATTGTCTGACAGACCCTCCGCCTTATCCTGCTGGTGTCACTCGGGAGGGGAAACCGGGCTGCGGAGAGCGTGCCCTGGAGGAGACTAAGCTGTCTTTCGATCCCCAGCCTCGCTGCTTTTCTCTCATTTCAAATAATAAGACTGGCTTTTATAAAACATTTTCAGGTAGATAAAGGGAAAGATGCCGGCCACACGGAAGCCAATGAGATATGGACATACAGAGGGACACACGGAGGTCTGTTTTGATGATTCTGGGAGGTAAGGTCTTTGAAAAACAGAACGTTACAGGTGCAAATGTTAAAACATTTATCCGTAAACATTATGTATGCAGTCGGCCGAAAATGACTCATGTGGATAGAGAGGAATAATGTTGAAATCTAAAATGGCACACATATTTCTTTAGATTTATTGTTTGATTCGGACCGTCATGGTAATTTTAGTATACCAACAAAGTTAAAAATCGTACTTCAGAGGATGACAAGGTGCGAGGTTCTCCCCACATATTTTCCCTTTCTCTGCGCCTCACATTATTAATTTTGTCAGATCACAAGATACTGCCTATTTGTCAAGTTCGATGGCCTGTTGTGTTTGGAATGTTATCCTTACATGGCTAAATGATTCTATTTCCTTTTTTTTTTTTTTCCTTCTAACTTTTTGACGGCTTAAAAAAAATTTTTTTTTTCCTCTGCTTGATTCCTAAACTGTAATATCTTCCTATGGTTATTCTGGTCCCTTTTATCTTTCCAAGTCCCATTCTTAGGCAGTACTGCTTGATTGCACGGGTTTCACTGTCATTCCTATGTTGATTGATTCATTGAAAAAATATTTGTGTGTCCTTTTTGCTGACTACTAGAGATAGAATAGAGCCAACCAGGCTGGGCACGGTGGCTCACACCTGTAATCCCAGCATTTTGGGAGGCCGAGGCAGGTGGATTCCCTGAGGTCAGGAGTTGGAGACAAGTCTGGCCAACATAGTGAAACCCCGTCTTACTAAAAATACAAAAAAATTAGCTGGGCATGGTGGCGTATGCCTGTAATCTCAGCTACTTGGGAGGCTGAGGCAGGGGAATTGCTTGAACCAGAGAAGTGGAGGTTGCAGTGAGCTGAGATTATGCCACTGCACTCCAGCCTGGGTGACAGAGCGAGGATTTCGTCTCAAAAAAAAAAAAAAAAGAAATAGAGTGAACCAGGCTTTTTGTCCTCTATCGAGCTTAAGTTCTTTTTGGATTGATAGGCATTGAGCACAAATTAATAACAATAAATGTGTATTTAGAAATAGTAATACATGCAGTCATAAACATGTATGAGGAGAAGGTCATCTAAGTTAAAGGAGTCGTGGAAGGCTTCTTTGAGGAGGTGTTTCTTGAGAGGCCATCTGAAGACTGATTAGGCAGTAAGCCGTATAAAGAGATGAGCGGTGGTGGCGGTAGGGTAGTGAGTGATGGCATATTCTGCAGAGGCAACACCGTGTGTAAAGGCCCAAAAGGGCCAGGGATCATGATGTGCTCAAAGAACTGAAAGAAAACTAGCCTTGCTAAAATGTTGAGAGTGATTCACAGTTTGATGAGAGATGAATCTGTGAGGGTAGACCATGATGTCCTATCCAAGACCTGGATTTTATTAAGGAGTCTTGTTTTATCCTAAAAGCACTGAGAAGGTATTAAAGGCTTGAAGCAGAGAGATGTGATCAGATTAGTTTTTGAGAAAAGGCATGGAGGATGAATTGGCAGAGGAGCACTCATGGATGCAGAAAGACTGTTAGAAGATACCTGTATTTGTTTGGGTAAGTGTGATGGAAGCTTGGACTAGAGTAAACATAGTTGTGTAGAAAAGAGGAAACATTCAGGAAATATTTAAAAAGATAAAGTCAACAGGATAGATCAGATATTAAGGCTGGAGAAAGAGGCCTCAGGGATAATGTCTACGTTTATGGATGTTACAGTTGAGACAGTGATGCTTCCATTTGCAAGTAACAGCAACACTTGAAGAAAGGCATATTTCAGAGGTAGAACTGTGGGTGGAGATTGAGTTTACATTTGATAAGATTTTTGTAGGATTTCTCTGAGATACTCAACTAGAGGGGTAGACAGTAGGATAAATGGATCTTAAGCCTGGAGAAAAATGTGAGCTAGAGATAGAAATATACAGCTGACCCTTAAACAACATGAATTTGAACTGTGTATGTCCACTTATTCATGGATTTTTTAAATACACATATTAGAAAATTTTGTGGCAATTTCTAATAATTTGAAAAAATAGCAGATGAACCATATAGCCTAGAAATGTGGAAAAATTAAGAAAAAAAAAATGTCATGAGTGCATAAAGTATATGTAGCTACTACTCTATTTTATCATTTCTTACCATAAAATATACACAAATGTATTATAAAAAGTTAAAATGTATTAAAACTTACACAAACATTTCCAGACCACCTGCAGTCAAGAGATGTAAACAAACATAAAGATGTGTTAAATCATAACTGCATAAAATTAACTGCAGTATGTACTGTATTACTGTAATAATTTCATAGTCACCTCCTGTTGCTGTTTTGGTAAGCTTAAGGGTATCTGCTTAAAACACTGTATGATGCTGATATAGCTGTTGTATCTGCTAAAAACATTGTATGATGTCATATCTGCTAAAAACACTGTATGATGCTTATGAGCAGTTTGTCTCTCCAGTAAATTGCCTATCCCAGTGAAAAGACATCTCTGTTGTCTTTTCCTCATGTTTAGTACAATACCGTAAACCTTGAATAACATCATGGGAATCATATGAAGTGTAACTAGTGATGCTGGACATACTCCCAAGAAGCAGAGAAAAGTCATGACATTAAGAGAGAAAGTTGGATTGCTTGATATGTCCTATAGATTGAGGTCTGCAACTGCAGTTGCTCACTATTTCAAGATAAATGAATCCAGTGTAAGAACCACTGTGAAAAGGAAATTTGAAACACTTACTTCAGCTACGCCAGCAGACATGAAAACCTTGCACCTTTTGTGAAATAACTATTTTGTATTGACAATGCAGCTTTTAGGTGGGTATAGGATTGCAATAGAAAGGCATAGCCATAGACTCTAATGTGGTTCCAGAAAAAGTGAAGTCATTATATGACAACTCAAAAGTAAAAGGAAGGTGAAGGATCTAAGCCTGGAAAGTTTAATACCAGCAGAGGATGGTTTGATAATATCTGAAAGAGATTTGGCTTAGAAAATGTCAAGATGGCTAGGCGTGTTGGCTCATGCCTGTAATCACAGCACTTTGGGAGGCCGAGGTGGGTGGATTACCTGAGGTCAGGAGTTCGAGACCAGCATGGCCAACATGCTAAAATCCCGTCTCTACTAAAAATACAAAAAATTAGCTGGGCACAGTGGCAGGCACCTGTAGTCCCAGCTACTCAGGAGGCTGAGGCAAGAGAATTACTTGAACCTGGGAGGTGGAGTTGCGTTGAGCTGAGATTGCGCCGTTGCACTCCAGCCTGGGTAGCAATAGCGAAACTCTTTAAAAAAAAAAAAAAAAAAAAAAGATAAAGAAAAAATATCAATATTAACAGTAGAATCAACTTCTGCTGACCAAGAGTTCCCAGACAGATTTCCAAACCCCATTAGGAAAATAATTGAGGAGAAAGGACATCTGCCTGAAGGGCTTTTTGTTTGTTTTGTTTTGTTTTTTTGAGATGGAGTCTGGCTCCGTTTCCCAGGCTGGAGTGCAGTGGCGCAACCTTGGCTCACTACAACCTCCACTTCCCGGGTTGAAGTGATTCTTTTACCTTAGCCCCCTGAGTAGCTGGGATTACAGGCACGTATCACCACACCCAGCTAATTTTTCTGTTTTTTTTTTTTTTTTTTTTTGAGACGGAGTTTTGCTGTTGTTACCCAGGCTGGAGTGCAATGGCGCGATCTTGGCTCACCGCAACCTCCTCCTCCTGGGTTCAGGCAATTCTCCTGCCTCAGCCTCCTGAGTAGCTGGGATTACAGGCACGCGCCACCATGCCCAGCTAATTTTTTTGTATTTTTAGTAGAGACGGGGTTTCACCATGTTGACCAGAATGGTTTCAATCTCTTGACCTCATGATCCACCCGCCTCGGCCTCCCAAAGTGCTGGGATTACAGGCGTGAGCCACCGCGCCCGGCTAATTTTTCTATTTTTAGTAGAGACGAGGTTTCACCATGTTGGCCAGGCTGGTGAACAGGTTTTTAATACAGACAAAAGTGCCCCATTTTGGGGGAAAAATGCCACAAAGGACATTTATTAGTGAGGAGGGGAAGTGAGCACCAGGACTTAAGGCAGGAAGGCTAACTGTAATGTTTTGTGCAAATACAGTCAGGTTTATGATCAGAACTGCCCTTATTTATAAAGCTGCTAACCCCTGAACCTTGAAGGGAAAAGCCACCAGTCTCTTAGTTGTATAACAGGAAGACCTAGACAATGCGAACCTTTTTTTCTGGATTGATTTCACTGATGCTTTGTGCCTGAAGTCAGAAAGTATCTTGTTAGTAAGGGACCGCCTTTAAAATTTTTCTGATGTTGAGCAATGTTCCTGGCCACCCAGAACCCCATAAATTCAGTACTGAAGGTGTCAAAGTGGTATACTTGCCCCCAAACACAATGTCTCTTGTTTTGCCTCTAGATTAGGAGTTCATACAGACATTTACAGCCTCATTTCACGAGCTAATCTATGGGAAAGATTGTTACTGCTATGGAAGAGAACCCCAATAGAGAGAACATCATGAAAGTCTGGAAGAATTACACCATTGAAGATGCCATCATTGCAGAAAAAGCTCTGAAGGCCGTCAAGCCCGAAGCAATAAATTCCTGCTGGAGAAAACTCTGTCCAGACTTTGTCCATGACTTAAGATTGACAGCAGAGCCAGTCATGGAAATCCTAAAGGAGATTGTGGATATGGCAAAAAAGATAGGGAGTGAAATATTTCAAGATATGGACCTTAGAGACATTCAAAAGCTAACAGACACGGCCGGGCACCGTGGCTCACACCAGTACTTTGGGAGGCCAAGACAGGCTGATCGCTTGAGGTCAGGAGTTCGAGACCAGCCGGACCAATATGGTGAAACCCTATCTCTACCAAAAATATAAAAAATTAGCTGGATGTGGTGGCACATGCCTGTAACCCTACATGCCACCTTCTCCTGGGAGGCGGAGGTTGCAGTGAGCCAAGCTCATGCCACTGCATACTCCAGGCTGGTCAACAGAGCAAAACTCTGTCTAAAAAAAAAAAGGAAGGAAAAAAAAAGCTAATGAACACTAAACCCAAGAGTTAGCAGAAGACAATTTGATAGAAATGAGTGCTTTTAAACTAGTGCCAGGTGATAAGGAAGAAGCTGTAAAAGAAACAGTGCCAGAAAACAAATTGACTTTAGTCAATCTGGCAAAAGGGTTCAGATTATTCAAGACTGCTTTTGACTTAGTTTACAACATAGACCCTTCTATGATATGGGCACTGAAACTGAAGGAAATGGTGGAAGAAGGATTGGTACTGTATAGAAACGTTTTTAAAGAAATGAAAAAGCAAAAGAGTCAGACAGAAATCATGATGTGTTTTTATAAAGTCGCTGTCTGCCTCTCCTGCTTTCTCTACTTCCTCCCCCTCCTCCACCTCTGAGACAACAAGACCAAGTCCTCTTCCTGCTCCCCCTCAGCCTTCTCAATGTGATGTCAAGGATGAAGACCTTTATGATGATCCACTTCCACTTAATTAATAGTAAATATATTTTCTCTCTTTATGATTTTCCTGATAATGTTTTCTTTTCTCTCCTGTACTCTATTGTATAGATACAGTATATGATATATATAAAAAATATGCGTTAATTGACTATGTTATCAGTAAGGCTTCTAATCAACAGTAGGCTATTAGTAAAGTTTTGGGAAAATCAAAATTTATATGCAGCAGGCCGGGCGCGGTGGCTCAAGCCTGTAATCCCAGCACTTTGGGAGGCCGAGGCGGGTGGATCACAAGGTCAAGAGATCAAGACCATCCTGGTCAACATGGTGAAACCCCGTCTCTACTAAAAATACAAAAAATTAGCTGGGCATGGTGGCGCGTGCCTGTAATCCCAGCTACTCAGGAGGCTGAGGCAGAAGAATTGCCTGAACCCAGGAGGTGGAGGTTGCGGTGAGCCGAGATCGTGCCATTGCACTCCAGCCTGGGTAGCATGAGTGAAACTCCGTCTCAAAAAAAAAAAAAAAAAAAAAAAAAAAAATTTATATGCAGCATTTTGACTATTCAGGGGTTGGAACCAATAATGCCCATGTTGTTCAAGGGTCACCTTTACATCTATAACTGAAACTTCCCAGAGTTCAGGATTGAGTTCCTGGTTAAGAATCTAAATGTGGGAATTGTCCGTATATACATAGTATTTAATGCTGTGAACTTGGATGAAATCACCTAGGGAAGTAGTGACTGTAGATAAGAAAAGAGGTTCAAGGGTACTCCAAAATATTTAGAGATCAAGTTAAAGAGAATCCAGCTAAGGAAACTAAGAAAGAATAGCTAGAAAAGTAGAGAACTGAGAGACAAGAAGGATATTTAGAGGCCAAATGAAGTGTTTTGAGGAAGAGGAAGTAATAAACTCTGTCAAATGCTCCTGGTGGGTCAGGTTGAAGACTGAGAATTCACTATTAGATTTAGCAATGTGGAGGTCATTGGCAAGTTTTATGGAGTGGTAAGAATGAACACTTTGAAGTGGATTCAAGATATGATGGAAAGGGAGGAATTTGAATTAGTGACATTGACACTAGATGGTTTTGATTTTGTCTTCAGTACCAGAGGGGTATAGAAAGAAATCAGTTACTACTTAAGAGGGTTGAAGGGGAAGCAGTGACCCCAGAGGAATGACCAGAAAGAAAGCTGAGTATATAGAGATTTTGCTGGTGTCTCACCATGAATCTCATGAGACTCAATAGAACGGTTAAGGAGAAGTGGTTAGATTAGGGAAGGAATATTGCTCTCTGAGGATAGAGTCCAGCTAGTAAATGCCGTTGTAATCATTGACTCATTGAGGTTATGTCATAAAGTGAATGAAGTCTTGATATAATTAGTCTTTGTGCCCAGATACCGATAGTGGATTTTTTTTTTTTTTTTAAAGATGAGGTTTCACCATGTTGGTCAGGCTGGTCTTGAACTCCTGACCTCAGGTGATCTGCCCGCCTTGGCCTCCAAAGTGCTTGGATTACAGGCGTGAGCCACCATGCCCAGCCAGTGGATTTTTTTTAACGGAGTCTAGCTCTGTCTCCCAGGCTGGAGTGCGATGGCACCATCTTGGCTCACTGCAACCTCTGCCTCCTGGGTTCAAGCAATTCTCCCACCTTAGCCTCCCAAGTAGCTGGGATCACAGACGCCTTCCATAAGAGCCGGCTAATTTTTGTATTTTTAGTAGAGACGAGGTTTAACCATGTCGGCCAGGCTGGTCTTGAACTCCTGACCTCAATTGATCCACCAGCCTTGACCTCCCAAGTGCTGTGATTATAGGCATGAGCCATAGCACCTGGCCTTACTCTTCATTATTTTAAAGCAAATCCCATACATACTGTAACTAAAATCTAGTTTCTTGGGGGTAGAACCAAGCTTTATCAAGTCATGAATAATCAAAAAAGAGAAGGCACAAATAAAACAATATTAGAGATAAAAAAGGTATAATAAAGGCTTCAAGATATGTGAATACAGTAACACCCTTATGCCAGTAATTTTGAAAATTTGGAACAAAAGTATAATTTTCTAGGGATATATAAATTAACAATTTACCGAGTTTACCCAAGAAAAAAATAATATTTTAAATAATACTTTAAATTTTAAATAATATTTTATTACATTGATTTTATCTATACATTAAACATGTGATCTAAACATTAACATATATAGGATAATCATTCCTGGTACATATTTGTGTACTTTAATCAGTTTTTTAGCCTGTCTGTCCCGTGGTATTGCTGATATTTTTCTGAAAAATATATTTTTAATATAGTGTTTTAGTTTTTCTCATAAAATTAGCAGGAATCTTCTTCAGAGTTATATTTTATGCTGAATAAATTTGAAGTAAGATCTTCAATTAATTCTTTTCTTTAGGCCATAACATTTTTTAATGAGAAAAATGTTAGGTTCTAAGGTACTTGGCAGGCTCAGAGCAAATTCTGCTAGCTGGGAGAATCATAATTTTTAAGAATTTGTTTTAATTGAAATGGGTAAATATTTCAGCCTCAGTATTTTTATGGTTTCTGTCTTTTTATCTCCATTCAGGGTATCCTTCTTCACTGATACGGTCTTCACTATTTTTAAGGACAAAATTCATCAAGTTGCCTGTGATTCTTTTGGATGTTTCACAGATTTTAAGCCTACTCTTATTTCATTCTGGCGCAGAACATAAATTTATACAACTAAAAATAGGAGTTCTATCGAAAGATTCTTCCACAAATCAAGATATTCCTGCCGGGTGCGGTGGCTCACACCTGTAATCCCAGCACTTTGGGAGGCTGAGGCGGGTGGATCACGAGGTCAAGAGATCGAGACTATCCTGGTCAACATGGTGAAACCCCGTCTCTACTAAAAATACAAAAAATTAGCTGGGCATGGTGGCACGTGCCTGTAATCCCAGCTACTCAGGAGGCTGAGGCAGGAGAATTGCCCGAACCCAGGAGGCGGAGGTTGCGGTGAGCTGAGATTGCGCCATTGCACTCCAGCCTGGGTAACTCCAGTCTCAAGAAAAAAAAAAAAAAAAAAAAGATATTCCAAAGTACAGTTATAGAATTTTAAAATTAAATCATTCATCATTTCAGCTTTTCATGTACAATTTGTTCAATTCTTACTTGCTTTTGTAGGGATAAATTTCAGTGTCTTCCTGTGCATACGTTTTGTTTTCAGGAATTGCATTTCACTAAAAGCTTCAAAAGCTTAAGTTGAATGCTTTGATTAAAGATGTCTGTTTTCAACTAAATGCAACTAAAATTTAGAGGACTTGTTTCTAATAATAATAATAATAATAATATCATCATTATAGTAGGACACTTAGGTTATTTTACAGAGTCACTCTTCAAAGGCTCAAAGATTTTAAAAACCTAATAATTCTAAGCAGAGGGAGGAAGTATGTCCTGCAGTGCTAGTACTTTTTGTGTGTTTAACATTGGCTTGTGCACTGCTGAGATGGGAGGATTACTTGAGCCCCAGGAGGTCAGGGCTGCAGTGAGCTGTGGTAGGGCCACTGCACTCCAGCCTCAGCAACAAAAACAAAAACAAAACATGTTTCTTTTCAAAAATTTTGTTGTTCAGCAATTCTAGATATAAATGAAATCTGAAAATTTGGCAAGTATAGCTTCTTTTTTGTTGGTATATTGTCTTGCAGCTCATTTGGACAGAATCATGAATTGTAATTCCAAATCCAACTACTTTTGTGTTTCTTATATTTCTTAATATAGTAAGAACATTGATTTTTCTGGCCAGGTGCAGTGGCTTATGTCTATAATTCCAGCACTTGGGGAGGACAAGGTGGGTGTTTCAAAAGGAAAAAAAAGGAATATTGATTTTTTTTTCTACAGCACTATGGAAAACAATAAATTTAATAAGTAGTTTATTTGATCCAATAAAGGATAAAACCATTTAGAAGAATGTTTAGACTACTCTAAAAGCTCTTCTTTCACAGGACTGCGTAACTCTATTTCCTGCCAAAATTTGTATTTGTATTACTGTAAAAATTAAGAATTTTATCATTAGTGTTAAACTTTTTAGGTAAATTTAGATAGAATCCCCAATGATATCAGTTGTTTCACTTTCAACAGAATAAAAACTTCCAAAAGATTTACTTTGTTTCTATAAACTGAAGAGTAAACTCTTATTGGAATTAATCTGGCCAATTTTCTATTTAAAACACCTGATGACATTGATATAATACTTATATCATTTAACTGTTTGAAAGTTCTTTTGCTGTTTACGGCCGTACCACCCTGAACGCACCTGATCTCATCTGAAAGTTCTTTTGATAACGGAGACAACCTATTAATAGTCACTTTACTTTTTATGCTTGCGCCAGAAAACTTGGAATGAAAAATGAACAAAATTACTTTAGAACAACTAACTTTTTTTAAACGCTGCACTGTCCAACACAGTAGCTACTAGCCACATGCCGCTATGTAGATTTAAATCAATTAAGGTTAACTTCATTAAAAACTCAGTTCCTCTGTCACATTAGCCACATTTCAATTGCTCAGAACCAGATACAGACCGTATTCATCACCTCAGAAAGTTGTTTTGGAGAGCACTGAATTCCTAGGAAGAATCATGCTTGACAAGATATAAACCCACCTTCTGCAGGAGTACAGTCAAAGTTTTCAGGCAGCCATCTCAAGGTAACTACTAACTTTGAATAGATGCTGATGCTTCTTCAGGACCTTTTTCTCGTCGGATTTTTCTGTGGTTGGTATTATCACTGTAGCCCCATGGTAAATGTCAACTAACATTTTATTCAAGTTATATTTTCGTTATCAACTTTCCTGAGAAGCAGAAATTTAGTATTTAATCTTTTATTAAATATGTACTTGATATACTTTTCTAGCTCATTGCTACTGAAAGGGTTGTGTTGGTTTTTATTTTTTTCCCAAAATTTCAAAAGCGTAGTAATCAATAAAACGAACGGGTAGTTAGTTACAATAAAGGACAAAACCATTTAGAACAATATTCAGACTACTCTAAAAGCTCTTCAGAGGACTGCTTAACTCTATTTTCTGCCTTTATTTCTCATTAATTCCACTGTAATTTTCCATTGTTCCCACCAAGTGGCACCTCCAACTTTGTACATCTCCTCCAGTGCACCTGCTGATACACCAAGAAGTCCATCAGGGCTGGGTGTGGTGGTAATCCCAGCACTTTGGGAGGCTGAAGGTGGGTGGATCACCTGAGGTTAGGAGTTTGAGACCAGCCTGGCCAACATGGTGAAAACCCATCTCTACTAAAAACACAAAAATTAGCTGGGTGTGGTGGTGCATGCCTACAATCCCAGCTACGTGGGAGGCTGAGGCAGAGAATCACTTGAACCCAGAAGGCGGAGGTTGCAGAGAGCCAAGATAGCACCACTGTACTCCTGCCTGGGGGACACAGTGATATTCCATCTCAAAAGAAAAAAAAGTGCATAGGAACAAAAACATGAAATACTTCTCTCATCACGATTGGGACTAACAGAAGTAGCTATCCCTAGGGGCTTATGTCTGAATTCATTTTGTTTTTTATTGGCTAATGTCTCACATGTTGTCCCTGAAAGGATTCGTTAGTTACATTGCATCAGGAAAGGGTAGGAAAAGGGGCGATGGGTTATCACTGGTTGTTTTTCCAATTTAAATGTGAGTGTGTTAAATGTGTGTGTTTGATAATGGTGTCGTTACTGAATGACACCATGTGTTAAAGTGAGACACATTCCATGTGTGTTACATTATTAAATGACACCATGGCAGTACAAAGAAGAGGACTGCCAAACCCACCCTAGCCTTTTTTTTTTTTTTTTTTTCTTGATACAGCTTCTTGCTCTGTTGCCCAGGCTTCGGTGCTGTGATCTTGGCTCACTACACGCTCTGTCTCCTGGGTTCAAACGGTTCTCATGCCTCAGCCCCCAGAGTAGCTGGGATTGCTGGTGTGCACACCACCATGCCTGACTAATGTTTGTGTTTTTAGTAGAGTTGGGATTTTGCCATGTTGGTCAGGCTCCACCCTACCCAATTTTGATGCAACTAATACTAATATTTTTTTTTTCCCATTTATTTTATTGCATTTTAGGTTTTGGGGTACATGTGAAGAACATGCAAGATTGTTGCATAGGTACACACGTGGCAGTGTGATTTGCCGCGTTCCTCCCCATCACCTACATCTGGCATCTCTCCCCTTGCTATCTCTCCCCAACTCCCCACCCCGCACCGTCCCTCCCCTATTTCCCCCCAACTGACCCCAGTGTGTAATGCTCCCCTCCCTGTGACCTTGTGTTCTCATTGTTCAGCACCACCTATGAGTGAGAACATGCGGTGTTTGATCTGCTCTTCTGTCAGTTTGCTGAGAATGATGGTTTCCAGGTTCATCTATGTCCCTACAAAGGACACAAACTCATCATTTTTGATGGCTGCATAATATTCCATGGTGTATATATGCCACATTTTCCCTGTCCAGTCTATCATCGATGGGCATTTGGGTTGGTTCCAGGTCTTTGCTATTGTAAACAGTGCTGCAATGAACATTCGTGTGCACATGTCCTTATAGCAGAACGATTTATAATCCTTTGGATATATACCCAGTAATGGGATTGCTGGGTCAAATGGAATTTCTGTTTCTAGGTCCTTGAGGAATCGCCACACTGTCATCCACAATGGTTGAACTAATTTACACTCCCACCAACAGTGTAAAAGTGTTCCTATTTCTCCACATCCTCTCCATCATCTGTTGTCTCCAGATTTTTTAATGATCGCCATTCTATCTGGCGTGAGATGGTATCTCAATGTAGTTTTGATTTGCATTTCTCTGATGACCAGTGATGATGAGCATTTTTTCATATGTTTGTTGGCCTCATGTATGTCTTCTTTTGTAAAGTATCTGTTCATATCCTTTGCCCACTTTTGAATGGGCTTGTTAGTTTTTTTCTTGTAGATCTGTATTAGTTCTTTGTAAAATCTGGATATCAGCCCTTTGTCAGATGGGTAGACTACAAAAATTTTTTCCCATTCTTTTGGTTGCGGATTCACTCTAATGACTGTTTCTTTTGCTGTGCAGAAGCTGTGGAGTTTGATTAGGTCCCATTTGTCTATTTTGGCTTTTGTTGTCAATGCTTTTGGTGTTTTGGTCATGAAGTCCTTGCCTACGCCTATGTCCTGAATGGTTTTGCCTAGATTTTCTTCTAGGGTTTTTACGGTGTTAGGCCTTATGTTTAAGTCTTTAATCCATCTGGAGTTAATTTTAGTGTAAGGTGTCAGGAAGGGGTCCAGTTTCTGCTTTCTGCACATGGCTAGCCAGTTTTCCCAACACCATTTATTAAACAGGGAATCCTTTCCCCATTGCTTGTTTTTGTCTGGTTTGTCAAAGATCAGATGGTTGTAGATATGTTGTGTTGCGTCCGAGACCTCTGTTCTGTTCCATTGGTCTATATCTCTGTTTTGGTACCAGTAACATGCTGTTTTGATTACTGTAGCCTTGTAGTGTAGTTTGCAGTCCGGTAGTGTGATGCCTCCCGCTTTGTTCTTTTTGCTTAGAATTGACTTGGCTATGCGGGCTCTCTTTTGGTTCCATATGAAGTTTAAGGTGGTTTTTTCCAGTTCTGTGAAGAAGGTCATTGGTAGCTTGATGGGGATAGCATTGAATCTGTAAATTACTTTGGGCAGTATGGCCATTTTCACGATATTGATTCTTCCTAACCATGAACATGGAATGTTTCCCCATCTGTTTGTGTCCTCTCTTATTTCATTGAGCAGTGGCTTGTAGACTAATATGTTTTTAAGTGAAAAGTCTTGGACAAATGCTGGGCCAACTGGACACATAAACCAGGAGCATCCTGGGCAAACCGAGACTTGTGGTCCTCCTATCTACTCCCTATAGAAAGAAGCCCAGCCACCTTACTCTGGCATTAAGGTTATTCTAAACATGTGACCTAGACTTCATTTTCCTTTTCCTTTCCTAAATTGTCAACTCCAGGTAAACTCCCTCGTAGTGTATTAACTTCATAGTTTGGTTCATGTGGTGTCTTCTGGAACTGCCCTCATCACCAGTCTCAGCATATCTAGTCCTACTTGTTTTTTGTCTTCCCAGTGTAAATACTACCTTTCTTATGAACCTTTTTGATTTTCCCAGCTGAGAATTAACCTTTTTCTTTTAAACAGCCACAGCTCTTTATATAGATTCTTTTTTTTGCTATTTACTGTATGTTTTTCTATTTTATTATATACATTACTTTTTGTGTTTTTATTTGTTTTTCGTATGTGTGCAGATAGGGCACATTCTAAATGAGTAAAAGCACTTGAAAGATGAGAAGTTTAAAACAAGTTAAGATAGACACAGATGGCTATTTGAAACACATTTGGATAATTGAGCTCACACATCTATTCATTTTTTAATTCAATATACATTTGTTAAGGTTTCTGTCAGACTGTTTGATGCTGGGAATACAATGGTAGGCAAGGAAGATACAGTCCCTGCTATTGCAGAGATTATATAAGATTATATACTCATGTTTCTTTTTTTTTTCTTTTCTTTCTTTCTTTCTTTTTTCTTTTTCTTTTTCTTTTTTTTTTTTTTTTGAGATGTAGTTTCACTCTTGTTGCCCAGGCTGGAGTGCAGTGGTGGATGTCGGCTCACCACAACCTCTGCCCCGGGTTCAAGTGATCCTGCCTCAGCCTCCTGAGTAGCTGGGATTACAACCATGCACCAGCATGCTCAGCTATTTTTTATATTTTTAGTAGAGACAGAGTTTCTTCATTGGTCAGGCTGGTCTCGGAACTCGTGACCTCAGCTGATCCACCCGCCTCGGCCTCTCAAAATTTGGGGATTACAGGCGTGAGCCACACCACCCGTCCACTCATCTTTTTCACAGTCTTACAAATAAATAATTTTATGCTGGCCAAGCATGGTGGCTCATGTCTGTAATCCCTTAACTTTGGAAGGTGAAGGCAGGCAAATCCCTTGACCCCAGGAGCTCAAGATCAGCCTGGGAAATGTAGGGTTACCCTGTCTCTGCAAAAAATAAAAAAATTGGCTGGGTGTAGTGGCTCACGCCTGTAATCCAAGCACTTTGGAGGCCAAGGCGGGCAGATCACCTGAGGTCTGGAGTTCAAGACCAACCTGACCAACATGGTGAAACCCCATCTATAAAAAAGTAAAATAAAATAAAATAAAAATTAAAAAATTAGCCAAGCATGGTGGCACGTGCCTGTAGTCCCAGCTACTTGGGAAGCTGAGGTGGGTTGATCACTTGACTTTGGGAGGTGGAGGGTGTAGAGAGCTGTAATTGTGCTACTGACTGGGCAACGTAGTGAGACTCTGCCTCAAAATTTTATAATTTTATGCCAAAGAAGAACTAGAGTATTAAACTCATCTTTTATTTTATAGAAGGAAATTAGCAGTTTGTTTTTAGGGTTTGTGTGTATAAAATGAGAAAAAATACTAATGTCTTCACTTCATTAAAAAGTGATAAATATAGAGGTAGCTTATGTCTGAAACTAGGTGACTTTTTTTTCCCTTGAGATAGAGTCTTGCTCTGTTGCCCAGGTTGGAGTGCAGTGGTGCCATCATGGTTCACAGCAGCCTTGACCTCCTAGGCTCAAATGATCCTCCCACTGCAGCCTCCAAAGTAGCTGGACTACAGGTACACACAACCATGCCTGGCTAATTTAAAAAATTTTTTGTAGAGACTAGGCCTCTCTGTGTTACCCAGGCTAATCTCAAACTCCTGGCCTCAAGTGATCCTTCCACCTTCGATTCCCAAAGTGCTAGCATTAGAGGCATGAGGCACTATGTCCAATGACTTTAATTTGTTTCTTTTCTTCACAGCTTTATTGTGACTTGTGGAAGTGATGGTGATGTGAGGATTTGGGAAGACTTGGATGATGATGATCCTAAGTTCATTAATGTTGGAGAAAAGGCATATTCATGTGCTTTGAAGGTAGTAGAAAGAGTTATATCAACTGATATGAAATGATACTGGCATATGATTTTTATGCTTGAGGGAAAAATATTTTTGAATATAGATATACCTTTTTTATCTCATGAAATAATATTTTTAAATGCATGATAATGCCTTAACTTGCCCCACCAATTTTTTTGGTTTTGAAATGGGATCTTGCTATGTTGCCCAGACTGGTCTCAAACTCCTGGGTTCAAGCAGTCCTCCCAATTTAGCCTCCCGGGTAGCTAGGACTGCAGGTGCATGCCGCCATACCTGACCACCCTAAAATTTCAAAGGTAAACTGAGTGGTTTATTAAAGGTGATTAATGGATAGGAATGGTGGACCAATTAAAATATATTCAAGAAAGGCTGGACACGGTGGCTCATGCCTGTAATCCCAACTTTTTGGGAGGCTGAGGTGGGAGGATCACGAGGTCAAGAGATGGAGACCATCCTGGCCAACATGGTGAAACTCCGTCTGTACTAAAAATATAAAAACTAGCTGGATATGGTGGTACATGCCTGTAGTCCCAGCTACTAAGGAGGCTGAGGCAGGAGAATCACTTGAACCTGGGAGGCAGAGGTTGCCGTGAGCCAAGATTGCACCACTACACTCCATCCTGTGATGACTTTTAACTTGAGTGTATTATGTTTAGGTAGAAAAATCTTTCCACATAGTTCATATGTTTTCCAAACCCAGACACATTTAAGGTACATAAGATGATGTTTAGATACTCTTTTTAAAATGGTCATATAAAACTGGAAAATACATTCCTAGAAGAAAAAACATAAATGACCAACATACATTCAATGTAAGTTAAATCTTACTAATAAGCAAAGAAGTGCAAAACTGAAAATTGGAGACTTTTTTCCCCATAAGATTGGCAAGGTTGAGAAATATTGCTAATCTCAGTTATAGTGAGGGCTTTGACTAGTAAGTTTTATCATATACAGTGACTGGATATATAAATGAGAAACTTTTTTTTAGAGCAAATTGATACTGTATATTAAAATTAGAATGCACACAGTCATTTCTGGCTATTTTCAGGTTTATATGGAAAAGGATATTAATAAAAGCACAATTCATAATAGCAATTCTAATAATACTCTTCAATAGCAAAAGTTAGAAACAATTGAAGGGTCTTTCGATAGATAATTTATTTTATAAATTTTGTTAGAGCCATATAATGGAATACTATGCAGCCACTACAAAAATATAGTATCTCTGTTGATTTTCGTCCGAAAAGATATTTATAATAAGTTGAAAATTAAGTTTACAATAAGTTGAAAAAGAATGAGATTGAGAACAATTAATATAGTGTAGTCTGTTTCTTAAAATAAATACATATGTATACACACACACACAAACACACACACACGGATATAAAAAAAATTAAGACGACTTAACCTCAAAATGTTAATGGAGATTACTTCATAAAATTAGGAATTCATCCTCTACTCAGGATGTTTTTGGTTTTTTTGTTTTTTTTTTTGTTTTTTTTGGTACGGAGTTGCACTCTTGTTGCCTAGGCTGGAGTGTGATGGTGTGATCTCAGCTCTCTGTAACCTCTGCCTCCTGGGTTCAAGCGATTGTCCTGCCTCAGCCTCCCAAGCAGCTGGGATTACAGATGCCCACCACCATGCCCGGCTGATTTTTTTGTATTTTTAGTAGAGACGGGATTTTACCATGTTGGCTAGGCTGGTCTCGAACTCCTGACCTCAGGTGATCCACCAACCTCAGCCTCTCAAAGTACTGGGATTATAGGTCTGAGCTACCACACCCAGCCCAGTATTTTCATATTGTTATTTTTTTCCTTTCAGTGAGCATGTACTGCCTTTGTATATGAAAAAGACTGTAAAGGAGAAAAAAGTAAACATGGTCTTGTATTAGTTTGCTAAGGCTGATGTAACAAATTAACACAGATTTAGGGGCTTAAAACAATAGATAATTATCAGAAAGCAAGTTCAGAAGGCAGCAAGTCTGAAATCAAGGTTTCGTCATGATTGGCTTTTCCCAAGGATCCGAGGGAGAATATGTTCTATTCCTGCCTTCCGGGTTCTGGTGGTGTGGCAATCTTCAACATTCTTTACCTTGTAGATACATCACTCCAGTCTCTGCCATGGATTCTACATTTAGACTTTAAAAAGACATGTAATGATTTTGTTGTGGAAACATAGGGCAATGCTGTTGTGGCCACTGTGGCCATGCCTTCTCATTTTGAGACTAGCTCTGTTTTCTCTGAAAAGCTTGCTTGAATCTCCTTCATTTTATTGACACTTAGGACCCATAAAAATACTATTCAAATATTTTTCTTACCAGAAGTAAAAGAAAAATTAGAGGCTAAAGGATTGGCTGGTAAAGTTACAATTCACTTTTGTAAAGCTAGCAAGTTTTTTTTGTTAATGTACATTTCAGCAAAGTTGTACATTTAGTGGTAATTTTTCTCTTGATATGAACTACATTTTTAAGGTTTTTTTGTTTTTTACCGGATTTTTAACTATGGAGAGACTCCCAGTTGATTTGGATTTGTTTTGCTAATGTTTCTTAATTTTTCTTTTAGAATGGAAAGTTGGTCACTGCAGTTTCTAATAATACTATTCAAGTCCACACATTTCCTGAAGGAGTTCCAGATGGTATATTGACTCGCTTCACTACAAATGCAAACCATGTGGTCTTTAGTGGGGATGGTACTAAAATTGCTGCTGGATCTAGGTAAGGCTCTTTGACATCAGAAAAGGAAATAATGTTAGAACAAAAGACCTCGTTTATTTGTTTCAGGGTAATGTTTTCAGGGCTGTCACTTAATTTTTTGTTGTTGTTTCATCATATATATTTTGTCTAGTAAAGGTCTTTGAGGACAAACTTGTGCTTCTTTATGAATTGAAATATATTCCTTTAGCCAGGTGTGGTGGCTCATGCCTGTAATCCTAGCACTTTGAGAAGCCAAGGCAGGCAGAACACCTGAGCTCAGGAGTTCAAGACTAGCCTGGCCAACATGATGAAACCTCATCTCTATTAAAAATACAAAAGACGGCTGGGCGCGGTGGCTCACGCCTGTAATCCCGGCACTTTGGGAGGCCGAGGCGGGTGGATCACGAGGTCAAGAGATCGAGACCATCCTGGTCAACATGGTGAAACCCCGTCTCTACTAAAACTACAGAAAATCAGCTGGGCATGGTGGCGCGTGCCTGTAATCCCAGCTACTCAGGAGGCTGAGGCCAGGAGGCGGAGGTTGTGGTGAGCCGAGATCGCGCCATTGCACTCCAGCCTGGGTAACAAGAGTGAAACTCCGTCTCCAAAAAAAAAAGAAAAGAAAAAGATTAGCTGGGTGTGGTGGTAGGTACCTATAATCCCAGCTACTCAGGAAGCTGAGGCAGGAGAATCACTTGAACCCAGGAGGTGGAGGATGCAGTGAGCCGAGATGGTACCACTGCACTCCAGCCTGGGCGACAGAGTGAGGCTTTATCTCAAAAAGAAAAGAAAAGAAATATATTGCTTTGCAGATGGCCTGTTTAATAATAGTGAAAGCATGGCTTGATGCAAAATTTTAAAAAATTATTTTAGGGCTGGTGTGGTGGCTCATGGCTGTAATCCCAGCACCTTGGGAGGCCAAGGTAGGCAGATCATGTGAGGTTAGGAGTTCGACACCAGCCTGGCTAACACAGTGAAACCTTGTCTCTATTAAAAATACAAAAATTAGCTGGGCATGGTTGTAGGCTTCTATATTCCCAGCTACTCGGGAGCTGAGGCAGGAGAATCACTTGAATTTGGTAGGCAGAGGTTGCGAGCTGAGATCGCACCGTTCAGCTCCAGCCTGGGCAACAAGAGCGAAACTCCGTCTCAAAAAAAAAAAAAGTAAATTAGAACTTGGACTGTACAGTCAGAATATTTTGGAGTTTCCCTTGATGCTGGTTTGTCATGGGAAAACAATATAATTGGTTGAATTAATGAGGTGAAGTGAAAGGTATAGTACTTTTTAAAATGGTTGTAGATATAATTAGATTAGCAAGTAATGGAAGTTTAAGATGTAACTAAAGAAGCCATTTAGTTTGGATTTTAGCATAATGGGAAATCTCGACTTGTGTTTTCAGCATATGTATAGAGCAAAACTAAAAGGAAAGTCATTAAATTTGGGTGCCAAATTTTATAAGTTGCTATAAAGAAATTATGGCATTTATGCTTGTGATTTTGAAATATTTGGGTCATAGCTTTTAGGAGAGGCCTTTGTATTAGCATTTATTCATTCATTTGCATTACTCTTTTTGTTCATAGCGATTTTCTAGTCAAAATTGTGGATGTGATGGATAGCAGCCAACAGAAAACATTTCGAGGACATGATGCCCCTGTTTTAAGTCTTTCCTTTGATCCTAAGGACATCTTTCTGGTAATTATTTTTTCCTTCTCTTTTTGTGTTTTTCCTGAATATATTTAAAAATATATTTCCTGCTGACTCTCTAAAAAATGTCTTGCTCACTCTCTAACTCTTCAGCCTTTGTTTTATTCAGTAAGAGAGTTAACAAGAAATTTCACCCAGTTGATAAGTCTTTTGATTTAATTAATTGAATCACTTTCCATATAGTATTATGGCTATGACTATAGAGAAATGTATTGTTTATTCCTACAGGCATCAGCTAGTTGTGATGGATCTGTCAGAGTGTGGCAAATTTCAGATCAGGTAAACTCAGCAATTTTAATTTAAAGCTTTTTGCTCAAATCTGTAGTAAATTGTTATGCATTGTATTGCTGGGTCAAATTAATAATTGCTTTTCTTTAGAATTTGTTTCTTTGAGTAGCATAAATACTGTTTTTGTGATCAAAGTCCACAGTAATCTAGTGCCAAAGTAAATACGTTCAAGACTAAAATTGCATTTGTACCTAATCACAAGGGGAATGATAGGCTTATATTTAATTTTTTAAGTTTTGTAAATCAAGGAAATAAACCCAGTTATTTTATATTTACAAGTTAGACCATGCGTTGGGCCTTGGGTTAGATGCTGGGGATAAAAAGTAAAGCATGGATCACACTTGATTTGGACAGTCACATATGCAACTTACTCAAATGTAGTCTAATAAAGATTTTAAAGGAAGTAGAAAATAAAGTGTTCTCCAGATTGGCAAGGGAACAATTAAGTCTTCCCAAGGCAATCAGTGATGTCTTGGCATTTCTAGAGATAATATGAATGTAATTGACTATAGAAATATTCTCCACAAATATGCCTTAATATTCACAGTTCCTTTCCTTCATTCTTGCGCTGTTTGAAAGAACAGACTTTGACACCTTAACATTTTATAGTAGACCTTACAAGTTTTATTTTTGTAGTCATTCTTAGAATTTTATATATTGGAATTTTGTGTGTGTATGTTTATCTGGTGATTATATAATTTGTTTTTTCTGTACAGAAGGTACTCTGATTATTTAAGATTTGTACTCTTTATATCTTTGAAGAACTTAAAGCAGTTTAGATATATTAGGTATTATTATAATTAAGGTACAGTAAGTTGTGTTTTTCTGAGACTGTATATTTATTTGAAGAAACCTTTAAATATATTTAGTTCTGCATATATTTTGGGAGGGAATTTTCATAAAGGGAAATAAATTTTCTTTTTTTTAAAATTAAGACATGTGCTGTTAGTTGGCCACTGCTACAAAAATGCAACGATGTGATAAATGCAAAATCAATCTGCAGACTGGCTTGGCAGCCAAAAAGTGGGAAGGTAAGTGATTGTTATTTTTCAATCTTTGTTTTATTCAGTCCTTTTCAACTTTGAATATAAGAATAGTTTTTTTTATTGTTACTTTTTAAAAATTTAGATTATAAATTTTAGAGTACCAAGCCAAATAATTAGTATTGAAATGCTAATTTTCAAGATTCATTTTGAAGTGCAAATTTTGCATGAATGAATTAATTTTATATTTTCTTCACATTCATGCTTAATGGAACAACTCTGGAGACAGTCTGATGTCCACTCTCACCATTAGTACCTAACATTTTAGAGGTTTTAACTGATAGAGTTAGACAGCAGAAAGATATGAGAACTTTGAAAGGAAGAAAAAGATGTTCATTATTTGCAAATGAAATGTTTGTATATGAGTAAATCCCAAGAAAATCAACTGGGGAAGAAAATCATTACAAATAATAAGAAAATTTAGTAAGGTAACTGGAAATAAACATAGCCATTTAGAAAGAATGTAGGAAAAATAATGCATTTACTGTTAAATTGAAAAAGATGCAGTAACAGGTTAAATGTACAAGAAATGTGAAAGATCTATGTAAAGAAAATTTTAACATGCTACCAAGTGGAGTAAAAGAAGACTTGGAAAAATAGAAACATATTCTTAGAAAGGAACTTTTGATGTAAATAAAGGTAAGAGTGCTTCCCTAAATTGATCTATAGTTTTGACAACATTTATATATAAAATGCCAGGCTATGTGTGGTGGCTCATGCCCATAATCCCAGCACTTGGGGAGGCCAAGGCAGGAGAACTGCTTGAGCTCAGGAGTTTGACTCCAGCCTGGATAACATAGCGAGACCTTGTCTCCACAAAAAATGAAAATTAGCCAGGTGTGGTGGCATATGCTTATAGTCCCATCTACTTGGGAGGCTGAAGCAGGAGGATTGCTTGAGCCCAGGAGATTAAGGCTGCAGTAGGCTATAATCTTGTCGCCGCACTCCAGCATGGGCAACAGAGCCAAACCCTACCTCAAAAATAAAATATCTCAACTGAAGGCTTTAAGAAAAAAAAAAAAAGGAAACAAAAGTACCAATAAGATGCCTGGGAGGACCAAATTGAGCTGATTCTAAAGCTCATGTGGGCTCCCCGCGCTACCCAGAGAAGGGTCCATATGACGTCGTTCTGGATTTCCATAGTAACTTAAAGGGAAACTTTCACAGTGTCTGGAACCCTCGATGTCCTGCAAATGAAGGAGGAGGATGTCCTTAGGTTCCTTGCAGCAGGAACCCAGTTAGGTGGCACCAGCTTTGACTTCCAAGTGGAAGAGTACATATATAAAAGGAAAAGTGATGGCGTCTACATCATAAATTTAAAGAGGACCTGGGAGAAGCTTCTGCTGGGAGCTCGTGCTGTTGTTGCCATCGAAAACCCTGCTGATGTCAGTGTCCTATCATCTAGGAATACTGGCCAGAGGGCCATGCTAAAGTATGCTGCTGCCTGCTGCTGGAGTCATTCCAATTGCTGGCTGCTTTACTCCTTGAACTTTCACTGACCAGATCCAATCAGGCTTTTAGGAGCTACAGCTTCTTATGGTGACTAATCCCATGGTGATCACAGCCTCTCACAGAGGCATCTTATGTTAACCTACCTACTATTGCTCTGTGTCACACAGATTTTCCTCTGTGCTATGTGGACACTACCATCTCATGCAACAACAAGGGAGCTCACTCAGTGGGGTTGATGTGGTGGATGCTGATCCAGGAAGTCCTGCATGGCACTATTTTCTGTGGGAGGTCATGCCTGATCTCTACTACGGAGTTCCTGAAGAGATTGAAAAAGGAGAGCAGGCAGCTGCTGAAAATGCTGTGACCAAGGAGGAATTTCAGGGTGAAAGGACTGCTCCAGCTCCTCAGTTTGTTGCTACTCAGCCTGAGGTTGTAGACTGGTCTGAAGATGTGCAGGTGCCCTTTGTGCCTATTTAGCACTTCCCTCCTGAAAACTGGAGTACTCAGCCTGCCACAGAAGACTGATCTATAGCTCCCCACTGCTCAGACCACTGAATTCATAGGAACAACCACTGAGTGGCCTTAAGCTGTTCTTGCACGGGCTCTTAAGCAACATGGAAATAAGGTTGATGAAAAAGAAACATTGGCCAGGTGCGGTGGTTCATGCCTGTAATCCCAGCACTTTGGGAGGCTGACGCAGGCAGATCACATAAGGTTGGGAGTTCAAGAGCAGCCTGACCAACATGGTGAAACCCTGTCTCTGAAAAAAAAAAGAAAAAGAAACATTGGTTTGGGCTTGGTGGCTCATGCCTATAATCCTAGCACTTTGGGAGGCTGAGGCAGGTGGATCACTTGAGGCTAGGAGTTGAAGACTAGCCAGGACAACATGGCGAAACCCTGCCTCTACTAAAAATACAGAAATTAGCTGCGTGTGTTGGCACACACCTGTAATCCCAGCTGCTTGGGAGTCTGAGGCATAAGAATCGCTTGAACCTGGCTGGGCTTGGTGGCTCACTCCTGTAATACCAGCACTTTGGGTGGCTGGGGTGGGCAGATCACAAGATCGGGAGATTGAGATCATCTTGGCTAACATGGTGAAACCCTGTCTCTACTAAAAATAGAAAAAATTAGCCAGGTGTGGTGGCACGTGCCTGTAGCCCCAGCTACTCAGGAGGCTGAGATAGGAGAATCGCTTGAACCTGGGAGGTAGAGGTTGCAGTGAGCCGAGATTGCAATACTGCACTCCAGCCAGGCAATAGGGCGAGAATCTGTCTAAAAAAAAAAAAAAAAAGAAAATAAACATTGGTTTCTAAAAAAAACAAAAGTCCATGTGGAAAACGAAAAGTTATGAAAAAGAAGAATGATGCAAATAATTTAATTCAATCAGATAATAAGGCATAAAGTTATAAGAATAAAAAGTTTGCTATTAATCATGAATAGACACACACCTGTTAAAGATATAAATAGACCCAAATGTGTATGGAAAGTTAATGTATATAAAAGTAGAGAAAAGGAGATTTAGCAAATGTGTTAGCACAATGATATGAATACCAGGAGGTGGGAATCATTGAGGACCATCTTGGAGGCTTTCTTCCACATGATGAGTCTATATACAGGTATTTACTACATTATTATTTCAACTTTTTTATTTTGAAATTTTTCAGAAAATAAAATTAATAAAGTTGATTGCATAAAAAGTAAATCATTTTGCATGATACAAAATATTACAGTTGGCTGGGTGCAGTGGCTCATGCCTGTAATCCCAGCACTTTGGGAGGCCGAGGAAGGCAGATCATGAGATCAGGAGTTCAAGACCAGACTGGCCAACATGGTGAAACTCCGTCTCTATGAAAAATACAAAAATTAGCTGGGCATGTTGGCTTCTGCCTGTAATCCCAGCTACTTGGGAGGCTGAGGTAGGAGAATTGCTTGAACCGGGACCCAGGAGGCAGAGGTTACAGTGAGCCAAGATCGCCAGTGCTGTACTCCATCCTGGGCTACAGAGTGAGACTCCATCTCTAAAACAACAAAACAAAACAAAATATTACAGTCACAGTACAAATGACAAACTGGGGAAGAAAGTGTGAAACAGTAAAGCAGAGCTAATTTCCACAGTATGCAAAGTATTCTTACAGATCAATAAAAACCCATCAGAAAGATGAGCAAAGACATGAGCAGACGGCATACATAAAAAATACACAGTTGGGCCGGGCACGGTGGCTCATGCCTGTAATCCTAGCACTTTGGGAGGCCGAGGTAGGTGGATTACCTGAGGTCAGGAGTTCGAGACCAGCCTGACCAACATGGAGAAACCCCGTCTCTATTTAAAAAAAAAAAAAAAAAAAGAAACAAGAAAAAAATACAAAGTTGTTGGCGAGGCCCGGTGGCTCATGCCTATAATCCCAGCACTTTGGGAAACCAAGACAGGTGGATCATAAGATCAGGAGTTTGAGACCAGCCTGGCCAATATGGTGAAACCCCATCTCTACTAAAAATACAAAAACTAGCCAAGTGTGGTGGCAGGTGCCTGTAGTCCCAGCTACTCGGGAGGCTGAGGTAGGAGAATCGCTTGAACTAGAGAAGCGAAGATTGCAGTGAGCTGAGATTGCACCACTGCACTCCAGCCTGGGCGACAGAGCGAGACTCTGTCTCGAAAAAAGAAAAAAAAGCAATAGTAATATTAAAAGCACTAGTAATTACAAGTTCTCCATTTTTTGGTACAAGCAATAGAATGATCACCTTTATTTTTTTCTCTTCCCATGACAGATTATCACCTATTTTTTGCTTATTGAAGTTTTAAGTAATGTTCTGAGTTTTGTTAGTTGTCAATTAATATACAGATTTGTGCCAGGCACAGTGGTGTGTGCTTGTAGTCCCAGCTAATTGGGAGGCTGAGCCAGGAAGATCCCTTGAGACCAGGAGTTGGAGACAACCTGGACATCATAGTGAGACACTGTCTTAAAAACAGAAATAATAAAAGTAATTTGCTTGAGACACTGTCTTAAAAAAAGAAACAATAAAACCAATTTGCTTTTATGTCTTGTACATTTATCTGGATGAATTTTGGCCTTTTTTTCCTCTTTGAATTCAATTTAATGTAAACTTTTGTTTGAATTGTTTATCTTTTCTAACAGTTACTGGCAATTCCTGTGGAAAAATCTGTTAAGCTATATAGAAGAGAAACTTGGAGTCATCAATTTGATCTTTCAGATAATTTTATCTCTCAGGTAGGTTTTATAAAGTGACACTTTCAGTGGGCTGTAAGGAGTATTTAATGCATAGTTTGCCTAAGTACAGTTGCAGTTAAATATTATTGGAATGGAAATCTCTTGGCTCTTGCATGTGGTCCACCTTCTAACTCTCATCCTTTCTTCATTTGATCAATAACTGGATACTAAATAGGGCTTTGCTAGGTCCTATCTTAACTTTCTCCTTTGTGAGATTGATTAAAAGATCTTTTAATTTATAAGAAGTCAAGTTTAACCCTTGCATAGTATTAGAACAAGTTACTCTAAAATTATCAGTAGTTAGCCTTTATTGTTAAGTGAGTTTCACTGAGACTTGTGATTATAGACTCTGAAACTTTAGAGCAAGAAGGGTTATTGGTCTATTTTCTCTTTCTCTTACACGCACACATATTTTACAGTTAAGGAAATATAAGCCTAGTAGGTCAGCAATGGCTTATTAAAGTTCACTTCACTGACTGGTTTTCTTCATTTTGATTGTGAATGCTAAGAGAATGTCTTTAATTATCTCTCTTTCTAAGATAATAACATTTTTTAGATTTTGCTTTGAAAATTGTGCCTGTGGCTGGGCACAGTGGCTCATGCCTATAATCCCAGCACTTCGGAAGCCTGAGGCAGAAGGACTGCTTGAGGCCAGGAATCCAAAACCAACTTGGGCAACAAAACAAGACTCCATTTCTAAAAAAAAAAAAAAGAATACTAAAAAATTAGCCAGGCGTGGTGGTGCATGCCTGTAGTCCTAGCTACTTGGGAGGCTGAGGCAGGAGGATCTCTTAAGAGTTGGAAATTGCTTGACCTGCATATCAAAATAAAGAAAGAAAGAAAGAAAGAAAAAAAGAGTTGGAAATGGCAGTGAGTAATGATGGTGCCACCGCACTGCAGCCTAGGTGACAGAGCAAGACCCTGACTCTAAAAATAAAATTGTGCTAGTATATTTTTTCATGATAAACAAAGTAATAGCTGGTACTGATACTTGAATATTACTGAAAAATAAGGTTAGAAAATAAGCGAACTTTGTCGTGTCATTTGTGTATCAAATATAATTAAAAATAATATAGATTAGGGATATAAAAATTTGAATATGGTTGTTTATCCTCTGAATTCTTGAAAAAAAATGAAAATTGAATTTGGTAATGAGTAGTTTGAAATTTTACAAAATCATTATTTATTAACTGTTTTTCTTTACAGACCCTCAATATAGTAACCTGGTCTCCCTGTGGGCGATATTTAGCTGCAGGTAGTATTAATGGTCTAATTATAGTTTGGAATGTGGAAACCAAAGACTGCATGGAAAGGTATGATTTAGTATATCTTCTGTCTCTTCTTTGATCGTCTGTGTTAGTTTTGTATTTGTTTTATTTTGAAACATTTCAAATCTGCCATCAGATTGTCAGAATGAAAATATAATTAAACTTATTTATAAATTATTGTCAAAAGTCATTTAATCTTTTCTATCTAAAATTTACCTAAATATATATGTACAGGTTATATATATGTTTTTCTTGACACTATTTTTAGAACCTACTTTTTAACTTTTAGGGTGAAACATGAGAAAGGTTATGCAATTTGTGGTCTGGCGTGGCATCCTGCTTGTGGTCAAATATGTTACACTGATGCAGAAGGAAATCTAGGGCTGCTAGAGAATGTCTGTGACCCCAGTGGAAAGACATCAAGCAGTAAGGTAAAAAGTAGTATGGTACAAATTTCTTCAGAGTGTTTCTGTTATCATGCGAATTTGGAAGACACCACGAACTGCCTTTCTTGGAAAATTACCTTTCTTTTTTTTTTTTTGGAGACGGAGTTTCGCTTCTGTTACCCAGGCTGGAGTGCAATGGCGCGATCTCGGCTCACCGCAACCTCCGCCTCCTGGGTTCAGGCAATTCTCCTGCCTCAGCCTCCTGACTAGCTGGGACTATAGGCACGCGCCACCATGCCCAGCTAATTTTTTGTAGTTTTTAGTAGAGACGGGGTTTCACCATGTTGACCAGGATGGTCTTGATCTCTTGACCTCGTGATCCACCCGCCTCGGCCTCCCAAAGTGCTGGGATTACAGGCGTGAGCCACCGCGCCCGGCCTGGAAAATTACCTTTCATGTTTACTATAGTAGATGCTGAGTAGTAACCTGTAGTAAAGAAAACTACTTACTTGTTCAACCTGATGTCTCCAAAGTGTATTTTACTAAGAAACTTTTTTTCTCTCCATATAATGCCTTTCCAAGGAATACCTTTCATTAAATAGTATTTTGTATCAGGTCCCAGTTTGGCCTACAGACTATTTCTACTCTGAATTAGCCTTCACTCTTAGAACTACCGGTATACCTCCTCTGCTTAGTCAAATAGCTTTACCGAACTACTTTAAAGGCACCTTGTTTTATACCATCTTGCATTTGTTCATTTTGTTCATTCTTGTTTTAAACAGGCACCTTGTCTTATACCTTCTTGCTTTTGTTCATTATTCACCCTGCGTGGCAGATGTACCTATTTATATTTTTAGTTTAGACTAGTGGTTGCAGATTGCAGACTTAATACATGGATTTATCTCTGTCCCTCCTGAAATCCCCATTAAAACGACACTAAAGGCATTTTCTTAAATGTATAATCCCATAATGTTAACGAAGACAGTTGAAGGGATGAGTATTAAAAAAATTTTGAGGCCTGGTGCAGTGGCTCATGCCTGTAATCCCTGCACTTTGGGAGGACTGTTTGAGCCCAGGAGCTTGAGATCAGCCTGAGCAATATGGTGGGACCCCACCTCTACAAAAAATAAAAATAAAACTTAGGCAAGTGTGGCGGTGTGCTTCTACTCAGGAGGCTGAGGTGGGAGGATCACTAGAGGCAGGAGGTTGAGGCTGCAGCAAGCTGTGATTGTGCTGCTGCACTCCAGCCTGGATGACAGTGAGACCTCATCTAAAAAAAAAAAAAGAAAAAGAAAAAGAAAAATTGGAGGCAAGAAAATGGATGATTGGAAACTCACTTCAGCGTCTCAAAAAGTTGAATTCTAAAATTGTAGCGTCTGGAAGCTGAGGTGCTACTCAGTTTGCCTCTCTGAATCCCCAGAGATTGAGAATTTGGTAGCACTAGGTACTTCTAAAAGTAGGGCTGACAACAGGAGAGGCGATTTAATAATCAAGTAGATTCCTTTAGTCTCAACATCTGTGTTAAAAGCTGGATACCTGCCCTCCCCCATCTTCACATGCATTCGGCAGAATGTTGGAGATTTGCTTTTTAGAAAAGGTAAAATAGAGACTGTCTTTGGTGTAGGGACACTGGTTACAGTTGAGTTGTCTTGGGTAAGGAGTAAATACTGTACTGAAAACAGAGGATTAAATGAAAGATTAGACACTTGAATGTTGAAATGACCATCTCACTTCTGCTAGGTTCCCAGAACATTGTCAGCCAGTCTTATGCTTTTCAGGCCAGAGATTGAAAAATCATCTTTGGGAAATTTGTCTAAGAGGAAATATGTAAAGAGAGAGTTTCTTAACTCCAGGAAAAAAAGTTGTAAAAGAAAGGAAAAGTGATCATAATATATACCTGTATAAAAAGATAGAAATAGTGCCAACCACTTGGGGTTATTGGGAGGATTAAATGAATTATATATAGTTAGAACAGTGTCTAGCACACTTCGTAAGTTTGGCATTATAAGTGTTGGCTGTTATTTTTATTATTCAGTCATGAATAGCATTTACATGATCATAATAACCTAAATACTGTATATTGAGAGAATCACAAAGAGGATATATCTATCTGTACTGGGAGAATTGGGATCGGAGAATAGTGTACATGCAAGTGTGGGGGTTGAGGTGGTTGTGAAAGGGCACCAGATCCTCATCGTCCATAGATGGAACCCACTTCCCAGGCCCAAGCAGTTCTCTGCCTCAGCCTCCCAAGTGGCTGGGATAACAGGTGCCCACCACTATGCCTAGCTAATTTTTTATATTTTTAGTAGAGACAGGGTTTGCCATGTTGGCTAGGCTGGTCTCAAACTCCTGACTGCAGGTGATCCACTCGCCTCGGCCTCCCAAAGGGCTAGGATTACAGACATGAGCCATCGTGCCTGGCCACCCCACTTTTTAGATAAGAAAATCCAGATAGATCAGATTAGATAGATAGATAGATAGATAGATAGAGTTATCTTCTAGAGATAAAAAATCCAAAAACATTTTTTTTTTGCTAGCTTGAGTACATAAACTTTGAGGACTATAAATAGAATGGTTAAATATCTTCTTATAGCACTTAATTTACTCATATCAAATATTTTTTGATGTATGGATTTAAAAATACTGTTTTATCTCATTTTATTAAACACCAGTTTTTAGAGCACAATTGTGTTTGCTTCCATTTAAAAGGTTTGTGAGATTTCGGGTGCGGTGGCTCACACCTATAATCCCAGCGCTTTGAGAAGCCAAGATGGATGGATCACCTGAGATCAGGAGTTCGAGAACAGCCTGGCCAACATGGTGAAACCCTGTCTTTACTGAAAATACAAAAATTAACTGGGTTTGGTGGTGCACGCCTGTAATCCCAGGTATGCAGGAGGCTGAGGCATGAGAATCACTTGAACCTGGGAGGTGGAGTTTGCAGCAAGCCGAGATCATGCCACTGCATTCCAGCCTGGGCAACAGAGTGATACTCTGTGTCCAAAAAAATTAAATATGTAAATAAATAAATGAAAATAAAAGGTTTATGATATGATACTTTTTTTTTTTTTTTGTGACAGAGGTTTGCTCTTGTCTCCCAGGCTAGAGTATAATGGTGCAATCTCGGCTCACTGCAACCTCTGCCTCCCCAGTTCAAGCTATTCTCCCGCCTCAGGCTCCCGAGTAGCTGGGAATACAGGCATGTGCCACCACACCCAGCTAATTTTGCATTTTTGGTAGAGACGGGGTTTCTCCATGTTGGTCAAGCTGGTCTCAAACTCCCAACTTCGGGTGATCTGCCCGCCTCGGCCTCCCGAAGTGCTGGGATTACAGGTGTGAGCCACTGTGCCTGGTGCAATACTTTTTAATCTGTTAATGGTGTTCTCATTAGATTTTTAGACCAAACTATGAATTTTCATTGGCTTAACATTTGTACAGTTTCTATTCATACCATAGGAGTAACTTGGGATCTTTGCAGTGTGATCTGCTTACCATTTCACTTTTTAAAGTGATCTAAAAATTTATTTATTTTGAGACAGGGCCTCACTCTGTTGCCCAGGCTGTAGTGCAGCAGTGGGATCACGGCTCACTGCAGCCTTGACCTTCCAGACTCAGGTGATCCTCCCACCTCAGCTTCCCAGGTAGCCAGCACTATAGGCACATGCCACCATGCCTGGCGAATTTTTTGTATTTTTTGTGGAGATGGGGTTTCACCATGTTGTTCAGGCTGGTCTTGAACTCTTGGGCTCAAGCAATCTACCTGCCTTAGGTTCCCAAAGTGCTGGGATTACAGGTGTGAGCCCCCAAGCCGGGACTCTATGTTGAATTTCTTTGCCTTGTTTTTCTGTTGGTTCTATCACTTTATTTTTATAAATATCAAAACACTAACTAACTGAGATAATGTAAAGAAAATGTATCTTATATAGTATCTTGTTCAAAATAAAAGTAAATAAGAGAATGTCTTAAAATATAAGAGACTTTAGGCCGGGCACGGTGGCTCAAGCCTGTAATCCCAGCACTTTGGGAGGCCGAGGCGGGTGGATCACGAGGTCAAGAGCCTGGTCAACATGGTGAAAGCCCGTCTCTACTAAAAATACAAAAAATTAGCTGGGCATGGTGGCACGTGCCTGTAATCCCAGCTACTCAGGAGGCTGAGGCAGGAGAATTGCCTGAACCCAGGAGGCAGAGGTTGCGGTGAGCCGAGATAGCGCCATTGCACTCCAGCCTGGGTAACAAGAGTGAAACTCCGTCTCAAAAAAAAAAAAAAGGAGACTTTATAGGTACTTTATCATATTAATATGACTTCTGGGGAATGGCGTCTGAGGAATAAAACCTTATTTTATGTTTTGACATATACAATATTTGTTTACATGTCAGTCCCTATCCTCCTATCCCATCCCCAGACTGGGTCTTATTGTGTAAATATAAATACAATTCTCATAAATACATTTACTAATTATTCTTGTCTGTTCAGTGAGTTTGCTATTTGGCAGAATTTACAGGTACATATTAAAAGATTACCTAGGCCGGGCGCGGTGGCTCAAGCCTGTAATCCCAGCACTTTGGGAGGCCGAGGCGGGTGGATCACGAGGTCAAGAGATCGAGACCATCCTGGTCAACATGGTGAAACCCTGTCTCTACTAAAAATACAAAAAATTAGCTGGGCATGGTGGTGCGTGCCTGTAATCCCAGCTACTCAGGAGGCTGAGGCAGGAGAATTGCCTGAACCCAGGAGGTGGAGGTTGCGGTGAGCCGAGATCGCGCCATTGCACTCCAGCCTGGGTAACAAAAGCGAAAATCCCTCTCTCAAAAAAAAAAAAAAAAAAAAAGATTACCTTTTTAGTAATTGGGTTTTTCTAAATCGTTCACTTTTACTTTCTAATTTGTATTAATTTGTTCAAGGTATCTAGCAGAGTGGAAAAGGATTACAATGATCTTTTTGATGGAGATGATACGAGTAATGCTGGTGATTTTCTAAATGACAATGCAGTCGAGATCTCTTCTTTTTCAAAAGGGATTGTGAATGATGATGAGGATGACGAAGATCTCATGATGGCTTCAGGCCGTCCTAGACAGCGAAGTCACATCCTAGAAGATGATGAAAATTCAGTTGGTAAGAACTTGAGTTTGTGCATGTGATTATCTACCCTGTTGATTAATATTTTGGGTTTTTTATTAGAACTATTAAAGTTATTATTAAATTTGTAGAATGTAGCTAAAGTAGTGCTTAGAGGAAACTTTATAGCATTAAATGTTAAAAAGGTTTCAAATCTATAATCCAAACTTCTGCTATGGCAGACTAGAAAAAGAAAATTAAACCCCAAACAAATAGAAGGAAGGAAATAATACACAGCAAAAGTCAATAAAATTGGCAACAGGAAAACTCTAGAGAAAGTCAGTGAGATCAAAAGCTGGTTCTTTGAAAAGATCCATAAGGCTGGGCATGGTGGCTCATGCCTGTAATCCCAGCACTTTGGGAGGCTGAAGTAGGCAGATCACTTGAAGTTAGGAGTTGAAGACCAGCCTGGCCAACATGGTGAAACCCTGTCTCTACAAAAATGCAAAAATTAGCTGGGTGTGGTGGTGCATGCCTATAATCCCAGCTACTCAGGAGACTGAGGGAGGAGACTCACTTGAACTCAGGAAGTGGAGATTGCAGTGAGCTAAGATTACGCCACTGTACTCCAGCCTGGACAACAGAGCAAGACTTCATCTCAAAAGAAAAGAAAAGATCAATAAAATTGATAAATATCTATCGTGATGAAGACAGAGAAGACACAAATCGCTAAATAGAGAATGAAAGAGGGGTGGTCATCACTATAGATCCGTAGACTTGTGTCACCAGCCACATGTAGTTGTTGAGCACTTGGCTAGTTCAAATTGAGATATGTTATGAGTGCAACCAGATTTTATTTTTGAGGCGGAGTCTCATTCTGTTGCCAAGGCTGGAGTGCAGTGGTGTGATTTTGGCTCACTGCAACCTCTTTCTCCTGGATTCAAGCGATTCTCATGCCTCAGCCTCCTGAGTAGCTGGGATTACAGGCACCCACCACCATGCCCAGCTAATTTTTGTATTTTTAGTAGAGATGGGGTTTCACCATAGAGTGCAACCAGATTTTGAAGACAATATGAAAAAAAGAATGTAAAAATCTTGGAACATTTTTAATATTCAGTACATGTTGAAATGATAATATGTGTTTTAAATGCACTGTATTATTAAAATTATGGGTGTTTCTTTTTACTTTTTAAAAATAGCTATTAGAAAATTTAAAATTATAACTGTAACTCAACGTTATATGTCTGTATGACAGTGCTACTATTGATATCAAAGGGATAATGGCAATATTATGAATAACTTTGTGCCCATAAATTTAACAACTTAAATGAAATAGACAAATTCTCTGAAAGACGCAAACTACCACACTAACTCAAGAAATAATAGATAACCTGAATAGTATTGTAAATTTTGAAACTTAGAAATTGAGATTGTAATTTAAAATCTTCAAATGAAGTACCTATTTTAACAACTTACATGCTAAAATAATGCTTGAATATTATCAGGTAAAATGCAAATGTGCAGTGCTACGTTGTGCGGTTTAAAGTCTTAAAGAGGTTATGGAACAGCAGTCCTCAAATGTTTTGGTCTCAGTAGGGTTTATACTCTAAAAAATTTTGAGGACCCTTCAGAGAGCATTTATTTATACAGAGTTAGGTCTGTTGTCATTTATGTATTAGAAATTAAAATTCAGGGCCGGGCGCAGTGGCTCAAGCCTGTAATCCCAGCACTTTGGGAGGCCGAGGCGGGTGGATCACGAGGTCAAGAGATCGAGACCATCCTGGTCAACATGGTGAAACCCGGTCTCTACTAAAAATACAAAAAAAAATTAGCTGGGCATGGTGGTGCGTGCCTGTAATCCCAGCTACTCAGGAGGCTGAGGCAGGAGAATTGCCTGAACCCGGGAGGCGGAGGTTGCGGTGAGCCAAGATCGCGCCATTGCACTCCAGCCTGGGTAACATGAGTGAAACTCCGTCTCAAAAAAAAAAAAAAAAAAAGAAATTAAAATTCAGAAATCTAAAAATAATTAAATTAAAAATTAATAAAAATAAACATGTAAACATGAATAATAATTTTTTATTAAAAACAAAAAATAAAAGAGTGGCATTGCAATCTTTGTAATGTCTGTCATACAGGACAGCTGGATTCTCTTATCTACTTCTGGATTAAGTCTATTGCCATATATTGTTTTTGTTTTTGTTTTTTGTTTTTTTGAGATGGAGTTTCGCTCTTGTTACCCAGGCTGGAGTGCAGTGGTGTGATGTTGGCTCACCACAACCTCCACCTCCTGGGTTAAAGCAATTCTCCTGCCTCAGCCTCCCGAGTAGCTGGGACTACAGGTGTGCGCCACCATACCCAGCTAGTTTTTGTATTTTTCATAGAGATGGGACTTCACCATGTTGACCAGGATGGTCTCGATCTCTTGACCTCGTGATCCACCCACCTCGGCCTCCCAAAGTGTTGGAATTATAGATGTGAGCCACCATGCCTGGCCTGTTTTTGTTTGAAGTATATGAAGAAAATTTGGCCTCACGTAAATATGGAATTTGAAAAGGGAGAAGTATTTTAAGAAATCTTTTAGTAGCACATTCTGTTAATTGTGGATATTCTTTGATGTTGCACCAAGACTCAGAAGGTGATCATTTCCTAAAGATTACTTGCAATGTGTAATCTGAAAACTTCAATGAACTCTTACGACTCTATTATGTTAAAAATTCGTTGGTTTGGCTGGGAATGGTGGCTCACACCTGTAATGTCAGCACTTTGTGAGGCCCAGGCAGGAGGATTGCTTGAGGCCAGGAGTTCAAGACCAGCCAGGGCAACATAGTGAGGCTTCCTCTCTGCAAAAAAATTTAAAATTACCCAGGTGTGGTGGTATGTGCCTATAGTCCCACCTACTTGGGAGGCTGAGGTGGGAGGATCTCTTGAGCCTGAGAGATTGAGGCTGCAGTGAGCCATGATTACAACAGTGCATTCCATGTGGGGCAACAGAGCAAGACCCTGTTTCAGAAAAAAACAAAACAGAACCAAAAAATTCAGTGGTCTGACTTGAACATTGAATGGATTTTTAAAAATCATGTTTAGTCTTGTAACATATGAATTGATAATATTGGTTCACTGAAGTTTATGGATCTTCCTTATATTGGCACTTTTTATTGTTTAATATAAATTATATTGGCTTTTGTTGTTTTTAATTTATTAATTTTTGTTTGTTTTTAGAGATAGCGTCCTTCTCTGTCACCTAGGCTGGAGTGCAGTGGTATGATCATACCTCACTGTAACTTTGAACTCCTGGGTTCAAGCAGCTCTCCCACTTGGCCTTCCTAGTAGCTAGGACTACAGATGCATGCCACCATGCCCATCTAATTTTTTATTTTTTATAGAGGTGCAATCTTGCTTTGTTGCCCAGGCTGGTCTTGAACTCCTGGCCTCAAGCAATCTTCCCTCCCCGGCCTCCCAAAGTGCTGGAATTACAAGCGTGAGTCACAGGACCTGGCCATAAATTATGTCTACTAGTATTGATACCAATCTTATCAGCAGTTTCTAAATATTAGAAAGTTTTGAAGCTCATAATGGCAAATAGAAGCTTTCCAATATCTTAATTTTCACTTGAAAGCTCAAATTTTATCATTGGCAACAAATTCTGCCAGTTATTTTTCTTAATTGACAGGCTTACTTCATTCATTTCCAAGAAAATGTTTGCCAAAGATCCAATTCTGCCTAACCATAGTTTATCTGGCATTTGTTTTTTATGTAAAAGGAGTGTTCTGTGAAAAAAAATCAGTTAGTTCAGCTTACAACTCAAACAATTGTCTAAGTGCTTTTTTTCAAGACAACCATCACTTCTCATTTTAGCATACAGAACGTTTTAGAAAAAATCTGTGTGAGTGTCAAGATTTAATAAAATTAATATTTTTACTACAAGTGAGTAGTGGTTAACAATGCATCAAGTACTAATACAGTCTGGTGCCGCTGCCTTGATTTGTGCCAAGGCACCAGGAGTTTTACCCACCATTGCTTTTGCTCCATCACTGCATCTCTTTAACATAGTGAAAGAGGCAAATAGCATGTCAGTGTCATTGAATATGAATGAAAAAGTTACTAGATTCCGTAATGCTTTCCTTTTTCCAAATCGTTTGTATTTATGATTCCCTTAATTATAATCTTTTGTATTGTAGATATTTCAATGCTAAAAACTGGTTCTAATCTTCTCAAAGAGGAGGAGGAAGATGATCAGGAAGGAGGCATTCACAATCTACCACTTGTAACATCCCAAAGGCCATTTTATGATGGACCCATGCCAACTCCCCAGCAAAAGCCATTTCAGTCAGGTTCTACACCCTTGCATCTCACTCACAGATTCATGGTAAGCTTTGGATCTACACTTAACTTCTAAGTAGGTTTTCAGCATTTTTTTCTCACTATAGTTAATTTTGTTGGATAAAACCTATTTTTTAAAACTTTGATTAAGTACCTTGGCGCACTGGTTGACTATAGTTTTGTGGTTGGTTTATTTTATCATTAACTCACAGTTTTAATCTCATTTCAACCTTATTGAAAATGACATTAAATAAAATTCTTCTTTGCAAAATGACATTAAATGAACATAAGTACATATTATTATCTTGCAGTATTTCTTGGCAACACTTTCAAACCTTATTTTTTATATTCATTTTTAATTAGAAGATTATACTGATTCCAAAACACTAATAAGGAGGTGTTTTCTTAGAAGGCAACTACTAGTATAATATATTAGAAGGTGGAAAGTACTATGGAGGAAAAAAATCTTCCCCTTTTCCTCACCCCAGCACCCATTGGAATGTAAGCTACACAGAATAAAGATTTTTTATTTGTTTACTGATACATTCTTAGGATTTGGAACAAGGTATGATATAGTACACATTAAATACATATTTCATGAATAGATAAATGAATATATCAGCTTTTGCCTTAAGTTTGAGGTCTTAAAAAGTTTGGTATTTCTATGTTGGTTATATGACGTTTTCTACTCTGAAGATTTTGCCTTTTAAAAAGTATAGGCCTGATATTTATGCAGCCAACAAACATGAAAAAAAAAAGCTCATTATCATTGGTCATTAGAGAAATGCAAATCAAAATCACAGTGAGATACCATCTCATGTCAGTTAGAATGGCGATCATTAAAAAATCAGGAAACAACAGATGCTGGAGAGGATGTGGAGAAATAGAAAGGCTTTTACACTGTTGTTGGGAGTGTAAATTAGTTCAACCATTGTGGAAGACTGTGGTAATTCCTTAAGGATTTAGAACTAGAAATATCATTTTACCCATCAGTCCCATTACTGGGTATATACCCAGAGGATTGTAAACCATTCTACTATAAAGACACATGTACACATATGTTTATTGCAGTACTGTTCACAGTAGCAAAGACTTGGAACCAACCCAAATGCCTATTAATAATAAACTGGATAAAGAAAATGTGGCACATACATGCCATGGAATACTATGCAGCCATAAAAGTGGATGAGTTCTGTCCTTTGCAGGGTCATGGGTGAATCTGGAAACCATCATTCTCAGCAAACTAACACAGGAACAGAAAACCAAACACTACATGTTCTCAATGATAAGTGGAAGTTGAACAATGAGAACAAAGGGAGGGGAACATCACACACCAGGGCCTGTGAGGAGGTGGGGGGCTAGAGGAGGGATAGCATTAGAAATAACCTAATGTAGGTTGATGGATTGATGGGTGCAGCAGATCACCATGACACATGTATACCTATGTAACAAACCTGCATATTCTGTACATGTATCCCAGAACTTAAGTATAGGCCTGGCATAAATTTTTATGTAAAGTTTAAGGGTGATGATTAATAATAATAAAAGTTTTTATTTCCATCAATAGTCATAAAGTTATAGATCTTAATTTTTTATGTGTCAATATTTTATTTATAGTTACTCTAAATAAAATATTGGCACTAATTTTATTAGAAACTTTAGGGCCTAGTGTGAGCCTATCATGGACATCACTGGAAGATAAATTTTCCAAGTGATATAAATTTATATTGACTAGGCCAGGCTCAGTGGCTCACACTTATAATCCCAGCACTTTGGGAGGCCGAGGTGGGAGGATCATTTGAGGTCAGGAGTTGGAGACTAGCCTGGCCAACATGGTAAAACACCACATCTCTACTAAAAAAAAAATAAAAAAGTTAGCTGGGCATGGTGGCAAATACCTGTAACCCCAGCTACACAGGAGGCTGAGGCAGGAGAATTGCTTGAGCCCAGGAGGCAGAGGTTACAGTGAACCAAGATCATGCCACTGCACTCCAGCCTGGGTGACAGAGCGAGACTCTATCTCCAAAAAAGAAAAATTGTGTTTCCTTAGTGTGTGTGTGTGTGTGTGTGTGTGTGTGTGTATTTTATTTTGTTTTATTTGAGACAGAGTCTTGCTCTGTCCCCAGGCTGGAATGTAATGGCATGGTCTCAGCTCACCACAGCCTCAGTCCCTCCGTGTTCAAGCAGTTCTTCTGCCTCAGCCTCCCAAGTAGCTGGGACTACAGTTGCTCACCATCAGACCAGGCTAATTTTTCTATTTTTAGTAGAGATAGGGTTTCACCATGTTGGCCAGGATGGTCTCCATCTCTTGACCTCGTGATGTGCCCACCCCGGCCTCCCAAAGTGTGGGGATTACAGGTGTGAGCCACCACACCTGGCCAAAATGTATATATTTATTCTATCATAAAATAACTACTTAGAACAGGAAAAAAGTCTGTTGTTATTTGCATTCATATTTGTAAGAAAACTCAATTTTTGAAATGTTTCTTTTGAGAAATTTAATTGTTTGGTTGTTCAAAGGCCAACTGTAATATAATTTTAAAGTAACAGTCATGTAATTTATTTTTATTATTAGAACTCCATTTGCTAATTAATAAGTATATATGTATCTTCTCATAAAGAAAATAATAAGTAATTGTATCTCTGGTTTTACAACTTCTGTCAGAAACTCTTTAGAGATAGTTGAGATGTGGTAGCTCCCAAAACTTAAATCCTACTACAGATTGAATTATAATATGTGTTAATTTGTACTACTGTGGCCTTCTGATTCTAGGAATGTTGGTCTTTCTCAGACTTATATTTAATCTTACCTGTTTTGTAGGTGTGGAACTCTATTGGAATTATTCGCTGCTATAATGATGAGCAAGACAATGCCATAGATGTGGAGTTCCATGATACCTCCATACACCATGCAACACACTTATCAAACACTTTGAATTATACAATAGCAGATCTTTCCCACGAAGCTATTTTGTTGGCATGTGAAAGCACTGATGAGCTAGCAAGGTAAACTCAAGATTATTTGGAAGAATTTGGTATGGTTAAACTGTTTGATACAGTTGTTGAAATTAAAGACAAAAAGTTAACAAAACAAAATTTATTTTTTGTAGTCTGAAATTTCAGAAAGGAGAGTTTGGTACAAACACCAGCACATCCAAAATATCTCAGAACATATGTCTGTTTTTGCCCTAATGGTTCCCTCATTACATGCTCTAACTATGTAGCAAAATGACATGACATGATTAATAATGCAAGAGAGATGGGTTTTTTTTTTACATTATTAAGTGTTTTTTATTACTATTATAAGAGTAATGTATGTTCACTATAAAGAAAAAAAAAAAGTATACAATATAGAAGTTTCAGAAAATGAAAACTCCTCCCAGAATTCTACTCTCACATATAACTATTAACAATTTGATATATATCCTTCCAGATTTATTTCTATGAGAACCTCCCTTATTTTAATTTACTTCATTTATTTATTCATTTATTTTTATTTTATTTATTTTTTTGAGACGGAGTCTTGCTCTGTCACCCAGGCTGGAGTGCAATGGCATTATCTTGGCTCACTGCAACCTCCGCCTCCTGGGTTCAAGCAATTCTCTTGCCTCAGCCACTTAAGTAGCTGGGATTACAGGCATGTGCCACCACACCTGGCTAATTTTTGTATTTTTGGTAAAGACGGGATTTTACCATGTTGGTCAGGCTGGTCTCGAACTCCTGACCTCAGGTGATCGATCTGCCTCGACCTCCCAAAGTACTGGGATTACAGGCATGAGCCACCACATCAAGCCTAATTTATTTTATTGGGATGTAATTTATTTACAATAAAATGTACCGGATTTATGAATTGACAAAGATATACAATATACACAGATAACTACTACCACAATCAAAATATAGAATGTTCTTTATCACTCCGGGCGCGGTGGCTCAAGCCTGTAATCCCAGCACTTTGGGAGGCCGAGGTGGGTGGATCACGAGGTCAAGAGATCGAGACCATCCTGGTTAACATGGTGAAACCCCGTCTCTACTAAAAATATAAAAAATCAGCTGGGCATGGTGGCGCGTGCCTGTAATCCTAGCTACTCAGGAGGCTGAGGCAGGGGAATTGCCTGAACCCAGGAGGCGGAGGTTGCGGTGAGCCGAGATAGCGCCATTGCACTCCAGCCTGGGTAACAAGAGCGAAACTCCGTCTCAAAAAAAAAAAAAAAAAAAAAAAAGAACGTTCTTTATCATCTGAAAATGTTTTCTTATACCCCTTTGCAGTTAATTCAACCCTAGCTTTGGTCAACTAAGTGTAAATTTTTGTCACTATGGATTAGATTTAAAATCTCTCTTTGAGGCCAGGTGTGGTGGCTCACATCTATAATCCCAGCACTTTGGGAGGCCAAGGCAGGCCAATCATGAGGTCAAGAGATTGAGACCATCCTGGCCAACATGGTAAAGCCCTATCTCTATTAAAAATACAAAAATTATCTGGACATGGTAGCATGCGCCTGTAGTCCCAGCTACATGGGTGGCTGAGGCAGGAGAATCGCTTGAACTTGGGAGGTGGAGGTTGCAGCGAGCTGAAATCGTGCCACTGTACTCCAGCTTGGTGACAGTGAAACTCTGTCTCAAAAAAAAAAAAAAAAAAAACTTTTTGAAAATGCGGGAAAAAAATTGGAAAAACAAACCAAAAAATGTACTAGTCACCAATTTGCTTTTTCTACTTAATGTTCTTTTGGATTTTACATGTTTTGATTAGTAGGTAAGTAAATAAATAGGTAGACAGATGTTGACAAAAAAATTATGATGGAAAAGCAATGGGTGGTGGCAAATGCTTGTTTTTTAAAAGAAAATATTTTTTCAGGTTTTTGTTATTGCAAAATGTTTTTTTTTTTTTAAGAAAAGAAAATTTTTTTAGCTTTTTGTAAATCACAAGGTTGTCCTCTCTTGATCTCTTCTTCAGCTGGTCATAGTACTGATAAACTTCATGAATTTTACTATCTTCTATGTGACTTGAAATTTGTATCCTTTGGGGCTGCGTGTGGTGGCTTACGCCTATAATCCCAGCACATTGGGAGGCTGAGGCCAGAGGGTCACCTGAGGTCAGGAATTTGAGACCCAGCCTGACCAACATGGCAAAACTCTGACTCTACTAAAAATATAGCACCCACCTTTAGTCCCAGCTACTCAGGTGGCTAAGGCAAGAGACAGGAGAATTGCTTGAACCTGGGAGGTGGAGGTTGCAGTGAGCAGAGATCATGCCACTGCACTCCAGCCTGGGTGACAGAGCGAAACTCCATCTTAAAAAAAAAAAAAAAATTTGTATTTAATAATAATAATTTATATATATATGTATGTGCAAAAAAAGACTAGAAAGATATCAAGCAGTGGTTAGTAATCTCATTGGTGGTATATTTTTTTCCTTTTTCTTGTTTTAGTCTTCCATATCCACTTTATTTTTGTAGTGAGAGAACTGTTGCTTAACATTTTGATGCTTTTTCCTCTTTTAAAACTTGTGTTTTTATATACATTTATAATACAAAATCACACTTGATAGATTTTACGTTTTTTTAATTTAACATTACATTGTGAGCCTTTTCCTGTATATTTAAATATCCTGCAAAATATGACTATTAATGGTTTTAGTATAGTTCATTTTAAGGATACTTCATAATTACTTTTTTTTTTTTTTTTTGAGATAGAGTTTCACTCTTGTTGCCCAGGCTGGAGCGCAATGGTGTGATCTGAGCTCACCACAACATCCACCTCCTGAGTTCAAGCGATTCTCCTGCCTCAGCTTCCCGAGTAGTTGAGATTACAGGCATGTGCCACTATGCCCAGCCAATTTTGTATTTTTAGTAGAGACGGGGTTTCTCCATGTTGATCAGGCTAGTCTCGAACTCCTGACCTCAGGTGATCTGCCTGCCTCAGCCTCCCAAAGTGTTGGAATACAGGCATGAGCCACCATGCCCATAATTACTTTTTTAAAGCAATTTCTTATACTAGTGTATAATAGAAAGTAAACTATTTGGTTTTTTGTTGAATATCATGATTACTTATATATGTGTGTGTGTGTGTGTGTGTGTGTGTGTGTGTGTGTGTGTGTGTGTGTATAAATATTATATAACGTTTGATTGTTTCTATATTGCTTTAATTTTTAGCAAGCTTCACTGCCTGCACTTTAGTTCTTGGGATTCGAGCAAAGAGTGGATGATAGACATGCCTCAGAATGAGGATATTGAAGCCATATGTGTCGGTCAGGGATGGACTGCTGCTGCTACTAGTGCCCTGCTTCTTCGATTGTTTACTATTGGAGGGGTTCAAAAAGAGATATTCAGCCTTGCTGGGCCTGTGGTGTCGATGGCAGGACATGGAGAACAGCTTTTCATTGTTTATCACAGAGGTAGATTTTTTTCAGTCTTTTATAATTTTACTATGACCTGAAGTAAAATGGAAATTACTAGAGCTTTTTTGCTACTCTTTTTGTCTTGGATTATATACTTCATCTTGAATTAGTGTAATCTTTAAATGTAGAGAATTTTGTTGTGTTCACTATTAGCAATAAAAATGAAAATGTTTTATTAATAGAGCTATATTACAGAGACAATTCCAAGATGGAATTTGGTTGATTCCTTCCATGTCTAAATCTTATCAGTTGGTAAGCACAACCAGAGAACTTTTCAGAGTTGAAATTCCACAAAAATACCTTCTAGTAGGAAGCACCAAAATAACTCTGAATGTGACTTTTTAAAAGTTGCTGGCTACTTTTCCTCCCCTCATGTCTTTCTTCAGTCCCCATTTCTCTGCTGACTGGTCTTATCAAGGTAACTGATAATCTCTGTGCTTTTTAAAAAAATAATTTCTTTGAAAATTCTTCTCTTGATTTCTGTGACTTCACTCTTTAAATATTGTTCCTCACTGGCAACTCCCTTTTTACTTTTTTCTTGGCTCTACCTTTTAGCTGGAGTGTAGCCCCTTTTTCTCTACTACTCTATAGGTCAGGGTCTTTCAGTCTTTTTGCCTGCTTTGCCACAGTATGAAACAGATTCTGGGCCAGGCACGGTGGCTCACGCCTGTAATCCCAGCACTTTGGGAGGCCAAGATGGGTGGATCACAAGGTTAGGAGATCAAGACCATCCTGGCTAACACGGTGAAACCCCGTCTCTACTAGAAATACAAAAAAATTGCCAGGCGTGGTGGCATGCGCCTGTAGTTCCAGCCTCTCGGGAGGCTGAGGCAGGAGAAGCGCTTGAACCTAGGAGGTGGAGGTTGCAGTAAGCCAAGATTGCACCACTGCACTGCAGCCTGGGTGACAGAGCGAGACTTCATTTCGGAAGAAAAAAATAGATTCTGGACCAGGCATGGTGGCTCACATCTATAATCCCAGCACTTTGTGGGGTTGAGGCGGGAGGGTTGCTTGAGCCCAGGAGTTCAAGACCAGGCTGGATGACAATAGCAAGCGCCTGTTTCTATTTAAAAAAGAAAAAAGAAGAAAATAAATATATTCTGTATTACTGTTCTGTAAATATCTGCAAATGTATCAAAAAAGTCCCATGGACAATATTTACTATTTGATTTCAGTTTTAAATTTTTTTTATTTAATTTTTTAAAATGCTAGTTGCAACTTTAGATTGATTCCATGACTCATAGGTCAAAATATGCAGTTTGAGAAACCACTCTGGGAATTTTATCAAAATCCATGGTTTTAAGTACATTTCAGTGTCTATGACTTTCAAGCCTACCCTCTCCTTGTATCTCCAGACTTACATATCCAGTTGCCTACTCAAAATCTATTTAGAGTTTGGACAGACATTTCAGACTTAATTTGCTCACAATAAAAACTTGATTTTTTTCCTTCCAAACTTGCTTCTTACATAGTTTCTCCATCTTAGTAAATGGCCTACTAGCAATCTAGTGGCTGAAGCCAAAAATCTAAAAATTATCCTTGATTCTTCTCTTTCCCTTTCCCCTGAATCAATTCCAACAGTAAAATTATATCATCATGTCAATTCTATGGAATAACACATTCTAAATTTGTCTCTCTTCATTTATTCTGCTAATATCCCGTACAACCTAGATGTCATCTCTTGGACTGTCATAGTAGCCTCCTAAATAGTCTTTTAGCTTCAGTTCTTGCCGTTTAAGGTCCATCCTCCACACAGCAGTCTAGATGATCTTTTAAAAACATAGATCAGCCAGGTGCAGTGGCTCACCCCTATAATCCCAACACTTTGGGAGGTTGAAGTGGGCGGATCACAAGGTCAGGAGATCAAGACCATCCTGGCTAACATGGTGAAAACCCGTCTCTACTAAAACCAAAAAAAAAAAAAGCCAGGCCTGGTGGCATGCACCTGTAGTCCCAGTTACTCAGGAGGCTGAGGCAAGAGAATCGCATGAACCTGGCAAGTGGAGGTGGCAGTGAGCTGAGATTGCATCACTGCACTCCAGCCTAGGCCACAGAGCGAGACTTCGTCTCAGAAAAACAAAACATAGATCATGCCCCTCTTCTCAAATCTCTCTGACTTTACTTCACTTTTCGAATAAAAATCAAACTTCTAATAGCTGTCAAGGTGATCTCCTAATCCTGCATAATCTGACCTTTGCCTGCCTCTTTAACCTTATCTCTTACCATTGTTTCTCATTACCATGTTCTGGCCATACTACCCCTTGGCGTTCTTCGAGCCCCCTGTTCTTCCTGTCTTGGGACTTTGCATTAGCTGTTCCCTCCATCCACTATTGTGTTCCTTCCCCTAATGTGGAGGCAGGCTCCAGCTTGCAGCTCATGTCTCAGCTTAAACTTTACTTTCTGAGAGGCCACTTCTGTATAACATTATTTTAGCTTTTCGATAACTTTTTTTGTTCTTTTTGTATTTTTTAATCTGTCTTCTACCTGAAATTTGAATTTAATGAGAGCAATGACTTTGTTTATTGTTGTGGCCCCAGTATCTAGGCCAGTGCTGGTGTGTAGTAAGGTCTCTGTAAATATTTCTTGAGTGAATAAATGCCCATTTATAAGGACTTTATGTGAATAATCTATGTAACATATTACTCTGTGTAACCTTTGATGCCTAATTTATATTTACATTTTCTCATTAGGTACAGGATTTGATGGGGATCAGTGCCTTGGAGTTCAACTACTAGAGCTGGGGAAAAAGAAAAAACAAATTTTACATGGTGACCCTCTTCCTCTTTCAAGGAAATCCTACCTTACATGGATTGGGTTTTCCGCTGAAGGCAAGATAAATTTGTTAAAAATAAACAAATATAAAGCATTAAGACATTTTTCAAGAAGAAAATTGTTTTATTGTTTTATTCCTAATTTCTTTAAAGATAAATTATTTTTATTTTATATTTTAAATTTCTATTTTAATATGTTGGCAGAACTGGGAACTGCAATCTTTAGGCAAGGGAGCCATTGTTTCATATACAAGATCTCTTTTGTATTTTTATGTTCTTTTGAGACAGGGTCTGGCTCTGTTGTCCAGGCTGGAGTGCAGTGGTATGATCTTGGCTCATTGCAACCTCCACCTCCTGGGCTCAAGTCATCCTCCCACCTCAGCCTTCTGAGTAGCTGGGACTACAGGCGTGTGCCACCACAGCCAGCTAATTTTTGTATTTTTTGTGGAGACAGGGTTTTGCCATGTTGCCCAGGCTGGTCTCAAATTCCTAGGCTCAAGTGGTCTACCCATTTCAGCCTCCCAAAGTGTTGGAATTACAGGTGTGAGCCGCTGCACCTGGCTGAGATCTCTTCTCATGAGAATTCTCATTAGAAAATGTATAAAGAGGGAAATAAGGCTGGGCACGGTGGCCCATGCCTGTAATCCCAGCACTTTGGGAGGCAGAGGCAGGTAGATCACAAGGTCAGGATTTCGAGACCAGCCTGGACAAGATGTTGAAACCCTGTCTCTACTAAAATACAAAAATTAGCCAGGCGCGGTGGCAGTCACCTGTAGTCCCAGCTACTTGGGAGGCTGAGGCAGGAGAATCGCTTTAAACCGGGAGGCAGAGGTTGCAGTGAGCGGAGAGCATATCACACTGCACTCTAGCCTGGGCCACAGAGCAATACTAGTTTGAAAAAAGATAGATAAAGAGGGAAATACATTTTTCTGAAAGTTTATTAGATAGCAAGGAGGTGATACAAATCAATGATTAATTCTGTCTTTTCTTGCACATTATACACAAAACTTAGAATTTTCTAGAACTTCACTGTTTACTACAATAACTAGTAGCTATGTGTGGCTATTGAACACTTGAAATATGGCTAACTGAGATGTACTTGCATGTATAAAATACTCTAGATTTTGAAGACTTAGCATGAAAAAAGAATATAAAGATTTCAATACTTTTTTTTTACATTGATTACATGTTAAATGATAATATTTGGGATATATTCGATGAAATAAAATGTATTATTAACATTAACTTCATCCTTTTTTTCTTTAAATATATATTTTTTTGGCTAGGCATGGTAGCTCATGCCTATAATCCCAGCATTCTGGGAGGCTGAGGCAGGAGGATCACTTGAGCCCAGGAGTTCAAGACCAGGCTGGGCAACATAGGGAGACACCATCTCTAAACTATTATTATTCTTTATATTAGGAATAAATTCAGAGTCTTGTTCTGTCATCCAGGCTGGAGTGCAATGATGCAATCTCAGCTTACTGTAACCTCTGCCTCCAGGTTGAAGTAGTTCTCCTGTCTCAGCCTCCTGAGAAGCTGGGATTACAGGCTTGTGCCACCACATCTGGCTAATGTTGTTGTTGTTTTTTGAGACAAATTCAGTGGGACAATCTCGGCTCACTGTAACCTCCGCCTCCTGGGTTCAAGCGATTCTCCTGCCTCAGCCTCCTGAGTAGCTAGGACTACAGGCATACACAACCACGCCTGGCTAATTTTTTTGTTTTTAGTAGAGACAGGGTTTCACCATGTTGGCCAGGATGGTCTTGATCTCCTGACCGCGTGATCCACCCACATCGGCCTCCCAAACTGCTGGGATTATAGGCATGAGCCACCACACCTGGCCAATTTTTGTATTTTTAATAGAGATGGGGTCTCACTATGCTGGCCAGGCTGTTCTTGAACTCATGACCTCAGGTGATCCGCCTCCCTTGACCTTCCAAAATACTGGGATTTCAGGGTGAGCCACCACATCCAGCCTAAACTATTGTTGTTGTTACTGCTCAGATACTATCTGAGCAACAGATACTCAGCCTTCTGAGTAGCTGGCACTAAGAAATTAAAACTTACACTTGTGGCTCACCTGACATTTCTATTGGATAAGTGCTATTTTAGACCAAATTCTAGATAGTTTGAAAGACACTGAGGAGTACCCTATTTCATTTGTTTTTGTGTTTGTGGTTTTTTTTGAGACAGAGTCTTCACTCTGTCACCCAGGCTGGATTGCAGTGACAGAATCTCAGATCACTACAACCTCTGCTTTCTGGGTTCAAGTGATTATCGTGCCTCAGCCTTTTGAGTAGCTGGGACTACAGGCACACGCCACCGCGCCTAGCTACTTTTTGTATTTTTAGTAGAGACAGGGTTTCGCCTTGTTGGCCAGGCTGGTCTCAAATTCTTGACCTCAGGTGATCCACCCGCCTCGGACTCCCAGAGTGCTGGGATTACAGGTGTGAGCCTGTGTACCTGGCCCGCGTGTACCTTATTTTAAATCACCTGTCAACCCTGTCTCATGTGGACTTAAATAGTTCCCTTTTTGGAGATTCAGATTCTTCATTTACATTGCTGGAAACTTCACTTTTTCTTTAAAATATCAATCATTTCTAGATGTGTTTTCTGTTGGGATATTAGTCATTTAGGCTTTAATAATATGAACCATTGATAACTTCCATTTGTATAGCCTTTTTTCTCCCAAGTACCAATTAGATACAGACCCTCAGGAAACTGATGTTTGCAGAGTAAGGGGGTATGAAGAAGCTACAGATAAGAAAAGGGATAATCAGATAATTTGTCACAGATTTCCTGAGCTGGAAGCAGAATAGGTGGAGAACAAGAATCCTTCCCTTTTTCCTAGGTAAGAATTGCTTAACTAGCAATTGGGGACAGAACAGTGATGAGGCCAACAAAGAGAAGAGAGAGGAAGAAGAAAACCAAAGATAAATTTCATAAAGATTACCTTGTATCAGGTTTTGGTCATTTTTCTAAATGTTTCTCAACCAGTAGCCTTCTGATTCATGTCTAATTTTTCACTAAAATTGGCTTTAAAATTATTGTTGTTATCTTCCAGCAGGTGGCACAGTTTTCACTGAAACTCAGTTTTTTCATTTTATTTGTGTAAATTTTAGTCATATCAAATCCAATACTCTTATGGTTAAGTAAATTTTACAGTATTTTTAATCTTAGATTATGTGCTTCTGTTTTGTGTTTACTTTTGAAAGGAAAGTTGAATCCTTGGTATGTATAATATATGTGAAATAGGGTTTCTTTAGCTATGTTTCCAAATGATTTCTTTTTCTGTTGTGGTTTAGGTACCCCTTGTTACGTGGATTCAGAAGGAATCGTTCGAATGCTTAACAGAGGACTTGGTAATACATGGACTCCTATATGTAATACAAGAGAGCACTGCAAAGGAAAATCTGATCACTACTGGGTGGTTGGTATCCATGAAAATCCCCAGCAACTAAGGTGGGTTATTAAAAGAAGTCTAAAGTTGACTCTTTTTTAAAAGTACTTTGAAATTCTTTTTCTGAGGCTCTTTAACTGTATTTGTCTTTTATCTTAGTCCAATTACTTGCTTTCCACAGTCACTAAATTAGGAATTTGTTCATATTCACTCTGAAGTTTTCAGTCACTTGCTTTACTTGAAGCATGTTTAACAAAATAGAAATAATTAAGGTGACCTTACCATCATTTCAGCCACACAGGGAGTGGAATTCTGGTTAAACATGGCTTTTCATCTTTTATTATTGTTGTTGTTATTATTATTATTTTTTTATTTTTTATTTTTTATTTTTTGAGATGAAGTCTTGCTCTGTCACCCAGGTGGAGTGCAGTGATGTGATCTCTGCTCACTGCAACCTCTGCCTTCCAGGTTCAAGAAATTCTCTGCCTCAGCTTCCCTAGTAGCTGGGATTACAGGCATCCACCACCACGCCCAGGTAATTTTTTGCATTTTCGGTAGAGACAGGTTTCACCATCTGGGCCAGGCTGGTCTTGAACTCCTGACCTTGTGATCCACCTGCTTTGGCCTCCCAAAGTGCTGGGATTACAGGCATGAGCCACCGTGCCTGGCTTATTGTCTTTTATTTTAATAAAATAATAATAAATATGAAAGTAAAAATAATTAATAAAGGTTATTTAAACTGAATATATATTTGAGAATTGAAATATATAATTAATAATTAAGCTGCTTTTTGAGGTTTTTTGCTTAATTATTGTAATAGAAGAAAGGACTAATGGAATTTTTTTTTTTTTTTTTTTTTTAAACAGAGTCTTGCTCTTTTACTCAGGCTGGAGTGTAGTGGTGTGATGTTGGTTCACCACAACCTCCGCTTCTCGGGTTCAAGCTATTCTGCTTCAGCCTCCCCAGTAGTTGAGATTACACAGGCATGCACCACCACATCCGGCTAATTTTTGTATTTTTAGTAGAGGTGGGGTTTTACCATGTTGGCCAGGCTGGTCTTGGACTTGTGACCTCAGGTGATCTGCTCACCCTAGTCTCCCAAAGTGCTGGTATTACAGGCGTGAGCCACTGCACCTGGCACTGGACTAATAGTATTTTATGTTGTTTCACGTGCACATTAAAGTTTGGGAAGTACTGCTGCTAGCACATGTAAGAAATGATAGATTGGCTGTGCGCAGAATGGGATATCTTTTTGGGGTGATGAAAAAGTTCAGAAATTAGTGGTGATAGATGCACAATTCTGTGAATATGCAAAAAACAACTGAATTATGTACTCTCCCTTTTTTTTTTTTTTTTTTTTGAGACAGAGTCTCACTTTGTCATTCAGGCTGGATCGCAGTGCTGCAATTATGGCTCACTTCAGCAGTGACATCCTGGGCTGAAGCAACTCTCACCTAAGCCTCCCAAGTAGCTGGGACTACAGGTGTGCACCACCACACCTAGCTAATTTTTGTAGAGACAGGGTTTCATCATGTTACCCAAGCTGGTGTCAAATTCCTAGGCTCAAGGGATCTTCCCACCTCAGCCTCCCAAAGTGTTGGGATTACAGGCATGAGCCACCGTGCCTGGCTGAATTGTATACTTACCATATGATATAGCTGGTACATTCTGTGTGAACTCAACATCATGTGAATCATATCTTGACAAAGCCGTTATCAAAAAGGATGAGGACACAATGTAATGATATAGAAAAATCTGCAAGATGTGTTAAGTGAAATACCGTTTGTGTAAAAGTAGAGAGAGAATAAGAATATATAATTATATTTGCTTTACATATGCAAAAGAATTCCTAGAACAATAAAAAGGAAACTAACAATAATAATTACCTCTCAAACTCAGTGGATAGTATAGGAGACTTTTCTATTTGTTTTTATACTTTTTGAGCATATAAATTGAGCATGTAACTTTGAATTACTGGTTCAAAATTTAAATAAATTGAATTTTTAAACAAAGCAACATTTCAGTAAACTAAATCAGATAAGGCCAGAAGTTAAGTTCAAGAAGACTTCTTTGAACCAAATTATTTCTCATAGAAGACAGCAAATAAATAAATAAATAAATAAATAAACAAGTTCAAGAAGACTTCTTAATTGGCTACGTGGAGGTTAATGGTGACTCTGATAAAAGTGATTTTAATGGCATGATAAAATGTTAAGTTCCAGATTGGGGTGAGCATGGGAGGTAAAGAAATGAAAGTAGAATATGGTGATAACTCTTATCAAGAAATTTTGCTATTGGGCCATGTGCAGTGGCTTACGCCTGTAATCCCAATACTTTGAGAGGATGAGGCGGGAGGAATGCTTGAGGCCAGGAGTTTGATAGTAGCCTGGGCAACATAGTGAGACCCAGTTTCTACAAAAAAAAAATTTTGATTAGCCAGGCATGATGGCATGCACATAATAGTCTCGGCTAGTTGAGAGGCTGAGAGGGGAGGATCATTTGAGCCCAGGAGGTCAAGGTTATAGTGAGCCATGATCACTCTTCTGTGCTCCTGCCAGGCAACAGAGACCCTCTGTCAAAAAAAAAAACTTTCGAGTGAAGAGGAGCAAAGATTTGGGGTGACACCTAAAGGAGGATATAAAGTCTTTAAGGAATTTTTTTTTTTGAAACAGAGTCTCATTGCTCTGGGGCCCAGGCTGGAGTGCAGTGGCGCGATCTCGGCCCACTTCAACCTCTGCCTCTCGGGTTCAAGCAATTCTCTTGCCTCAGCCTTCCAAGTAGTAGCTGGGACTACAGGCGCCCGTCATCATGCTAAGCTAATTTTTTTTTTTTTTTTTTTTAGTAGAGACAGGGATTTACTATGTTGGCTAGGCTGGTCTTGAACTCCTGACCTCTTAGTCTACCTGTCTCAGCCTCCCAAAGTGCTGGGATTGCAGGTGTGAGCCATGGGGCCCAACCTGAAGGGATTCTTTAGCTTGGGTGATTCTACAGCATTTTTGTAATCTTTTGGTAATGAATTTAGTAAAGAAGGTGAGATTGATAATGTAAAAGAAGGAGCCAATGAGAGGAATGAAATCTTAAAAGAAAAAAAGTGGTAGCTTTTACATCACCTGTCTAAAATTGGAAAATAGACATTTTAACAGTTGTGAAAGGGAAGAAAATAGGCACAAATGCAGATAGATCTCGTAGCTGAAAGGTAACAAATTCTTGTCTTCTGTTTTTGGCTTCTGTTTTGTTGGCGGATCACGAAGCAGAATTTGGGTATTTTTGGAGGCAGTGGTTGGCATTGTGGGATGTTTGAGAAGAAAAGACATAGTCTCAGGGAATGCAAAGTAAAATTTAGTAGAAAACTGCAGAGGAATTGTTGGTTATTTCTTTGTGTTTTGCCTTTACACTTGTAATCACTGAATATTACATTCTAAATCCTGGCATATTTAGTATCAGAAGAAGTATATTCATTAACTTTTTTTTTTTTTTTTTTTTAGAGCCGGGGTCTCACTCATTTGCCCATGCTAGAGTGCAGTGGTGCAGCCGTAGCTCACTGTAGCCTTGAACTCCTGGGCTCAGGTGATCCGCGCACCTCAGTCTCCTGAATAGGTAGAACTATACGCACAGGCTACCACACCTGACTAATTTTTAAAAATATTTTGTAAAAATGGGATCTCACCATCTTTCCCAGATTGATCTCAAACTCCTGGCCTCAAACAATCCTCTTGCGTCAGCCTTCCAAAGTACTGGGATTATAGGTGTAAGCCATGCACCAAACCACATTCACTGTTTTTAATAGTTCTTATAGTGTACGCTGTTCTCAGGGATTTCTTGCATGTCCATTTTCAGGAATCTAATCATGTAGTAATTTGAATTAAACAATTCATATTCTGTCCTAATAGTAGGTTAAGGTTTGAACCTATGAAGATTTTTACTATTCTGTCTAATGCTTATTCAAGTAAGATTATTCATTTTGTTAGTGAATGTCATTATCTTAAGGAGGTATATGAAATTACTCATTTGCAATACGTGAAATTAGTCATCTGCAATGAATAATTTTGCTTTTTATTTAATTTAATATTATAAGTATTTCATCAATTACAATTTTCACGCCCTGAGTAATTTATCCAACTGGCTTTTTTTTTTTTCTTACATGCTTTATTTTTTCTCCCACACAACCTTTTAGAACACATTTCTTACCTGCTTTTTATTTAAGATCTGTAAAGAATTTTAACTTGTTAAAAACTGTGATAATTACAGCTAATAACCTTTAACTGTTACATTCAACAGTGGATAAAGAAATAATGGACTCTAAATTATAGCTTTTAGACTAAGAAGAATTTTAGGAACTATCTATGCTGGTAGCTCCTTACATTTTCAAATATAAGAACCCTTTTTATTTATTTGTTTAGAAACAAGTTGTCACTACGTTATCCAGGCTGGACTCAACCAAGAGTCCTTTTTAAATGTTAAACAATTCATGCCTCCAAATAATAGTAGCTATAGTAGCTCTACATTTAGTATCAGCTAATAGAGAACATTTTTTATTGAGACACAGTCTTACTATATTCCCTAGGCTGCTCTTGAACTAACCTTGAGCAATCCTCCCACGTTGGCTTCCCAAAGTGCTGGGATTACAGGCGTGATAATATAAGCTTCTGTAGACCTAAAAATTTTATTTTAATATAAAATGTATTTACAAATCACATTATCTGCATATATGTGAAATTTTTACTATGTAAAGTGGAAACTATTTTTGTATTTGTTATACAGACAATTCATGGTGCTTGTGTGAATTCCTAGACCCTTTATATTAGCTCAGCAGCCCTACAGGAATAAAAACATGAGAACTACCAAGTTCTTTTGGTCTAATTGCTGTCTTTCTTCACCCCCTGCCTTTCTCCCTAATTTTTACAGATGAGAAAACTAAGGTCCAAAAAGATTAATTTGTTTGAGAATACACATCTAGTTATTGGCAAAAATTTTTTTATATTTTTTGTATTAAAATATAGGAACAATAGGAGTTAGTTGACATATAGATTGAAAGAATAAATACTTCTCTCATAAAGACCAGCTTGGAGAATAATTGAGTAATTAGAATAGAATAATTGAATTACTGAGGGGAATCTTATACATTTGGCATTTGAAGCACTGAGAAGATATGCTAAAAAGTCTATTGATAGAAATATATTTATTTGTATAATATATGATAAGTTGATAACTGCAGAATGTTTTCGTATTTTCCTGGCTTTATGCTGAAATAATAAACCTGAATAAGAATATTTTCTTTTTCTCTCTCTCGGTATTTTTTGTTTGTTTTTTTGGTACACCCTTATAGAGCATTTATTTTTTAATTAATTTTTTTTTTGGTATATAGCCTTAAATATTTTTCAAAGATTGGAAGCTACACTTCTCAATATGACTTACTGTACTTTTCACACCAGTTTTGCTTATATGTAGACATGTTTACAGATTATTCATTTCTTTCCTATGGATAGTGGTGCATGGAAGTTCAGGGAATAAAATTCTGCAGTCACCTTTAGTAACCTGTTGTTGTGTTTAATGAGACTTACCTATTCTTGCTAGCAGGAAATTTATCTTTGGCCAGGCTTCATGGTTCTCAGCTATCATTCCAACACATTGGGAGGCTAAAGCAGGGGAGGATTGCTTGAGGCCAGGAGTTTTGAGACCAGCCTGGGCAACATAGAGAGACCTTGCCAAGCATGGTGGTACATGCCTATAGTCCCAGCTGCTTGGGGGGCTGAGGTAAGAGTATGGCTTCAACCCAGGAGTTCAAGGTTATACAGCCCCTGCACCCCAACCTGTGTAACAGAAGGAGACCTGGTCTCTGAAATAAAAAAGAAATAAATTCATCTTTGTATTTATTTGCATTTTTAATGCTTCTGTTTGCTCTCATTGTGGTAAAGATAGCAAATCATGTGCTACTCTGGAAAGGCAGTGTGGCCTAGTTGTCCAGAGCTCAAGCTCTTAAGTTACACTGCCTACTATGGTATCCTAGCTGAAATCCTTGCTCAGTAGCTCTGGTGTGTTACTTACACTTTAGACTCTGTGCCACTGTTTCCTCACATTTCCCCATTTCACAGAAGCTCTGTGAAGATGAAGTGAGTTAGTGATACCTCTTTCTTTATTATTTTCACTTTAAATGCATTTTCTAACCCAACTCAGTAGTATTTATGCTTTCTTTTTGTTCAGAGATCCTTTAAAAGAAAGTACATTTTGTGAAAAATAATTTTTAAAAACTTGCCAGGTGCCATGGTATGTGCCTATAGTCCCAGCTACTCAGGAGGCTAAGGCTGGAGGATCGCTTGAGTCCAGGAGTTCTGGGCGGTAGTGCGCTATGCCAATCGGGTGTCTGCAGTAAGTTTGGCATCAATATGGTGACCTCCTGGGAGCAGGGGACCACCAGGTTGCCTAAGAAAGGGTGAACCGGCCCAGGTCAGAAATGGAGCAGGTCAAAACTCCTGTGCTGATCAGTAGTGGGATCACGCCTGTGAATAGCCACTGCACTCCAGCCTGGGCAACATAGTGAGACCCTGCCTGTAAAAAAAAGAAAAAAAAATTTAAAAATTAAAAAAAAACTTCATTTAAGAGCCTGCCACGGTGGTGCACATCTGTAATCCCAGCTACTTAAAACACTGGGGCAGGAGGATCACTTGAGTCCAGGAGATTGCAAACAGCCTGGGCAACAGCAAAACGCCGTCTCTTTAAAAAAAAAAAAAAAGCATTAATTTAAGTCAGTATAAAACTTTAATCATGAATACGAAGTTGGGCATGGTGGCTCAAACACCCGTAATAACAGCACCTCGGGAGGCCGAGGCAGGTTGATTGCCTGAGGTCAGGAGTTCAAGACCAGCCTGGCCAACATGGTGAGACCCCATCTCTACTAAAAATACAAAAACTAGCCAGGTGTGGTGGACACCTGTAATTCCCAGCTACTCGGGAGGCTGAGGCAGGAGAATCTCTTGAACTGGAAGGTGGAGGTTGCAGTGAGCCGAGATTGAGCCACTGCATTCCAGCCTGGGCAACAGAGAGAAACTCTGTCTCAAAAAAAAAAAAAAAAAAAAAAAATTATGAATATGAGAAATTACTGATTTGTAGTGGTGTCATCCCTACCCCTTGTTGCATTGAACTTCAGTTTAGCAAGTATTGTTTCTTCTAAAGATTTTTTCATGACACTCCTGGTTAATATATAACTGAGAGTTAGCAAATTTTGCTGTGTTATAGTCTTATTTGCTCTCTATCAACAGTGACCTTCTTTCTTTTTCTGTTTAGTTTTTAAAAACCCTTAAGAGAGTTACTTAATATGCTTGAAAATGACATTTTTTCTAGTTGTGTTCATTGAATTAGCATTTATTATAATACTGACTGGATGTGCTATACCACACAAAGATAAATGAGGCTGTGGCCTGCAAGAGGTAGGCTTGTAAACATCATTATGCTATTCCCAAATAAGTGCTTTGAAAGAGATGTGAGCAAAGTCCTCTTGAATGCAGAAGAGAGTCCTATCTAACATAGCAGAAAAAGTAAAACTTGCTGGCTGGGACAGGGTTAATCTGGACACTGGATCTAGTTTTCTCCAGTTTGGCATTTTTAAATTTAATTTAATTTTTATTTATTTATTTTTCGAGACAGAGTCTCATTCTGTTGCCCAGGCTGGGGTGCAGTGGCATGATCTCAGCTCACTGCAACCTTTGCCTCCCGGGTTCAAGTGATTCTCTTGCCTCAGCCTCCCAAGTAGCTGGTATTACAGGCATGTGTCACCATGCCCAGCCAATTTTTTGTATTTTTAGTAGAGACAGCATTTCACCAGGTTACCCAGACTGGTCTCGAACTCCTGAGCTCAGGTGATCTGCCAGCCTCAGCTCCCAAAGTGCTAGGATTACAGGTGTGAGCCACCATGCCCTGCCAGTTTGGCATTTTTAAACTCTTCTTTTAATATAACAAAAGAACAGGTTTTGTGGTCAATTTGAAAACAAATTGAAGTGATTTTTTTTTTCTTTTGAGACAGAATCTCTTTCTGTTGCCCACACTGGAGGGCAGTGGTGTGATCTCAGCTCACTGCAACTTCTGCCTCTTGGGCTGTAGCGGTTCTCTCTCCTCAGCCTCCCAAGTAGCTGAAGCTACAGATGCACGCCACCATGCCCAGCAAATTTTTTGTAAAGAGAAGGTTTTGCTATGTTGCCAGAGCTGGTCTTGAGCTCCTGAGCTCTAGCAATCTGCCTACCTCAGCCTCCCTATGTACTGGTATTACAGGCATGAAACACTGTGCCCAGCCACTTTTGTCTTAGTAAACCAGATTTTTGGGGTTTTTTTTTTTACATTACTCTTCCAAATGGTCTGTGCACATAGTTTTCAGGAAACTCCTTCGTTGCCATCAGAACCCACCAAATTAGCAGTTTAAACGTGTTTGTTTTTTTTCTAGAATTCTTCTATGAAAGGGATGTTTAACAGAAAATATCTTTTTAGTTCAAGTCTTTAAAGTTAAGGAAAGGTTAAGAAAATGCAAATTGGTGCTCTGCTTTGATGTAAATGTGGCTTGGAAAGTAACTTAATAAAATCCTATTCAGTATTTCCTTTTTCTTTGTGATAATTGTTTACTGTCTGTAAATCCATAAAGTGAGCTGTAAAATGTTTTTTTTTTTTCTTTTTGGAGACAGAGTTTCGCTCTTGATACCCAGGCTGGAGTGCAATGGCGCGATCTCGGCTCATCGCAACCTCCGCGTCCTGGGTTCAGGCAATTCTCCTGCCTCAGCCTCCTGAGTAGCTGGGATTACAGGCACGCGGCACCATGCCCAGCTGATTTTTTGTATTTTTAGTAGAGACCGGGTTTCACCGTGTTGACCAGGATGGTCTCGATCTCTTGACCTCGTGATCCACCCGCCTCGGCCTCCCAAAGTGCTGGGATTACAGGCATGAGCCACCGCGCCCAGCCTAAAATGTTTTTAAACAGGACATTTTAGGTAAATATGTTTAGGCAATTAACGTTTCCTGTGTTCCTTCTAACTTTGTTAATGTACATATATATGTACTTGGACTCACCTTTTATGAATGCACATGTTCTTTTTCATTTTGCATGACTAGTAAACTACTGATTCTTTTAAATAGAGATTTATGAGAGAATTGCCACAAGATTATTTCAAACTTGAGGTATTTGCACTGCCACCTCATACTGTATGGTGAAAACTAGATTTTTTATAAAATCATAAAAAAGCAGGAAGAAAGAAATGAGATTGTATGTTCAAAAAAAATTGGAACTCTAGAAAACATTGATATTTTTATTGTATAGTAAGAAAAAGAAGGGAGGATATTTGAGTCTCACAAGAAAAGGGCCTGAGTAGTTTAAAAATGATCTAGATATTGTCACTCACTTGTTTTCTAATTACTCTAGTGGGCATTTGATAATACTGGAAGATATTTATAAAATTTTCAAGCCCAAGGGTCTAGCTTCTACTTAGTATCTCCCTTCAAGAATGTCCTAATTAAAAGGCTATGCTGTAAATTAAATGGATGATTGTTAGTAAGCATTCAACAAGAGATTGTGTCTTTTTAAATGACTTTGTGAATATATAAAATTTGCCCATGGTACTTAAAGTGTGCAGCCATGGTTTTCCAGTGCTTTTCTAATAAATAAATTGGAGTACGTAAGTTGAAAGAGTTCTATATATATAAATCATTCTGTGATTATGAATGCTTTTTAGTTAATCAGTTGCAAGACTACTACTCATGATGGACGTGTTTGAATACTTACATAGCCTGCTCAGAACGGGTTTAGACAAAGTCCTTGCCCATTGACCTATTACCATGTAAGGCAACCTTTCATTTATCAGAGTAGGTATAGATTGTAGCCTTTCTAATAATAGTGAATTTTCTGCTCCACTCTGACCAATATCTAATAAACATTTACCTTTATTGGGCATTTCACCATCTTTCTCTCTCTCTTTTTTGGAATGAAGTCTTGGTACGTTGACCAGGCTGGTCTCCTGGCTTAAGCGATATCTTTTTGCCTCAGCCTCTGGAATAGCTGGGATCACAGGTGCCCACTACCACGCCTGACTATTTTCTCTTTTTTAACACTTTATACCAACAGTACTAAGAATGCCCAAACTGATGAATGAAAGTGAATCTGCTTCATTGGCTTTATTTTTTATTTTATTTTATTTTTTAAGACAGAATCATGCTATGTTGCCTAGGCTAGAGTGTAATAGCACAGTTTCCCAGGTTCAAATGATTCTCATGCCTCAGCCTTGCGAGTAGCTGGGATTACAGGCATTCACCACCACACCCAGACAATTTTTGTATTTTTAGTAGAGATGGGTTTTTGCCATGTTGGCCAGGCTGATCTCAAGCTCCTGGCCTCAAGGGATCTGCCCGCCTCGCCTCCCAAAGTTCTGGGATTACAGACATGAGCCACCACACCTGGCCAACATATATTTTTTATAATTTTCAACTTTTATTTTAGATTCATGGAGTGCATGTGCAGGTTTGTTATAAGGGTATATTGCATGATGCTGAGGTCTGGGGTATGACTGAAACCGTCATTCAGGTAGTGAGTATAGTACCCAATAGGTAGTTTTTCATCCCTGGCCGCCCTCCCTCCATCCCTCCCCTCCTTATAGTTCCCAGTGTCTGTTTTTTCATATTTATGTCCGTGTGTATCCAGTGTTTAGCTCCTACCTGTAAGTGAGAACATGCAGTATATGGTCTTCTGTTTCTGCATTAATTTGATTAGGATAATGGCCTCCAGCTGCATTCATGTTGCTGTAGAGTACATGATTTTACTTTTTTATGGCTGTGTGGCATCCGTGGTGTGTTGTGTACCACACTTTCTTTATCCAGCCCACTGTTGATGGGCACATAGGTTGATTCTATGTCTTTGCTATTGTGAATAGTGCTCCAGTGAACATATGAGTAATGTGTCTCTTTGGAAGAATGATTTATTTTCCTTTGGATATATATCCAGTAGTGGGATTGCTGGATCAAATGGTAGTTCTATTTTTAGTTCTTTGAGAAAGCTCTAAAGTGCTTTCTACAGTAGCACAACTAATTTACATTCCCACCAACAATGTTTAAGCTTTCCCTCTTCTGCCTCTTTTTTTTTTTTTTTTTTTTTTTTTACATTATTTTGAGACAGGGTCTTGCTCTTTTGCCCAGGCTGAAGTGGAGTAGCACAAACAGCTCACTGTAACCTTGAATTTTGGGACTCAGTGATCCTTCCACCTCAACTTCCTGAATAGCGAGAACTACAGGCACATGCCACCACACCAGGCTAATTTTTAAATTTTTTTGTAGAGACGGGTCTCCCTTTGTTGTCTAGGCTGGTCTCAGACTCCTGGGCTCAAGTAATCCTCCTATCTTGGCCTCCCAAAATGCTAGGATTACAGATGTGAGCCATTGCACCCTACCTGTTTACTCTTGATAGTTTCTTTTGCTGTTCAGAAGCTCTTTAGTTTACTTAGGACCCACTTGTCAATTTTTGGTTTTGTTGCAGTTGCTTTTGAGGACTTAGTAATGAAATATTTACCAAGGCTAATGTCTAGAAGAGTATTCGCTAGGGTTTCTTCTGGGATTTTTATAGTCTGAGGCCTTGCATTTAAGTGTTAAATCCATCTTGAGTTAATTTTTACCTATGGTGATAGGTAAGGGTCCAGTTTCATTCTTCTGCATGTGGGTAGCCAGTTATCTCAGCACCAGTTATTGAGTAGGGATTTCTTTCCCAGTGCTTATTTTTATCAACTTTGTCAAAGATCAGTTGGTTGTAGGTTTGTGACTTTATTTCTGGGTTCCCTATTGTGTTTCATTGGTCTGTGTTTCTGTTTGTGCATCGGTACCATGTTCTTTTGTTTGCACTAGACTTGTAGTACAGTTTGATGTAGTACAGTTTGATGTTGGGTAATGTGATACCCAACATCAAACTGTACTCCAGCTTCGTTCTTTTTGCTATGGATGGCTTTGGCTATTTGGGCTCTCTTTTGGTTCCATATGAATTTTATAATAGTTTTTTCTAATTCTGAAAAATTACATTGGCAATTTGACAGGAATAGTGTTAAATCTGTAGATTGCTTTGGGAAGTAATGGTCTTTTTCTCTTTTTTTTGGTGCTGTGATTCTGATGTGAACTAAGGTTGCTTGGTCACAGTATAGCCATTTTAATGATATTGATTCTTCTAATCCATGAGCATGGAATGTGTTTCCATTTGTTTGTGTTATCTGATTTCTTTCAATAGTGTTTTATAGTTCTTGTAGAGATCTTTCATTTCCTTGGTTAGATATATTCCTAGGTATTTTATGTATGTGTATGCCTATTGTAAGTGGGATTGCATATGTGATTTGACTCTCAGCGTGAACATTATTGGTGTATCAAAATGCTACTGATTTTTGTATATTTATTTTGTATCCTGAAAATTTGCCAAAGTCTATCATAACTAGGAGCCCTTTAGCAATTCTAGGTATAGAGCCATATAGTCAGCAATTTCTTTTCCTATTTTATTCTCTTACCTGATTGTTCTGGCTAAGACTTTCATACTCTGTTGAATATGAGTGAAGAGAGTGGCCATGCTTGTCTTATTCCAGTTTTTAAGGATAATGCTTCCAGCTTTTGCCCATTCATCTGATGATGTCTGGGTTTGCCACGGGTGGCTCTTATTTTGAGTTATGTTCTTCGATGCCTAGTTTGTTTTGAAGGTCTTTATTATGAAAGCTTTTTATGCATCTATTGACATGATCATGTGGTTTTTGTTTTTAATTCATTGATGTAGTGAATCACATATATTGATTTGCATATGTTGAACTACCTTACATCCCAGGCATAAAACCTACTGGTTGTGGTGCATTAACTTTCTGAAGTGCTGCTATATTAGGTTTGCTAGTGCTTTGTTGAGGATTTTTGTACCTGTGTTCGTCAGGGATACTGGCCTGTAGTTTTCTTTTTTTGTTATGTCTTTGACAGATTTTGCTATCAGGATGATGCTGGCCTTATAGAGTGATTTGGAGAGGAGTTGAGTTTTTGGAATATTTTTAGTAGGACTAGTACCAGTTCTTCTTTGTGTGTCTAGAATTCAGCTGTGATCTCTCTGGTCCAGGGCCTTTTTTGGTTAATACATTTTTTTAAGTTACTGATTCAGTTTTGGAACTCATTATTGGTTTGTTCAAATTTCTGTTTGTTTTTGAGTCGATCTTGGGAAATTTTATGTTTCCAGTAATTTATCCATTTCCTCTAGATTTTCTTTTTTCTTTCTTTCTCTCTCTCTTTTTTTTTTTTTGAAACAGGGTCTCATCCAGGCCAGCATGATCATGGCCCACTGCAGCCTCGACCTCCCAGGCTCAGTTGATCCTTCCATCTCAGTCTCCTGAGCAGCTAGAACTACAGATACACACTACCAGGCCCGGCTAATCTTTAAAACTTTTTCATAGCAATTGGGTCTCATTTGGTTGCCCAGGCTGGTCTCAAACTTCTGATGTCAAGTGATTCTCCCACCTTTGCCTCCAAAAGTATTGGGATTACAGGTGTGAGCCATTTCCTCTAGATTTTCTGGTTTGTGCATATAGAAGTGTTCGTAATAGTCTCTGAGGATCTTTTGTATTTCTGTGGAATCAGTTTGCCATTTTCTGAGTGTGACCATGTGGAGCTTCTCCTTTTCTTTGTTAATCTAGGTAGGAGTTTATCAATCTTGTTTATCCTTTCAAAAAACCAATTTTTTTTGTTTCATTGATCCTTTTTTTTTTTGAGACGGAGTTTCACTCTTGTTACCCAGGCTGGAGTGCAATGGCGCGATCTTGGTTCACTGCAACCTCCGCCTCCTGGATTCAGGCAATTCTCCTGCCTCAACCTCCTGAGTAGCCAGGATTACAGGCACGCGCCACCATGCCCAGCTAATGTTTTGTATTTTTAGTAGAGACGGGGTTTCACCATGTTGACCAGGATAGTCTCAATCTCTTGACCTCGTGATCCACCCGCCTCGGCTTCCCAAAGTGCTGGGATTACAGGCTTGAGCCACCGCGCCCGGCTCATTGATCCTTGGATGTATTTTTGAGTCTCAATTTTGTTTAGTTTTGCGGTGATTTTAGTTATTGTTTTCTTCTGCTAGCTTTGGGTTTAGTTCTCATTTATCTAGTTTCTTTAGATGCAATATTAGATTGTTAATTTGAGATCTTTCTAATTGATACAGGCATTAGTGCTATAAACTTTCCTTTTAACATTGCTTTTGCTGCATCCCATGTATTTTGATATGTTGTGTCTGTTTTCATTTATTTCAAATAATATTTTGATTTCTGCCTTAGTTTCATTGTTTATTCAAAAGTCATTCTGGAGCATGTCATTTAGTTTCCATGTAATTGTGTGGTTTTGAGAGATCCTCAGTATTGATTTCTATTTTTATTTTACCATGGGCTCAGAATATATGCTTGGTATGATTTCAATTTTTAAAAATAATTTTTGAGACTTACTTTATGGCCAAGCATGTGGTTGACCACATGTTCCGTACGCAGCTTTATCAGCATTTATCTTGGTGATAACATGGATTCCATGACAAATGTTGATGGTACAATTTTTATGTTTTAAAAGTGGGCGGTTTGCTAAGGAAAATATGAAGAGAGCTGGTTTCACTTTTAGTGGTTGTCATTTAATAAAGTGAGATGTGGGGCTGGACGTGGTAGCTCATGCCTGTAATCTCAACACTTTGGGAGGCAAAGGCGGGAGGCACACTTTACCCCAAGAGTTCGAGTCCAGCCTGGGCAACATGGCAAAACCCCATTTTTACTAGAAATACAAAAGTTAGCCAGGCATGGTAGCACATGCCTTTAGTCCCAGCTATTTGGGAGGCTGAGGTGGGAGGATCACTTGAGCCTGGGAGGTGGGGCTTCAGTGAGCCGTAATCACACCACCATACTTTAGCCTGGTTAACAGAGTGAGACCCTGTCTCAAAAAAAAATAAATAAATCTAGTGAGATGTGAGAAGGAATTTTTCAATTCTTGAAATGCATATAGGGATAGTCTTTATGCCTAATCAAGCCTAAAACACTTTTTTTTTTTTTTTGAAATGGAGTTTCCCTCTTGTTGCCCAGGCTTGAGTGTAATGGCATAATCTTGGCTCACGGTAACCTCTGGCTCACTGCAGCCTCCGCCTCCTGGGTTCAAGCGAGTCTCCTGCCTCAGCGTCCTGAGTAGCTGGGATTACAGGCATGTGCCACCACGTCCCACTAATTTTATATTTTCAGTAGAGATGGGGTTTCTCCATATTGGTCAGGCTGGTCTCGAACTCCCGATGTCAGGTGATCCGCCCGCCTCAGCCTCCCAAAGTGCTGGGATTACAGATGTGAGCCACCGTGTCCAGACTAAAACACTTTTTTAAAAAGAGATATGTGTTACATATAATTAAGCCAGCTATTAGAATAATGATATTTCTAAACTATGTTACTAACTTTTGAAAATTTTTTAGTTTTGCAGTTTTCTTTTTTCCTGCTGCCCACAAGTTTTGCAGTTTTTATGACATGTTAGCAAGTTTTCATGGTGGAACTTTTCTTTACTGACAGGTGCATTCCTTGTAAAGGTTCTCGGTTTCCCCCAACCCTTCCACGCCCTGCTGTTGCTATATTATCCTTTAAGCTTCCTTACTGTCAGATTGCAACAGATAAAGGACAAATGGAGGTATGTGGAAGTCTTATCTTAACACTTTGAATTTGTTAATGCAGTACCTGTGATACATACCCTTTAAAATTGTCATGGTGGCCAGTATTGGATATTCATTACTGTATAATTACATAAATAGGGGTAGCAGGGAGGAAGGAGGACTGCTTATGATCACCAGACCACCTGATTGCCATCACTACTTCTAGGAACTTTGTCTACTAAGTAAATGGGTGTGACTATTAGGGACCCACTAGGCAAAGACTTACTCTCAGGATGAGGATGTCCCTGAGAATAAGTGCCTCCATATATTTTGTGCCATAGGCACCTGGCTTGCCTGACCCTAGTCCTAGTCCTAGCCCTGTGTCATCAATTGTCATCAGAAATATTGCAATTAGTTACTCTAAATAAGAAATAAATTAGCTTTTAAAAAGCTAGTTTACCAAGTTCTCTGAGCATTAACTGTGATAGCTAGGAAACTGTATTAAATGCCATATTCCTCCCCAACCCCCATTTTTAAGGATAGGAGAAGAAGTTAAGCTATAGTATCATACTAGAATTTGAATTGTAAACTTGTAGAAAGGACTTCAGAAAATTTTATTGAAAACTGGTGTCTTAAATATTTAACACTTCCCTCATATTAAGGTGATAGTTGTCCTTAAGCAATTTTATTTCTTTTGTAGGAGCAGTTTTGGCGTTCAGTTATATTTCACAACCACCTTGATTATTTAGCTAAAAATGGTTATGAGTATGAAGAGAGCACTAAAAATCAAGCAACAAAAGAGCAACAGGAACTTTTAATGAAAATGCTTGCGGTTAGTAAAATAAATATACTGAAAACATTAAAGTTAAATGCTTTTATGTAGGTTGAATTTCTTAAAGGTTTATGCATTAGGACTAAGTCCTACAACCTAAGATTCTTAAGTTTTGTCTGGTGGTGTTTTCCCCCTTAAAATTCTATTTTCTAGTTGATCTTGCAGTTAAAATATTTAAAACATTACCTTGTAGCTAAGATTATGTGCAGGAATAAACATCTCTGAGGTTACTTCCCTTTTGCTTTTGCTTATCAGTCCGTTTTAACAGGCCCTCCAGGTGACTGAGAACCACTGCTCTGGTTTCTATTATTATTTTACAAAGTGTGAGTGTAGACTGTCTTTTAATCTTCAGGGCTTGGCAATCTTAAGAACTTTGATCAGGTTTTTAGATATGCCTGCCTTTTGTCATCCTCTTTGGGTTAGGCAGCTGTGTATGGTGACAGTTTATTTGTGGCCAGCCACCAGGCTTGGTGCGTAGAATATTTAAGTACATTTATCTTTGGAGCAGGGTGTCTTAAAGTTCCTGTGCTTGTGTCTCCCCTCAAGGTTGGTTTATGGAAAGGAGTACGATATCATTTCTTATCTGTTTGTCTTACACTAGACTTTAAGCCTCTGAAGGCAGAGACCTGCTTACTGCTGTATGCCAGTTATTGACATGGTGCTTAACACATAATAGACTTCAATATTTGTTGGCAGAGTGAATGGTCCAGACTTTTCATTTTAAAGTTGCAGAAAAAGGGTTCTTAGAGAAAAGTGGTATATGAGACCACAGAGCAAATTGCAACTCTTTCTTTTTTCTTTTTTTTTTTTTTTTTTTTTTAAGATGGGGTTTCACTGTGATGGCCAGGCTAGTCTTGAACTCCTGACCGCAGGTGATCCACCCACCGCAGCCTCCCAAAGTGCTAGGGTTACAGGCATGAGCCACCATGCCCGGCTGCAACTCTTTCTCTTTAAAACGCAGTACTTACTACGGTCACCTTTATGTAACATGGCCTTAAGTTTGGTGTTAAGAAAATTCAGTTTATTGTACAATAAGTTTTATTCCTTTTATAAAGTGTTGCTTGTGGTCCAGGAACCAGCAGACTTTTTACTTTGTACAACACATGTAAGGAAACATGTTTCATGTATTTACTATTTAGCCTTAGAGGAGCTTTTCCTCGTGGCAGTGTTTCTCAATAGGGGACTGGTGTCTTTGGAGATTGGTGAGTTCTTTAGCATTCCTGGCCCCCAGGCAAATGCCTTTAGTTTAGCATAGTCAGTGTGAAAATCAAAGTATTCCTTTTTATTAATAAATGCCCCCTAAGGCAGAGTACCATTCTGATTAAAAAGTACTGATTAGATGTTCAGCTGTAGGAGCTAAAGGAAAAGAAAAAAAAAAAAAAGCACTGATTAGAGATAAATGATACTAGATATCTTGAAAAGGACATCCAGGTGAATATCTAAAGTTTCTGTGCTGAGGGATCAGACCTGGAGTATCTAAGGCAGAAAATAGTTCTATGAATTAGGAAACCCTTAGTAATCGTCAAAGTACCAATTTTTCTCAGTTTGTTGGTTTTCTTTTTTGTATTTTTTAGAGACAGGGTCTCACTCTGTCACCCAGGCTAAAGTATTATGGCAAGATTGTGACACACTGTAGCCTCAACCTCCTGGACTCTAGTGTTCCTCCTGCCTCAGTCTCCTGAGTAGATGGGACTATAGGTGCATGCCACCACATCCAGCTAATTTATTTTTTGTAGTTACAGGGTCTCACTGTGTTGCCCAGGCTAGTCTCAAACTCTTGACCTCAAGCAATCCCTCTGTCTTGGCCTTCCAAAGTGCTGGGATTATAGGTGTGAGCCACCACGACTGGCCCCCTTGAATTTTTTTTTTTTTCCCCTGAGACAGTCTTGCCCTGTCACCCAGGCTGGAGTGCAGTGGCACGATCTCAGCTCACTGCAACCTCTGCCTCCCGAGTTCAAGCAATTCTCCTGCCTCAGCCTCCCGAGTAGCTGGGATTATAGGTGCATGCCACCACATCCAGCTAATTTTTGTATTGTTAGTAGAGACAGGGTTTCACCATTATGACCAAGCTGGTCCCCAAACTCCTGACCTTGTGATCCTCCTGCCTCAGCCTACCAAAGTGTTGGGATTATAGGTGTCAGCAACCGAGCCTGGCCATACCCACCATTAATTGTAAGGTACTTTCCAATTTTGTAGATGTTAAAACTTGTAAAAATGTGCGTCTTAGAACTGGTAAGATACAGTAGCTAGAAAACTATTTTCTGAGTTTTATTAGTTTCAGTGTCTTTAAAAAGTTTTACTTAATATGATTTGATTTTTTTTTTTCCTTTTTGGATTAGCTTTCTTGTAAACTGGAGCGGGAATTTCGTTGTGTGGAACTTGCTGATCTAATGACTCAAAATGCTGTGAATTTAGCCATTAAATATGCTTCTCGCTCTCGGAAATTAATACTGGCTCAAAGACTTAGTGAACTGGCTGTAGAGAAGGCAGCCGAATTGACAGCAACCCAGGTGGAAGAGGAAGAAGAAGAAGATTTCAGAAGAAAGCTGAATGCTGGGTAAGAAATAATTCAGTTGTTTGAATTTTCCTTTACTCTCTTGAATGTTAAGTTGATCTTTGCATAGCTCTTTATTGAATAATATTATTTTCTCGGCATGGTGGCTCACACCTGTAGTCTCACCACTTTGAGAGGCCAACGCAGGCAGATCACAAAGTCAGGAGTTCAAGATGAGCCTAGCCAGGATGGTGAAACTCTGTCTTTACTAAAACTATAAAAATTAGCCAGGCATGGTTGTGTACACCTGTAAATCCTAGCTACTCAGGAGGCTGAAGCAGGAGAATTGCTTGAACCTGGGAGGTGGAGGTTGCAGTGAGCTGACATTATGCCACTGCACTCCAGCCTGGGCAACAGAGCAAGACTTTATCTCAAAAAAAAAAAAAAAAAAACTATATGTATATAATTTTCTCTTAGTTACAGTAATACCGCTACAGAATGGAGCCAGCCAAGGTTCAGAAATCAAGTTGAAGAAGATGCCAAGGACGGTGGAGAAGCTAATGATGAAGAAAAACTGGAAATACATAAGCATGGTGAGAAACACTGTCAAGCCCATAAATGATAAGAACTATCATGGATGTGGCTTTTCCCATTTTACTTGACTGAGGGAAATTGAATACTCATACTTGTTTCAGACCTCTTTGCTATCTGGTTGTTGAATATTGAGGATGACTTTATTTTCCCCATTTATATTATATTGCTTTATTTTAATCTGTAGGACAGAACTCGTTTCCCAAAAGTACAGATTCCTCTGATGTTTCACCTAAGTCAGGTGAGAAATATTTATAAATTTGCAATATCAAGGAAATTTTGCAAGTCATCTATAAAGTGACACATCTACTCAAATACACCTTACCACTTAGGGCCATTTTGTTTTTGTTTATATTTTTGTTTTTTTAATCCCAGATGTTGTTTGTGAAGCTGTGGTCTTTTAACAGATATTTATTAAATGCCTATTGTGTGTCAGGCATTTTACTTAATGGTGGATACAGAAGTCAAATAGACGTGCCTGGTTGATTTATATTTTAATGCTATTTCAGCCCAGCTGAGAAGACAGATGTTGAAGATCTTGGTATCACTAAGGAAACATGCAGGATATTGGAGAAACAGTTGAAAGGAGTTGAAAATAGTTGCCTTCAGGGAGTGGGCCTGGGAGATAGAGAAGGTTAGAGTAGGGCCCTGCTGGCCCTTTTTGGGTTAGGGAGCATAAACCTTGTAGCACCATTTGACTTTTTAAACTGTGGACATATGTTACTTTGATTTTAAAAATTAACTTTAGAAACATGTAGAGTATGAAAAGAGCATATAACACATAGCTGTCATCTCATCAGTGGTGGAGGATGGGTAGGGACTCCAAGGCAGTCCTCCTGGAGTGTTTACAGCAGAGACCTGAAGGATGAATAACAGTCAGCAAGGCAAAGGTGCATAGGAACAGGAGCAGAGGAGACGCATTTGGATTTAAGGAACAGTATGTGTGAAGTGAAGGCTGCAAAAAGGTATGTGAAAAGCTCAGAGAGCAAAGAGAAAGTGGTGCTGAAGGGTTTTGGAGTGATGGGCAGGAGCCAAGTCATGCGGATCTATGTAGTCCATATTAAGGATTTTGGTCGTTTGTTTTTTTTTTTAAATAGAGATGGGGTATCACTATGTTGTCCAAGCTGGTCTCAAACACCTGGGCTCAGGCAATTCACTTGGCTCCACCTCTCAAAGTATTGGATCTACAAGTGTGAGCCACCACACCCAGCCAGGAGTTTGCTCTTTATTCTAAGGTCATTGAGAGACTGTTGTAGATTTTAAGCAGGCAGATAGCATGGCACACTGTGCCAAAGAAGAACAGATATAGACTACTGACCAGACGTGGTGGTTCACGTCTGTAACCCCAGCATTTTGGGAGGCCAAGGAGGAAGGATCACTTGAGGCCAGACGTTTGAGACCAGCCTTGGGAACAGCGAAACCCTATCTCTACAAAAAGTAAAAAATTAAAATATTTTTTTAATGTGGTGGGTGCACACATATAGTCCTAGGTATTCGGGACGTTGCGACAGGAGGATATCTTGAGCTCAGGAATTTGGGGGTGCAGTGGACTATGGTTGTACCACTGTACTCCAGCCTGAGTGACAGAGCAAGACCCTGTATCAAAAAATAAGTAAATAAGCCAGGCGCAGTGGCTCACGCCTGTAATCCCAGCAGTTTAAAGGCTGAGGCAGGTGGAGCACTTGAGGTCAGGCATTTGAGATCAGACTGGCCAAAATGGTGAAACCCCGTGTCTACTAAAAATACAAAAAAATATTAGCTGGGTGTGGTGGCTCATGCCTGTAATCCCAGCTACTCGGGAGGCTGAGGCAGGAGAATCGATTGAATTCAGGAGGTGGAGGTTGCAGTGAGTGGAGATCGCACCACTGCACTCCAGCCTGGACAACAAAGTGAGACTTCATCTAAAAAATAATAATAATAAGTAAATAAAAATTTAAAAATAAAATAGCTGGGTGCTGTGGCTCATGCCTGTAATCCCAGCACTTTGGGAGGCCGAGGCGGGCAGATCAGGAGGTCAAGAGATTGAGACCATCCTGGCCAACATGGTGAAATCCCTTCTCTACTAATAGTACAAAAATTAGCTGGCCATGGTGGCACGCACCTGTAGTCCCAGCTACTCGGGAGGCTGAGGCAGGAGAATTGCTTGAACTGGGGAGGCAGAGGTTGTAGTGAGCCAAGATCACGCCACTCCACTCCAGCCTGGCACCTGGAGACAGAGCAAGACTCTGTCTCAAGCAATAAAATAAAATAAAGAGACTACAGAGGCAGTCCAAGTGAGATTGAGTAGAGGCTTGAGCTAGAGTGGTGATGGTGATGGTAGAAAGAATGTGCAGAATTGGGGAGCTGTTTCTGAAGATGGTGAAGAGAGTGTAGGAATTCAGGGCATGAAGAGTGACTCTGTTTCTTGTAATAAAAGAAAATCTTAAGCACACTTAAATCTTAAAGAATTAATTGGAGTGTTCTGTGATGTATGAATCAGGGAGGCACCAAGCTGCAAGGGACCAGCACTCTGTCAGGAGAGACAAAAGGGGAAACTTCTATAAAGTATTTTCAGAAACAAGATAAATGAAATAATTTTTATTGGCTAGATGGAAAGTTTTTTTGTTGTTGTTTTTTTTTTTTGGAAACAGGGTATCTTGCTTTGTCACCCAGACTGGAGTGCAGTGATGCAGTCATAGCTCGCTACAGCCTTGAACTCATGTGTGCTCAAGTGATACCCCTGCCTCAGCCTACTGAGTAGCTTTGACTACAGTTGTGTGCCACCATGCCTGGCTAATTTTCTTGTGTGTACTTTTTGTAGAGAGAGGGGCTCACTGTGTTGCCCAGGCTGGTCTGGAACTCCTGGGCTCAAGTGATCCTCCTGCCTTAGCCTCCAAAGTTCTGGGATTATAGGCGCAAGTTGCCATGCTCAACTGAAAAGTCCGTCTGTCCTTCCTTCCTTCCTTCCTTCCCTCCCTCCCTCCCTCCCTTCTCTCCCTCCCATGGATAAGCAAGCATTGGGGGAGAATGTAAAGCAAGAAGAAAAATGAGCTTAGGCCTAGGGAATCTCCAACATTTGAACATCAGATAGAGAGGAGGAACCAACTATTGGAAGACAATGAGTCCACAGGCCCAGAGAAGAAGGAACTAAGTCGGGGAATGCAGTATCTCAGTAGTCAAGAGAGACAAAGTATCAAGAAGAAAGGAACAGTCAGCTATGTGGGATGCCATTGACAGAGCAGATAAAGTGACTAAAAGATATTTACCAGATGACCATGTAAAGATCATAGAGGGCCTTAGCAAGAGGAGATTCTGTAGGGTAGTAGGGCTGGAAGTGCTATATTATATGGAGGAATGTATGAATGGTGAGGAAATGATAATAGTGTCAACAGCTCTTGAAAAATTTGGCTGGATGTCCGGACGCGGTGGCATACACTTGTAATCGCAGCACTGTGGGAGGCCAACGTGGATGGATCACTTGACGTCAGGAGTTTGAGACCAGCCTGGCCAACATAGCAAAACCCGTCTCAACTAAAAATGCAAAAATTAGCCGGGCATGGTGGCAGGTGTCTGTAATCCCAGCTACTCAGGAGGTTGAGACAGGAGAATCCCCTGAACCTGGGAGGCGGAGATTGCAGTGAGTCCAGATTGCACCATTGTCTTCTAGCTTGGGCAATAAGAGTGAGACTCTGTCTCCCAAAAAAAATAAAAAAAAAAAAAGGCTGGATGCCAGAGGCAAGAGAACAGGGTGACTGGAAGGAATGTCGTTTAGAGAATGTTTGTTTGTTGTTTCAAGTTGGGAAACTTGAGGGGCCAATACATAGGGAAAAGTCAAAGATGTAGGGTGTCAAGAAACTTGATAGGTCAGGTTTTTTGACAAAGCAGGAGGGTGTAGGATGCAGAACACAAGTAAACAGATTATTAACCTTAGCTCAGATGAGCTGCCCCTCTTCAGCAGTAGCAGAAGATCTGTACATAGTGAATATGTTTCATAGTGGCACATTGGGATAGTTCACATTTAACAGCTTTTATTTTGGCTTAGAAGTAGGAAAGAGGATGCCTGTTGTTAATATTTTAAAAAGTTGCAAAATACATTTGTTTGCATTTAATGGGGATTAAAATATTCTGTTTAGTATTATAGATGTCAGAAGTCATCTATTTTCTACCATATTAAGCAAGGGTTTCTTTTTTGTGAAAGGTGCAGTTACCTTTAGCAGCCAAGGACGAGTAAATCCCTTCAAGGTAAACTCTTCAAAGTTATGTTTTATATTATTTAAATGTATTTCCATACAAAGAAATATTTTCAAATGAGGAGATGACTCTCCCCAGACTTCGAGGCATTAAAGACTGATCTATGTGGAAACAAAAGAAAGCAGCACTTAGGCTGAAAGTTGTCTTTTCTACTTACCTTCTAAGTACCTTTAGCGTTTTGAAAGATACCCCTATCTTTCTTGGAGCTATAGTATTTGGGAATATATGTATCATTCTAAATTTGGATTGTACCAAATGTATTTAGTTCTGAAGATGAGACAGCAATACAAACTTAACAGAAATTTAAAGAAAAAATAAATTTCTTGGGGTTTTATTTTTCTTCTTTAAATATAAAGTGCTAACACTAGTTTGCTCTTTAGGTATCAGCCAGTTCCAAAGAACCAGCCGTGTCAATGAATTCAGCACGTTCAACTAATATTTTAGATAATATGGCCAAATCATCCAAGAAATCCACTGCACTTAATCGAACTATAAATAATGAGAAGTCTCCCATTATAAAGCCTCTGATTCCAAAGCCAAAGCCTAAGCAGGTACTGTTTCCACTACCCTCATCTGCAGTAAGCAGCATGGGATCTGTTTGTCTTCAGTTTTGTTCCATTTCAGATATAGGATAGGAGGCTGTGATTGTTTTGTTCACTGTTTCAGATATAGGATAGGAGGTTGTGATTGTTTTATTCACTGTTTCAGATATAGGATAGGAGATTCTGACAATTGTCTTGCTAGGGAAGTGGGTTCAATTCTGTTTTTGCAGCTGGGCACAGTGGCATATACCTGTAGTCCCAGCTACTCAGGAGACTGAGGTGGGAGGATCACTTGTGCCCAGGAGTTTGAGTCTAATCTGGGCAATATAAGGGAGACCCCATCTCAAAAAAAAAACACCAAAGCAGTTGTGTTTTTGCTCCAGAATCTCTCCTTGTTTTGCCTCATGAGTTGTTACACACTTTATAGCAGATTCTGACTTCTATGACCACTATCCTGCTCCCTACCCTTTTTTTTGAGACAGAGGCTCACTCTGTTGCCTAGGCTAGAGTGCAATGGCACAATCTCAGCTTGCTGCAGCCTCTGTCTTCTGGGTTCAAGCAGTTCTCATGCATCAGCCTCCCGAGCAGCTGGGATTAGAGGCACATGTCACCACGCCTAGCTAGTTTTGGTATTTTTAGTACAGATGGGGTTTCAGCCTGATGGCCAGGCTGTTCTTAAACTCTTGGCCTCAAGTGATCCACGCACCTCGTCCTCCCAGAGTGCTGGGATTACAGGCATGAGCCACCACATCCAGCCTATCCTGTCCCCACCCCTCCTGCTGTTTTTTTTATAGATTCACTTTTTAAAAATATATATACTCAGACCCCAGAAGCTCAAACGTCTGTCTGTATTTTTATTAAAATCACCCAGATAGCTCTGATGTATATTCTTATTTAATAATGGCTGATATTATAGATGGCCCTGATCGTTCCTTGTTCTATATTCTGATTTTGTCCACTCTCTTAAGCATTTGATCCCAGATTTGTCATCAGTAAAATAGATCTATTGTTTAGATATTGCCATTTAATGTTAGCTGGGCAAAACAGCCAGCTAACATTAAATGGCAATATTAAACTCACATATATTATTATTAATTCTAAATTTAAATTGACTAAATCCCCCAATCCAAAGACACAGACAGGCAAAAAAAAGCCAAGACCCATTGGTATGCTACATCCAGACCCATCTCACATGCAAGGATACACAAAGACTCAAAACAAAGGGATGGAGAAAAATTTACCAACCAAATGGAGAGCAAAAATAAATAAATAAATAGAAAGCAGGAGTTGCAATTTTTGCTGATAAAATAGACTTTAAAGCAACAAAGATCAAAAGAAGCAAAGAAGGATATTACATAATGATAAAAGGATCAATGTAACAAGAAGAGCTAAAGATCCTAAATATATACACACCCAATACAGGAATAACCCGATATGTAAGACTTATAAAGAGACTTAGACTCCCACACAATAATAGTGGGAGACTTCAACATCAATATTAGACAGATCAATGAGACAGAATGTTAACATCGATATCCAGGACTTGAACTCAGATCTGGAACAAGTAGACTTAATTAACATTTATAGAACTCTCCACTTTAAATACACAAAATACACTCTTATCAGTTCCACAGCACACCTATTTATTTACAGGTTTAAATGAAATATTGGTTGGCTGCTTGTTAGTTATTTTCTTCCCTCATTTTTTTTTTCATGTCTATTATTAAACACAATTATAGGCATACCCATTTTTAGACTGCATTCTAGCCCGGGCAATAAAGCAACCCCCTGTTCTCTCTCCCTCTTCCTCTTTCTTCCTCTCCTTCATTCTTTTTTTTTCTTTTTTCTTTTTTTATTCTTTCTCTCTTCTTAAATAAATAAATAAATAAATAAAAATGTGTGGATGCCCAGCCACACCAGGGATGGCCCCCTTAGGCTGTAATACACAGCTAGATTCTAAAATGAAGGATTTCGTGTGCACAGAAAAAAGTCTTTTTTCTCCTTTCTGCAAATCCTCTATAGGATTAAAAAAATCTCTATAGCTTTATGAAAGCCACTGTTCAATATCCTTATTGGAAAACGGAGCCATTAGACCTTTAAAGGAGTGCTTTTCAAACTTAAATGTATATACAGATCTTTCAGGGAATCTTGTTACAATGCAAATTTTTTAAATTAAGTAAAGTAAGGTGAGATTCTGTATATCTAACAAGTACCCAGGTGATGTCAGTGCTGCTAGTTGGCAGACCATATCTTGAGAAATTATACTTGTGCATTTTATTTCCAACTTCAGTGGACAGAGTCTAGCAATATAGTGACCATATTCTTGAATGTGCAAAGGTCTGGCTCAGTAGCAAAACATCAGGGGAATTAATCCTTTTGTTTGCACCATAAAGTCATTCACACAGGAAAAAAAAAAAAAAAGAAAACATGGAATTTGAAGTGTAGTGTTTTGGTTTTGCATGTGTTTGCCTGTTTATTTACAACCGAGAACTCAAGATTTCATGTGTTAGTATAAGAATTCTCAGTAATTGTAAATGTTTCTTCATGTTTTTCAGAACTTGCTTATAACATTGCAGAGTTCATGTTTGTTTTTATAGGCATCTGCAGCATCCTATTTCCAGAAAAGAACTTCTCAACCTAACAAAACAGAGGAAGTGAAAGAAGAAAATCCTAAAAATGTATTATCTGAAACCCCAGCTATATGTCCTCAAAACACTGAAAACCAAAGGTCAGTACATAGAGAAATTTAGCATGCAGTGTCCAAGTAAAAAGCATACAGTAGCAGCAATGCAAAAATTTTTTTTTTTTTTTTTTTTTGCTTTGGGACGGAGTTTCGCTCTTGTTACCCAGGCTGGAGTGCAATGGCACGATCTCGGCTCACTGCAACCTCCGCCTCCTGGGTTCAGGCAATTCCCCTGCCTCAGCCTCCTGAGTAGCTGGGATTACAGGCACGTGCCACCATGCCCAGCTAATTTTTTGTAGTTTTAGTAGAGACGGGGTTTCACCGTGTTGACCAGGATGGTCTGGATCTCTTGACCTCGTGATCCACCCGCCTCAGCCTCCCAAAGTGCTGGGATTACAGGCTTGAGCCACCGCGCCCGGCCGCAAAAATTTTTTTTCTTTTGTTTTTCTTACCCCTCCTCTGCCTCCTTCCCAACAATACAAAATTATGCAACACTGTTATTCCTTAATATAAATAATACATTGGCATTGGTAGTGGGCATTCTGGACACTTGTGACTTTAAGGAAGCCACAAATATTAAGGTCTGTTTACAGTATTTATTAAAATATACCTTAATAAATTATATGTTTTAAGTTGTAGGTATATTTTATAGGGATGTTATATTTTATAATTAATTTTTGTTTGCTTTAAAATAGTTTAATGGCGAGAAACAGCAAAAGATACAAAAAGATGTGTGAGGAAAAGTAGTTTCATCCAACTAGTTTCTGTCTCCCAAAACAGTCTCTTCAACAAGTTTCTTGTGGAGCTTTCCAAAATTATTCTATTCATGTACAAATACGTGCTTGTTTATTTTTTTTTTGTTTTACACATTATTCTGTACCTTACTTTTTTCACTTAACAATAGTTTTTGCAGCTTATTTTATATTACTACGTAAAAAACTTCTTCATACTATAGCAAGGCTATCACAAAAATGCATAAATGGATGGATAGAAAAATAGGAGCTTGATAATCTTTTCCATCCTTTGAATAGATATGTCATAGTTCATGTAGTTCTCTACTTGTGGATGAAAGATGGTTATTGGTCTTTTGCTAGTACAGACAGTATTGCAATGAATAATTTTATATGAATAGCATTTCTCACAGATGCATATATAGCCATAAGATGGATTCAGGTATGGTTCAAGTTAATGCGCACTTACAATTCCAATGCTAAATTGTTCTGCATTGATGTATCATTTTATACACCTTTAGCAATATGAGTGTTCCTGTTTGTTCATATTCTTTGTCCATAAACACAATATGTTACCAATGTTCTTGATCTCTGCTATGCTGGATTTATTTTTAATGTGTCTGTTAAATTTGAAAAGTCACAATTTTGGCCTGCTACAGTGGCTCACACCTGTAATCCCAGCACTTTTGGAAGCTGAGGCAGGTGGATCACTTGAGGTCAGGAGTTCGAGACCAGCCTGGCCAACATGATAAAACCCCATCTCTATTAAAACTACAAAAATTAGTCAGGTATGATGGCTCACGCCTGTAATCCCAGCTACTCAGGAGGCTGAGGCAAGAGAATTGCTTGAACCCAGGAGGCGGAGGCTGCAGTGAGCTGAGATTTTGCCACTGCGCTCCAGCCTAGGCAACAGAGTGAAACTCCATCTCAGAAAAAGACAAAAAGAGAAAAAAAGTCACAATTTCATTTTTACCATAATATATCTTATTTTTTCATGCTGAGCAGACCAGGGAGAATAATAATAATAATAAAATAAAGTACATCTTATTTTCCTAATAACTTTATGATAATCAGTTTAATTTGAGGGAGTAGCTGTGGTTTTCACATTTCCTGTTTTGTTCTGAATTTAATTTAAGTCTTAAACAGTGAAAATTTTATTTAAGAAAAATGATAGGCCGGGCATAGTGGCTCATGCTTTTTTTTTTTCAGCCTAACACTTTTTTTTTTTGAAACAGAGTGTCACTCAGCCACCCAGGCTCGAGTGCAGTGGTGCGATCTCAGCTTACTGCAACCTCCACTTCCTGGGTTCAAGCGATTCTTGTGCCTCAGCATCCTGACTAGCTGGGATTACAGGTGTGCACCACCATGCCTGCTTATATTTGAATTTTTGGTAGGGAGTTTTGCCATATTGTCTAGACTGGTCTCAAACTCTTGGCCTCAAGTGATCTGCCCACCTCGGCCTCCCAAAGTGCTGGGATTACAGGTGTGAGCCACCGCACCTGGCCAAGCCTAACACTTTGGAAGGCTGATGTCGTTGGATAGCTTCAGCCCAGGAGATTGAAACCAGCCTGGGCAATGTAGGGAGACCTCATCTCTACAAAAAGTTTTAAAATCAGCCAGATGTGATGGCACATGCCTGTAGTCTGAGCTTCGTGGGAGTCTGAGGTGGTAGGGTTGCTTGAGCCCAGAAATTTGAAGTTGCTGTGAGCTGGTTATACCACTGCACTCCAGCCTGGGCAACAAAGCAAGATGCTGTTTCTTGAAGCAACAACATAAAAGATTGATAATTCTGCTGCAAGTGTATTAAGTTATATCCAATAAAAAGATTGATAATTCAACTTTTCATACTATCACTTATATAGAAAACTGACTTTTTGAAATTTTAAGGAATTATCACTGTTGAAACAAATATTTTGTCACAGATGTTGATATACTAAATCAGAAATATCCAGTTTTAGCCAGGTAGCTGTTCACTCTTGTAGTCCCAGGTACTCAGAAGGTTGAGGCAGGAGGGTTGCTTAAGCCCAGAGGTTTGAGGCCAGCGTGGGCAACATAGTGAGACCCACGTCTCTTTAAAAAACAAAATAAATAAAGAAAGAAATATTCTATTTTGGTTTTCTTTTTAAAAATAGCTGTTTAGAAGCAGAAGATTGCATGCTGTTAGTAGACTAGTGACATTGCCCCAAGTTTCATTAAATTGGGCCTTCAGTAATTTTTGGAAATTCAAGAACCTTTGTTTAGCCTTGATTTTTTAAATTTGTTTTGATTTGTTCTGTTATTTTCCTGGAAATTGGTTTACATTAAGATTACTTAAAATTTGCGTATTTTCAGAAATTGGGCAAGTGATTATGGTCATACTAGTAATTTTTGAATAATTTTTTTTTTAAAAACATTACAAAGTTTAGACTTGTTATTTAGGATTCATTTAGGTTCAGCCTAGTGAGGGGCGTATAACTGGTGGGTTAAACATAGAGACTCTGGAGTCAAATTGCCTAGTTGTTGAATCCTAGGTCTGATTCTTACTGTTTGTATAACCTGGGATAAGTTATTTCACTTCTCTGAGCCTTGCTTTTCTCACCGATGGAAAGGAGGTAATAATTGTGTCTATCTCGTAGTGTTATTTTCATTTAAATGAGGTAATACTCATAAAGCTTTTAGAATAGTGCCTGATAGGTACTACGTGATCAATAAATGTTAAATATTTGCATTAAACCTTCACTTGTGTGACTTAAAGATAATTTGTGTCATGAGTGGAATCTAATGAAATGTACAGATGTGCTGTGTCCATGCTTTACCTAATGCTGATGCAGGTCAGCTCTGAGAGCAAGGGTGAGGCGATGCGAAAGCGGCTTGAGAAAAGTGAGGTATTCAAATAGCAGGTTTGGGGAAATGGAAAAAGAGCCTACCAAGGACATGTGGAAGAATTTTACCAGGTTAGAAGAGAAGGGCTAAGTGAGGCTGGAGACCTTGAGCCTGTCAATGTTCATTAAAAAGTTGAAAGTACAGAGGTCATGATTGCTACACTTGCAAAATACAAATGTGAGTGATCCTTTTGAATTGACCTTACAAAGGATTTTCCCAGTTCATTGATCTTGCAGACTCTAGGCAGTTTAAAGTAATATGAGGCCAGGCGTGGTGGCTCATGCCTGTAATCCGAGCACTTTGGGAGACTGAGGCAGGTGGATCACTGGAGTTCAGGAGTTTGAGACCAACATGGTGAAACCCCATCTCTACTAAAAACACAAAAAATTAGCTAGGCATGGTGGCACACGCAGGTAATCCCAGCTACTTAGGGGGCTGAGGCAGGTGAATCACTTAAACCTGGGAGGTAGAGGTTGCAGTGAGCTGAGATCATATCATTGCGTTCCAGCCTGGGTGACAGAGTGAGACTCTGTCTCAAAAAATATATATTAATATGAATATTAACAAGTGTAACTGTGTCTTCATTACTTTATATAGGTATCAAAGACTTATGGTTGATTACTAACTTAAAATCACAAGGCATTTTAAACTCTGTGTTAAGTATAAAACATTTTCACATAATTGTGATTTTAGGCCAAAGACTGGGTTCCAGATGTGGCTGGAAGAAAATAGAAGTAATATTTTGTCTGACAATCCTGACTTTTCAGATGAAACAGACATAATAAAAGAAGGAATGGTTCGTTTTAGAGTATTGTCAACTGAAGAAAGAAAGGTAAGAATAATTGTGCCAAGATTGAGATCTTAGTAAATTCCCAGATTTAAAAAATTCTCATAGAAATGCCTTTTGGCTGGGTGTGATGTCTCACACCTGTAATCCTGGTACATTGGGAGGCTGAGGCAGAAGGATCACTTGAGCTCAGGAGTTTGTGACCAACCTGGGCAATGTAGTGAGACGTCGCCTCAAATAATAATAATAACAATGATTATAATGATCATGATTTTTAAAAAGGCCAGGCATAGTGGGTCACACCTATAATCCCAGCACTTTGGGAGGCTGAGGTGGGCAGATTACCTGAGGTCAGGAGTTCAAGACCAGCTTGACCAACAGAGAGAAACTCTGCCTCTACTAAAAATACAAAATTAGGTGGGTGTGGTGGCACATGTATGTAATCCCAGCTACTCAGGAGGCTGAGGCAACAGAATTGCTTGAACTCGGGAGGCAGAGGCCATGATTGTGCCACTGCACTCCAGCATGGGTGACAGTGTGAGACTGTTTCTAGGGGGAGGAAAAATTAATAAGTAAAAATGAGTTCACATTTTTTGAATACTACTTTAGGGTTCTTGCAAGCAGAATTTTTAAAAAATCTATCTACTTACACATTGAATACTACATGAGACTATTCCTTTTGGGAAAAAAAAGACGTGTTCTATTCCAGCGTCTCACATGGAATTGGGGACAGGTGGTTGGCTTGCTCCTCTTGAACTTCTGCCATGTGAAGGAAAGAAGGAGCAGCCTTTCTGTTAGGAGTGGAAGGAATGTGTGTGGTGTACCAGTTAAATCCTCAGGTTTCACTTCCTTAGGAATAGCAGGGCACAGCACGGCACGTAGTAACACAGATACTTGCTTTGGTAAATGGGGTTTTATGAATAAAGGTGTTGCATAATGAGGAAGCCAGAAACTGGTCTAAATACCTTTTGTGTCATTTAGAACCTCATTCACAATTTTATGTTTCTCATTTTTTGTGAGTATAAAGGGATAAAAATCCTAAAGAATGTTGTAAAATGATATCTGAATAAATAACACCTTACACTGCAAAAGAGGAAGAGACTTGGCAAAGGGTGTGATTGTGTTTTTGAATACTTAAAAATGTAATCAGTATTTTTAAGGTAAACCCTAAGCATTTACTTAAACCCAGTTTGTTAATTTGAGAAATTCTACAGCTTGAAGAGCCCTTGAAATGGCCAGGGAAATAAAGCAGGAGGGGGCAACTATTATAGACTAAAAGAGTTTTAAGAGACAGATGAAATGAGTGGACTTTGGCTCTTGCTGAATGAGTAAAAACCAGACCCCAAAGAACCTATACTCATTTATATAACATTCCTGAAGTGACAACATGATCAGAATGGAGAATAGAGTAGTAGTTGCCAGGGGTTGGAGTTGCTGTTGGGTCTTGGGGGAGCAGTTCTGTATTTATTGTGTTGGTAAACAAACCAACCTACAATAAAATTAAATACATACGTATACCCAAATGAGTAGGACTAAAATGGGATTGTTTCAATGTCAGTCCCCTAGTTGTGATTGTTAGGCTATAGTTTTACAAAATGTTACCACTGGGGAAAACTGGGTCAAGGCTACACAGGATCTTTCTGTATTATTTCATACAAATGCATGTGAAACTGCAATTATCTAAGAATAACAAGGTTTTTTTTTTTTACATAGTACTGCAATTATAGCATTTTGCAATTAGTATGATTAATACAAGCAAAGCTTAGATTGAGATATAAAAGTAAGATAAATGTTTAATGTGCTCTGCATTTAAGTAATAAAAGATTTGTTAGCAATGAGAACACTTAACAATTCAAGTGCTAATTATTCTGCTTCATATATAAAAATATTACCTGGAAAAGTAAATAACTCATTTACTTCTATTTGTTATTACCTAACAATCTTTTCTGTTCACTGCTGCTATTTTACAAAGGCCTGGGCTAACAAGGCCAGAGGAGAAATGGCAAGTGATGGAGCTGAAACAAAGAAGCGAAAACGTGTAGTTGATGAAAGTGATGAAACAGAAAACCGGGAAGAAAAAGCAAAAGAGAATCTGGATTTGCCTAAAAAGCAGAAACCTTTAGATTTTTCTGCGAATCAGAAACTATCAGCTTTTGCATTTAAGCAGGACTAAAGGAAGAAAGTGACCCTAGGAAAGTAATGGATTTTTTTACTCATCTTTGAATATGGACTTGAGTCTTTGGGAAACTCATCATATATTTTTTTTTTTTGGGACGGAATTTCGCTCCTGTTACCCAGGTTGGAGTGCAATGGCGCGATCTCGGCTCACCGCAACCTCCGCCTCCCGGGTTCAGGCAATTCTGCCTCAGCCTCCTGAGTAGCTGGGATTACAGGCACGCGCCACCATGCCCAGCTAATTTTTTGTATTTTTAGTAGAGACGGGGTTTCACCGTGTTGACCAGGATGGTCTCGATCTCTTGACCTCGTGATCCACCCACCTTGGCCTCCCAAAGTGCTGGGATTACAGGCTTGAGCCACCGCGCCCGGCCCATCATATATTTTTTAAAGAGTTTGAAGCAACTGTTTGTCTTTATAAGATAATGTAGTAGGCTGGGCATGGTGGTTCACACCACCAGCACTTTGGGAGGTCAAGGCAGGTGGATCATGAGGTCAAGAGATCGAGACCATCCTGGCCAACATGGTGAAACCCCACCTCTTCTAAAAATACAAAAAAATTAGCTGGGCATGGTGGCACGTGCCTGTAGTTCTAGCTACTTGGGAGGCTGAGGCAGGAGAACCACTTGAACCCAGGAGGCAGAGGCTGCAGTGAGCTGAGATCACACCACTGCACTCCAGCCTGGGCGATAGAGCAAGACTCTGTCTCAAAAAAAAAAAAAAAAGTAATGTAATAATTACATTGGTGTAGGAAACAGGGCATATGTAAAAACTATCATCTTTGCAGATTACCCTGCCTCCAAATGCAGGGCCATTCAGAGATGCATTGTGTTAGTTGTCTGTTTATATACCCTGGATTTTTTTTATATAAATAAAACTTTTTCATTTCTATATTTGGTTTAATACGGTTTTAACAATGTCTATCTATGAAATGGATATTTCTAGAAAATATATGTTATATTTACTACCATAATTTCTACCACCAACCCCATCTTGCTCTGCATTATACACGGTAGAGAAGAACTGAAGACACTGCCGTGATAGTATTGCAGTCCAGGGCATCATGTGCCCCTGGTGGGATACTCCAATTGTCAACATCAGCAGTACTTTTCTGAGCAAATTTTTGAAGGCTTGATAAGAGAGTAAAGTTACAGAAAGCATTTAACTCTTCTTTTATTTTGAACAAACAAGGTTTAATCATGCCATACATTTTTAATTATTCTAAACAGAGACTAATACAAATACACATAAAGGCAATGTACTGGGAGTGGGAGGGGAAGAAACACTAACATAAAATCAGCTGACTCAAAATCGAGGATAGTTAATAGCTTTAAAGAAAAAAAGTATGTTGAAAATTACAGACATAAAGGAGCAAAGAATATTCCTTATCCCCTGATGATTAAGGTTAGGAAGGCATACATTTCTGATTTTTTAATAGCTGATATTGGAGACATTATAGCACAGTGGTTGTGAGCAGATTCCAAAGCCAGACTACCTTGGTTCCAAGACCCACTTCTCTACCTACTATTAATAGCTGGGTCATGTTGGGCCAGTGACCCAAATTCTAGCCTTTGTTCACTCATCTATAAAATGGGTATAATGATAGTACCTACTTTATAGGGATGTTATGAGAATTAAATGAAATGAAGCATTAGTTTCTGACACTTAGTAATCTTTTTTTTTTTTTTTTTTTAGGATGGAGTTTCCCCTTTTTTCCCAGGCTGGAGTGCAATGGCGCGATCTCGGCT
>NW_022437014.1:5071948-5141049 GCF_009761245.1 Sapajus apella | reverse complement strand
GTAACAAGAGTGAAACTCCTGTTACCCAGGCTGGAGTGCAATGGCGCGATCTCGGCTCACCGCAACCTCCGCCTCCTGGGTTCAGGCAATTCTCCTGCCTCAGCCTCCTGAGTAGCTGGGATTACAGGCACGCACCACCATGCCCAGCTAATTTTTTGTATTTTTAGTAGAGACGGGGTTTCACCATGTTGACCAGGATGGTCTCGATCTCTTGACCTCGTGATCCACCCGCCTCGGCCCCCTAAAGTGCTGGGATTACAGGCTTGAGCCACTGTGCCCGGCCGTTGACACTTAGTAATCTTTTATATAAATGTTACTATTACGATGATGCTGTGTATTTCATCTGGCTTTGTCATTAGGCTTGATTCTGAATACTATATGAACTAATTTATATTTCAAGATCTTAAGTAAAGGTTTATTTATAATACTTTGCAAAGCATGTTTATAGACATGTATTTTGTTTTTAGTTCCTCAACTTGCTTTGCATATAGTTTATAATGCTAGGTTGGTACAAAAGTAAATGCAGTTTTGCCATTTCAGTGGCAAAAACCGTAATTACTTTTGTGCCAACCTAATGTTTAAGGATATAATGTGTGAGTGTTATATTTCAGATTCATAGCAACCTGATAATACCAAGGATTTACAAAAGGGTTTTTAATTCCCTACTTTTATTTGCCTGAAGGAAGGTTTTTGTATTGACTTGGTTTAACTTACAAATCAGAACTTTGAAACCAAGAAACGTTTTCCTTATTTCTTTGCTATATAATAGTAAACCTGTTTTTTTCCATTGTTTTTTCCAGAGAATTGGGACTTGATAGTAGGAAAGTAAAAATGGAAATAAATTAATACATTAATCATCATCATATCAATAATTATTGCCTGTTTGAGCTTATTGTATACTATAGAAAATTGACATATACTTAATTTTATTCTCCAAAAGCAAAAACTTCTCAGAGGAGGTTTCTTTACAGATTTACACTCATTAGAAGGGTGTCCTCTAATTATTTCAGAGAGCAAGTGAGTAGGCCTGGGATTATGTGCAACTCTGGGGACTCTGCTGTGATCTATAGCCTCTCATATCTGTGCAGCAGCCTAGGGTGAGTCACTGTCACTAACGTGGAACAAATGTCAGGTAGTCCCTTTGGACAAAAGCATGAGACCCATCCATGTAGAAAGCATCTTAATTGGTGATTATTTGTCTTAACGAGCCTTCTTTGTCTCCTATCGGTTTTATTATCGGAATATATAATTTTCCCCCAGGTTTTCATCTTGAGTCTCTCAAACCTACAGAAAATTTGAAATTTTACAGTAAACACCCATATATCCTTCCTCTAATTTTTCTTATTGTTGACGTTTTACCATGTATGCTTTAGAGATAGGATTTTTCCTGAACTGTTTGAAATATGCATATACTGCATCCCTCAGTACCCAGGAGGTACTCTAAGAACAAAGATTTTCTTCTACATAATCACCATGCCATAATTACATCAAAGAAATTTAACTGGTGATATTATTACGTAGCCTGTATTTTATAATAAAATTTCCCTCAAAGTGCCTGTTAGCCATTTTTGCCCCCAGTTTAGGATACAATCAAGAATTATGCATTGTATTTGATCATTAGAGGTAAATACTTTTTTTTTTTTTTTTGAAAGACAGGGTCTCTCTCTGTCACCCAGGCTGAAGTGCAGTGGCATGATCACGACTTACTGTAGCTTTGACCTCCCCAGGCTCAGGTGATCCTCTTGCCTCAGCCCCAAGTAGCTGGCTATATGCCAATATGCCTGGCTAGTTTTTGTATTTTTTTTTTTGGAGACGGAGTTTCGCTCTTGTTACCCAGGCTGGAGTGCAATGGCGCGATCTCGGCTCACTGCAACCTCCGCCTCCTGGGTTCAAGCCATTCTCCTGCCTCAGCCTCCTGAGTAGCTGGGACTGCAGGCACGCGCCACCATGCCCAGCTAATTTTTTTGTAGTTTTAGTAGAGACGGGGTTTCACCATGTTGACCAGGATGGTCTCGATCTCTTGACCTTGTGATCCACCCGCCTCGGCCTCCCAAAGTGTTGGGATTACAGGCGTGAGCCACTGCGCCCGGCAGTCTTTGTATTTTTTATAGAGATAATGTTTCACCATGTTGCCCAGGCTGGCCTCAAACTCCTGGGCTCGGGATATCTGCCCACCTCGGCTTCCCAAAGTGTTGGGATTGCAGGTGTAAGCCATCAGTTCTGGTCATAAATACTTTTTAATATAGGTAAGAATGAAGGAAAAATCACCCCCATTCCTAATACGCAGATATAACCCCTATTAACATTTTGGTGTATGTCATTAAGGCTTTTTTTTTTATGCGGATGTTCTTTTTTCCATTTCATGTATTTTAGATATTTTTTCCTGTAAGTAAACACAGATCTACATCATTATGCTGGTCACATAATGTTCATCTGTATTCTTTCTAGTACCTATCATAGTCCTTTTTGCAAGCAACCCTTGTTTTTTCATTTAGGTTTTATATAACCAGCATTTTCTTACCTACCATCCCACCCCATATCTTTCATTTGAAAATCACACTTTCACACTTCAGCTAACAAACTAACATTTTGAGCTGCCAACCCAGTATTCAATTTAAGTAGCATTTGTACCTTAGTTTGCATAGCATTATTGAGACAATTTCCCAAATATAATAGGGTTTTTTTTCTCCTAAAGTCATTACTCATAATTGAGGGAGTTTATATTCGAGACTAGAGTGCTCTCAGCAACTGTACTTGAATTACAGAGTAATGTTCAGAGAAAACATACAAGGTTAAAATGACTGCAGACATTAACATTGGCCACCTGATAGAATGAATTAAATAGGGGACAACATTTAACAGATTTATTCGTTATTTCTGGAATTTATTGCAAGTGTAGTGCATGTTTATAAACTCTCAAGATCATTTTTTAAAAGCAAAATGACCTTAATTGCCAGCATGGTGGATTAGATATACCAACATACTGTTACATTGAAAATGCATGGTGCCCAGGAGTGGTGGCTCATGCCTGTAATCCTAGCACTTTGGGAAGCCAAGACGGGTGGATCACCTAGGGTCAGGAGTTTGAGACCACCTTGGCCAACATGGTGAAACCCCGTCTCTTTAAAAAAAAAAAAAAAGAAAGAAAATGCATGGTAAAATGTTTAAAACATTCACATGCAATAAAGTGCTGGCAATTTAGTAAGGAATTCTCAGAAGCCAAAAACTAAGTGAAAGTGGCAACCCAGAGGGGAGCAGAAAGTTGAAGCCAGCTTTCATTTTGAGGGCATTTACCAAACTCCTATACTTGTTATAATGACTGCATTACAAACCACCCCAACATTTAATGACTTAAAACAATCACAGTGTGTGTATCTGTTTGAGACAGCCTCTCTGTCACCCTGGCTGGAGTGCAGTGGCATGATCTTGGTACACTGCAGCCTCCACCTCCTGAGTTCAGGTGATTCTCTGGCCTCAGCCTCCTGCATAGCTGGGATTAAGAGCACGTGTCACCACACCCAGCTAATTTTTGCGTTATTAGTAGAGACAGGGTTTCGCCATGTTGGCCAGGCTGGTTTCAAACTCCTGACTTCGAGTGATCTGTCTACCTCAGACTTCCAAAGTGCTGGGATTACAGGCATGAGCCACCACATCCAGCCCTAAGCTTAGAATTGGAAGGATGGCCTGTGCCAGAGTGGGTAGAAGGTGGTCGTCTGTGATTGACACTAATTTCTGCCCACTATGGGACTATATTATAAAGGGAAAAAATTAATGGAATAGGAAGTAAACATAATTCAATAAGAAAGCCAAAAGTTGGCCTTTCGATAGATTAATGAATTAGAAGAATCTTTATAAGATTGATCAAGATGAGAGAAAAGCACAAAAAATAATTTGAGGAATGAAAAGAGATTAACTACAAATGATACAGGTATAAAAAAGAAGCTTGTGATCAGTTTTGTGTGTTAACTTGCCTAAGCTAGAGTCACCAGTATTCAGTCAAATACTTACCTATATGTTGTGAAGGTATTTTATGGATCATATTAAAGTTCATAATCAGTTGAATTTGCAGAAGAGAGAATATCCTAGATGATCTCTGTGGGCCTGATTCAATCAGTTCAAAGGCCATAAGAGCAAAACTGAGGCTCCCCTGAGGAAAAAGAAGACATTATACCCGTGAGTAGCAACTTCAGCTCATGCCGAAGGCTTCAAGCCTGCCAATCCTGAAGATCTGGCCTGTGGATTTAGGTTTTGAGACTTGCCGTGCCAGCCCCGTAATTATGTGAGCCAATTTATTTCAAGAAATCTTACACAGATATATATATCCTACTGGTTTTTGGTTGAACACTGATTAAAGGTATTACAAATAATTTTATGACAATAAATTGAAAAACTTTGATGAACAGGTATGTACAAAAGCAGAGCTTATCAAAATTGACGAGACATTTATGATAAAGATAACAAAACATTTAGTAATAAATTTAACACAATAAGTGCAAAACTTACACTTTGAAAACTATAAAACATTGTTGAAAGACATAAAAGAAGAACTTTATAAATTGAAAGCCATCTCACAGTTATGGACCAGAAGAGTTAATACTGTTAACATGATAAACACTCCCTAAACTTATCTACAGATTCAGTGTAATCCCTGTCAAAACCACAGCTGGCTTCTTTGCAGAAATTGATGAGCTGGTCCTAAAATTCATATGCAAATTCAAGGGATCCAAATAGCTGAAACACTCTTGAAAAAGAAGTTGGAGGAGTCCCCCTTAATTTTCAAAACTTACTACAAAGACAGTGTGGTACTGGCTTAAGAATAGACGTAAAGGTTAATGGAATAGAATGGAAAATCCAGAAATAAACCCTCACTTTTACCATTAATTGATTTTTAACAAGAGTGCCAGGAAAATTTAGTGGAAAAAGGATACTCTTTTCCACAAATGGTGCTGGACATCTAGACACATCCAAAAGAAGTTGGAGCCCTACTTCACATCATATAGTGATTTAAGACCTACATGTAAGAGTTAAAACTATAAGATCCTTAGAAGAAAACATAGATGTAAATCTTTTTGTAGCAGAATTACAATCAACAAGAGGAAAAAAGATAAAGTCAACATCATTTGATGTTGCAAGAAACACCATCAAGAAAATGATAGCCTTGCCCTGGCACAGCGGCTCATGCCTGTAATCCCAGCACTTTGGGAGGCCGAGGTGGGCAGATCACAAGGTCAGGAGATCAAGACCATCCTGGCTAACACTGAAACTCTGTCTCTACTAAAAATACAAAAAAAAAAAAAAAAAATAGCCGGGCATGGTGGCAAGTGCCTGTAGTCCCAGCTACTCGGGAGGCTGAGGTAGGAGAATGCTTGAACCCAGGAGGTGGAGGTTGCAGTGAGCTGAGATTGTGCCACTGTACTCCATCCTGGGTGACAGAGCGAGACTCCATCTCAAAAAAAAAAAAAAAAAAGAGAAAGAAAAAGAGCTAGCCAAGTACAGTGGCTAACACCTGTAATCCCAGCACTTTTAGAACTCTGAGGTAGGAAGTTGCCTGAGCCCAGAAGTTCAAAACCAGCCTGGCCAAGATGGTGAGACTTCGTCTCTATAAAAAAATTGTAAAAATTAGCTGGGCGTGGTGGTGCATGTCAGTAGTCTCAGCTACTCAGAAGACTGAGGCAGGAGGATGTCTAGAGCCCAAGAATTTGAGGCAGTAGTAAACTATGATTGTACCACTGCTTTCCAGCCTGGGTGACAGTGAGACCCCCATCTCTTTAAAAAAAAAAAAAAAGATATGCAAATGGCCAATAAGCACTTGAAAAGATGCTCAATGTTTAGTCATCAGGAAAATGCAAATCAAAAACCACAAAGAAGCCAGGCATACACGTACACACCTGTAGTCCCAGCTACTCAGGCCACTGAGGTGGGAAAATTACTGAAAGTGCTGAGTTTAAGGCCTCAGTACACTATGATTGCACCTGTGAATAGTCATTGCATTCTAGCCTGGGCAACATAGGGAGACTCTGTCTCTCTCTCTCTCTCTCTCTTTTTTTTGTATTTGCCACCATGTTACCATGAGAGAGACTCTGCCTCTAAGGAACAACAACAACAACAACAAAAAAATAGGTAACATTTCACACCTACTACTAGGATGGCTATAAGGCCATAATCAGAAAGATGGACAATAGCAAGTTTTAGTGAGGATGTGGAGAAATAGAAACCCTTATATGTTTCTGGGAGGAATGTAACATGGTGCCATTATCAGTTTCTCAAAAGGTTAAACAGAGTTAACCAGCAATTCCACAGCTAGCTATAAGTTCAAAATTAATGAAACTGTGGATACACACGAAAACATACATGAATATTCATACATGAGTATTCATAACACCATTTTCCCTGATAGCTAAAAACTGGAAACAACCCAAATGTCCAACCAATGAATGGATAAATGTTCTTTGACAATAAAAAGATATGAAGTACTGATACATGTTACAACATGAATAAACCATAAAAGCACTATGATAAGTGAAAGAAGGCTCACAAAGAACCACATATTTTATCTTATTTTTCTAAAAATAAAAATTTATTAGGGATATTTTATTAACGGGTGGAGGAAAAAAGAAACACAAAATACTAGTAAGCAAGTAATTGGAGCAGTTTATAGAGTGGTGTTCCTAATGGCATGTAAACTTCTGGTCCAGAGAAGTGGTTTTTCAGTAACTTAGGGGAACATTGAAACTTGTCAGAAAGCTGGAATTCCTATCATAGCTTTGGGGCTAGAACTGCTAGTAATTTTCCAACATGGGATGTTCACATTCAAACCTTGAATAAATATTGAGTGCCAGACCAGTACATTAAGACACCTAGTAAGCTATTTAAGAGTTAGGAAGATGGGTGTGGTGGCTAATGCCTGTAATCCTAGCACTTTGGGAGGCCAAGGTAGGCGGATTGCCTGAGCTCATGAGTTTGAGACCACACTGGGCAGCATGGTGAAACTCCTTTACTAAAATACAAACAGTTAGCTGGGCATGGTGGCATGTACTTGTGGTTCTAGCTGTTCAAGAGGCTGAGACATGAGAATTGCTTGAACCTGGGAGGCAGAGGTTGCAGTGAGTGGAGATTGCGTCACTGCCCTCCAGCCTGGGTGACGGAGCATGGGTCTCAAAAAAAAAAAAAAAGGAATATATTGAGAATATGTGTGTAATTGTCTCTATAGCAGAATGGAAGCACTGCAGGCCGTAGTCCCAAGCCCAAATTGGACTTACATAGATGTTAGTCCACCAGTTCAAGGGAAGAGCCTCGAAATAATTCCCTTTAAAGAAAACAGGATTCTCCTTACCCCACAAAGCTTTTTCTGTCTTGCTCAAGCGTGGGCAGACCAGGGCTTGCTCATCTTGAGGCCCAGGATTCTGCCCACTTCATTCCAGAATATACTGGTTTGATATTTGAAATATCAATTTAAGCTCATGGGGGCTGGCAGCCTAGAAGTTTTTATGGGGCTGGCCAGCAGGGTAGAGATCCAGGAAATCGAGGTCAGAGTTGATGTTGTAGAGTGAAGTTAGCAAGGTGGGCTGGCAGGCTATCTTGAGGCAGGATGGCTAGTGAGGATGCCTTCAAACAGAAGAACCACATATTTTGATTCTACTTATATGAAGTGTCCAGAATGGGCAAATCTATAGAGACAGAAAGTAGATTGGTGGTTACCTAGGACTGGGAGTTAAGGGGAAAGTGGGAGTAACTGATGATGAGTACAGGGTTTCTTTCTGGAGTGATGAAATTTTTCTAAAATCTGGTTTTAGATAGTGGTAGTGGTTACACGATTATATGAATTTACTAAAAACCAATGAATTGGCCGGGTGTGGTGGCTCCTGCCTGTAATCCCAGCACTTTGGGAGGCCAAGGCAGGTGGGTTACCCTTAGGTCAGGAGTTCAAGAGCCTGGACAACATGGTGAAACCCTATCTCTACTAATAATACAAAAATTAACCAGGCATGGTGGCACATGCCTGTAATCTCAACTACTTGAACCTGGGAGGCAGAGTTTGCAGTGAGCAGAGATTGCACCACTGCACTCCAGCCTGGGTGACAAGAGGGAAACTCCATCTCAAAAAACAAACAAACAATGAATTGTATACTTTAAATGGGTGAAAGAACAGTATATGAATTATGGCTCAATAAAGCTGTTATAGTAAAACTAACTCAAGAAAAAATAGAAAATCTGAATAATCTATAACCAATCAATTTTTTAAATTATTCTATATTTAGAATTCTTTTCAAAAAGAAAACCACAAGGGTAGATGAGTTTAAAATTCTATCACATAGTGAAGTAAAATTTATAGTCTTATATAATTATGGAATATAGGGACTGTCATAATCTTGATACAAAATGTTGACAAGGTTAGTGCAAGAAAGACAGATTATAAACCAGTCTCATTCATGAACATAGGATGAAAAAATCTTAAGTAAAAGTTTTAGTAGGCCAGATCCAACAATGTATTAAAAAATACTATTCAGCTGCCCCATTGGCTTAATCCTAAAAACACAAGATTGGTTTAACATTAAAAAGTCAGTTAATGCTGACTTAAGCACAAAATTGAAGTGTTCTTTCACAAAACTATGTATCTTGTTCAAAGATTTGTGCCATCTGGTTTATTTCTGTCACTTTATGGAATTAACTTCATGTGTTACTAGAAGTTAATAGAAGTTACTAGAAGTTACCATATCGCCCAAGGACTTAGAAATACACTGAAGTATTTTGATAAGGAAGATAGTAATATAAGCATAAATTTAAAATACTGCAAGACTTGTTTAAAAGGGAATGATGCTATTGTTCCATTACTTGTCAGTTGTATTTTATTTATCTGTTTGTTATTTTAGACATGGGGTGTCACTCTGTCACCCAGACTGGAGTACAGTGATGCAATCATAGCTCACTATAGCCTCGAATTACTAGGCTCAAGGGATCCTCTCACCTCAGCTTCCAGAGGAGCTGGGACTACAGGAGTGTGCCACCATGCCCAGCTGACTTTTAAAAATCTTTTGATTTTTAATTGTTTTGTAGAGACAGAGTCTTACCATCTTGCCCAGGCTGGTCTTGAACTCCTGGGCTCAATCAATCCTCCCACCTTGGCCTTCCAAAGTGTTGAAATTACAGGTATGAGCTACCACATCTGGCTGTAAATTGTATTTATTTATTATTTTTCCTTTAAAAAAATTTTCCAGCCCTGTAAATTAATTTAGTAGATCTCTATCTTCTATTTTTCCTTTAAAAATTTTTTTTCAGCCCTATAAATTAATTTAATAGATCTTTAGCTTCTGCTTTCTCCTTGTATATTTCTGTTAGAATTTGTGTGTCTCTTTTATAATTGTGGATACTTGTTTATCTCACCAAGAGACCCAGGTTTTTAAGAGAGAGAAAAAAAAAAAACATATAGGTGAGGTGATTGGCATAATCAATACAGTACAAGCTTTGGAGTTTGATAGGCTTAAGGTTTATTTTGGCTCTACCACTGGGGTAATGTGGTCTTGGGGGACCACTTAACCTCTCTGACTTCCCATTATTTATGATCCTTGTAATTTATGATCCTTGTAATAAAAGGGACAGTAATTTCTTGCTCAGACCCCTTTCTCAGACAGCCTGCACAGTCCACGTCTCCAGAAGGATAGCCCACATATCTTTTATCATCACTTCCTCTGGCCGCAGCTGTGCTGGAAGTGCAACTGACCTCAATATTGGGGGATCTAATATCTCTCCCAGATGTTTGGAATTTGGACACAGAAGCCAAATCAGTTCATCTGCAGAACTGAACTACATGGTCAGCCACAGCAGAGGGAAGCTAAAGTGGGGAAGGAGAGAGATCATCACTGAGCAGAGAAAACCTATCTAGTGAAGTTGGAAAAGTGGGGAAAAAATTAAAAGCAAACTGAAAAATTGTCACCCCCAATATTACTGCAGCTGTTTTTGTGGCTCTAATAACAAAAAACCTAGAAAAAGAAGGATGAAGAGTTGGCATTCTTATTCTTGGAGCAGATTAATGGCAAATGAAACATTTTGCCCAAGATTGGAACTGGTCCCTCAAAAAGAGTGTTCCTCTCTGAAGACTGGATTGGAATTGATATAGATGGTGTTTCCAAAGAGGGAGGAGTATTAATGTGGTTTGGTGAGATAGAGACTCTATATGACATCATCTCCCCCAAATATGAAATGTTATAGCAGCTGATTAAAAATAGTAGCTGGGTGTAGCTAAAATATATGAAGAACTCTCAAACTCAACATTAAAAAACAAAACCAAAATATAATCCAATTAGAAACTAAGGAAAAGACATGCACATTCAGTAAAAGGTTATACAGGTGGCAAATAAACACATAAAAAGATGTTCAATATCACTAGCCATTACAGAAATACGAATTAAATCTGCAGTGAGATACTACTACAGGTCTTTCAGAAAAGCCAAAATGAAAAATCCTGATGATACCAAATGCTGTTGATACAAGTGAGGATGCAGAAAAACTGGATTGCTTGTATACAGCTGGTAGGAGCGTAAAACTGTACAACCTCTCTAGGAAAGAGTCTGGCAGTTTCTTTCAAAACTAGAATGCATTTAACATACAAACCAGCAATTGCCCTCTTGGGCATTTATCCCAGAGAAATGAAAACTTATTTTTCCACAGGGACTTGTTCATGACTGTTCATAGCAGCTTTATTTGTAATAGTACCAAACTGGAAACTACCCAAATATCCCTCAATGTGTTAATGGTTAAACAAACTATGGTACATTATACTACTCAGCAATGAAAAGGAATAAAGTATTGATACACTCAGCAACTTGGATCAACCTCAAAGACATTATGCTGAGTGAAAAAAGCCAATCTCAAAGGAATATAAATTACACAATTTCATTCATATAACATTTATTAAACAACATAATCATAGAGATGAAGAACAGAGGACTGGTTATGAAAGTTAAAGATGAAGGCCAGGCATAGTGGCTCACACCTGTAATCCCAGCACTTTGGGAGGCCAGTGTGAGCCCAGGAGTTTGAGACCAACCTGGACACATAATGAGACCTCATCTCTACCAAAAATTGAAAAATTAGCCAGGTGTTATGGCACATATCTGTAATCCCAGCTTCTTCGGAGGCTGAGGTGGGAGGATTGCTTGAGCTCGGGAAGTGAGGCTACAGTGAGCCCTAATCGTGCTACTGCATTCCAGCCTGGACAACAGAGTGTTTCTATTAAAAATATTTTTCTTTCTTTTTTCTTGACATGGAGTCTCACTCTGTCACCCAGGCTGGAGTGCAGTGGTGCGATCTTGGCTCACTACAACCTCCACCTCCCAGTTTTGGGTGATTCTCCTACCTTGGCCTCCCAATAGCTGGGATTATAAGTGTGAGCCGCCATGCCTGGCTAAGTTTTGTATTTTTAGTAGAAATGGGGGTTCACCATGTCAGCCAGGCTGGTTTTGAACTTCTGACTTCAAGGTAGGCCACCTACCTTGACTCTCAAAGTGCTGGGATTACAGGTGTGAGCCACTGTGCTTGGCCAATTTTTTTTAAGGTAAAAAAGTAAAAGGTGAAGAAGGAACTGACGTGGCTATAAAAGAATGGCAAGAGAGAGACTTGTGGTGATGGTACAGTTGAGTATCTTGATTATGATGGAGTTTCACAAGGCTATACATGTTATAAAATTGCATAGAAAGGCTGGGCCCGGTGGCTCACGCTTATAATCCCAGCACTTTGGGAGGCCGAGGCAGGTGGATCACGAGGTCAAGAGATGTGAACAACATGTCACCATCCTGGTCAACATGGTGAAACCCTGTCTCTACTAAAAAAAAAAATACAAAAATTAGCTGGGCATGGTGGCGCGCACCTGTAGTCCTAGCTACTCGGGAGGCTGAGGCACGAGAATTGCTTGAACCCAGGAGGCAGAGGTTGCGGTGAGCCGAGATCGCGCCATTGCACTCCAGCCTGGGTAACAAGAGCGAAACTCCGTCTCAAAAAAAAAAAAAAATTGCATAGATCTACCCACCCCCAACACACAAATGAGTCTATATTGGTAAAATCTGAATAAGTTCTATGGATTGTACCAATGTCAATTTCTTGGTTTTGATATTGTTTTTAATATTGTTATTGGCATTGAACTGCAGTTCAGTAAGATATTAACATTGGGAGAAAATGGGAGAAGGGAAGATGGTAATGGGATATTCTACAACTGGCAGTGAAAAACCCTAATGTGTCTGGCCAGCAGTGGCTCACACCTGTAATCCCAGCACTTTGGGAGCCAAGACGGGTGGATTGCTTGAGTCCAGGAGTTTGAGACCAGCTTGAACATCATGGCAAAACGCCCTCTCTACAAAAAGTACAAAAATTAGCTGGGTGTGGTGGTGTGTACCCGCCTCTACTGAAAATACAAAAATTAGCCGGGCATGGTGGTGGGCAGCTGTAATCCAGCTACTTGAGAGGATGATGCAGGAGAATCACTTGAATCTGGGAGGCGGAGGTTGCAGTGAGTCAGGATCATACCATTGCACTTGAGATTCCATCTCAAACAAACAAAAATTAGAAGTGCTCTAAAATGAAAATTAAAAAACTAAAATTGGTTTTGGTGGAGCCTGATGGTTAATGATGAGCTTTTGCTGATTTGTTTCAGATAAGGTAACAGAAACACATTGCTGGTTGTCCACCTAATAGCTATTCTTCTGTTCTTACTTAGTTTAATGGAAGCCTCCTTTTGTTTCCTAACAACAAAGTAATTGACATAAGTCAATTATGGCAATCCCATTCCTTCTTGCCAGTGATTGGTCTATAGGTGACAGTGTTCTAGCCAATGAAATAAGGAGAAATTAGGGGCTTCTAAGAAGATTTTTCTTGCTTGCTAACCTAGAAAGACAAGTATGAAAAGGAAGTACTTTTTTCTCTTCTCCTTCTCCTTCCTTCCCTCCTTCCTTCCTCCCTCCCTCCCTCCCTCCCTTCCTTCCTTCCCTCCCTCTTTTCTTTTTTCTTTTCTTTTTCCGTTTTTTTTTTTTTTTTTTTTTTTTTCGGTCAGGGCCTCACTCTGTTGCCCAGGCTGCTGGCGTGTGGTGGCATGATCCTAGCTCACTGCAGCCTCAAACTCCTGGCTTCAAGTAATCTTCCTGCCTCGGCCTCTCACAGTGCTGGGATTAAAGGTGTGAGCCACCACTCCCAGCAGAAGAAGTGCTTTTGACCTTACTTTCCCTGCTGTATTTGAACCCTTTATTTTCAGAGCTCTAGATGTCATCTGCACCAATGTAGAAACATTGACAACAGCCTGAGAATGACTAAGGAGAAAGTTGGTAAGTGCTTGAGTCCATGCCCACAATACTGCCTCCAGACTTGTGGTGAAGTGAAACAGTAAATGTAGTGTTTAAGCCAGTGGTTCTCAGCCTTGGCTGCACAAGAGAATCACTCTTAATGCCCAGGCCACACCCCATGCCAATGAAATCAGATCTCACCAGGTGGGAGCCAGGCCTCCTGGGTGATTCTGACATGCAGTCAATTTTAAGAACCACTGGTTTAAGCTGCTTTTAGTTGGGCATTATGTTTCTGGCAGAAAAAGAAACATATACACACACACACACACACACACACACACACACACACACACATATATGTTATATATATATAAATGTGTGTGTGTGTGTGTCTCCATGGTAGTGTCTGATTGAAAACATATTTATTTTCAGCCAGATAAAACTCAGAGCCCCCAAACAGTGAAAAGATCAGAATCCGTTTGTTTTCTCATCAGCTTTGGCTCATCCATCTGTGAAACATTCATAACATTGCAGTTAATTTCTACAAATACTTGGATGACTGGCTGGGACAAATGTACAGTAGCAGTTGTGGTGCTAAAAATAAAAATATAGCCAGAACAACAAAGTGTTATATGTAAATTCTCAGTGTTGCAAAGAAAAATCAGTACTGGCACAAAGGATTTTTCAGCAAAGCAATTTCTTTTACTTTCTATAGAAAGGGTACCCATGTTAGCAATTTTGCCGTGAGAGTACCCATCTGGGTTGCCAATTTGTTGGAAACAGTTGCTCACTGCCTCAAAGAAAAATTGGTACTGAGACAAAGGATCTTTTAGCAATGCAACTTTTACTTCCTGGACTGCAGGAAGGGTACCCTCACTAGCCATTTTGTCACGAGAGTACAATGAGCAAAGGAAGGCAGACATATTTATCCCTTATGCATTTGGGGTCATCCTTACTGCTGTGTCTGATCTCTGTTGGCTGCAGCTAGACCTCACAATCTAAACTAAATCCCGATTGGCTAGCAACTGAAAACTTGTTTAAACAGGTAAAAGCAATGGAGAACAAAAAGGAAGTCCAAATAAGGAAGAGGCATAGGCTGTGAGCTGGGACATGCCTGTGAGCACATCCAGCACAGATATTTTGGTTAAAATACAAAGACATAGAATGTACTACATGCCTATCAGTATGGTATGTCTGTTACATAGGATTGGGCTTAACAAAGTTATTAGTACACTTATGATTTATTCTTTAACAAGAAAGGAAACTTTAAAGAGGAATTTTTCTACTTCCCACACAAAGAAACATGGTTTTGTGGCTGGGCACGGTGGCTCACGCCTGTAATCCCAGCTTTGGGAGGTAGAGGCTGGAGGATCACAAGGTCAGGAGATCGAGACCATTCTGGCTAACATGGTGAAAACCCGTCTATACTAAAAATACAAAACATTAGCGAGTCATGCTGGCACATGCCTCTAGTCCCAGCCACTCAGGAGGCTGAGGCAGGAGAATGGCTCGAACCCAGGAGGCAGAGGTTGCAGTGAGCCAAGATGGCACCATTGCACTCCCGCCTGGCAACAGAGTGAGACTCCATCTCAAAAAAAAAAACAGAAGGAAGCATTGTTTTGCACCTCTCTGCTGAACTGTTCCATTACATTTGTCGTTATTGTAATTTCCAGTTTGCTTTTTTAATGCTGGTATTTCTGAGTGGTGGCCACTGGTCTGGTCTTACAGGCAGCAGCATTTCTGAGTTTTCCAGGTGTAATGTAATCCATTAAAGAGCATCAGGAGACTCCTGCATCCACATGAGGAATTGTTCCATTAAGATCATAAGCATCTGTCGTCCCCTCTCACGTCTGTGTTTTTATTGAGAGGAGAGCTGCAAAATACAAACAAGCAAGCTAACAAAACAAAACCAGAACAGGGCTTGGTAAAACCTTCTATTGCTCCAGTGTTTTAAGACCTGTCTCTGAAAACTGGCAGATCACTTGCTGAATCCTGACCACACAAAAATTTTTCCTCGCTTCTCTAGAGATGTCATTAAATAACATAAATGAAATGAAAATAAGAAGGAAATAAATCACAAAGTCAATGATTAATGATGAAGTGAAAGGCATGGGGATATCCATGCATGAGAGGATTCAACAAATTTAGGAAAACAAGAGAAGGAAAAAAGGAAGGGAGAGAGGGAGGGAGGGAGAGGAGAGAGAGAGAGAGAAGGAAGGAAGGAAGGAAGGGGAAAGGGAGGGGAGGGGAGGGGAGGGAAGAAGAGGGAGGGAGGAAGGGAGGGAGAGAGGCAAGCAAGCTGACAAGACCCTGTCTCTACAAAGTTAAAAAATTAAGCCGGGCACGGTAGCTCACACCTGTAATCCCAGCTCTTTGGGAGGCTGAAGTGGGCGGATCACCTGAGGTCAGGAGTTCGAGACCAGCCTGACCAATACGGTGAAACCCCATCTTAAAAAAAAAAAAAAAATTAGCTGGGTATGGTGGCATGTGCCTGTAGTTCCAGCTACTCAGAAGGCTGAGGTAGGAGGATCACTTGAACCTGTGCCATTACACTCTAGCCTGGGTGACAAAGTGAGACTCCATCAAAAAAAAAAAAAAAAAGGAAAAGAAAAGAACTCCAAAAACATGAAGAATGATCAAGGGGTCTAGTGGAGGTCGAATCCCCGTTTCAGTTTCATTCCAGGAACATTCTCCACTGAGTGACACGTGATCACGACCCTGGCCACGATCCAGGGGAGAAGGAATCCTGGTATGCCACTTGCTCTGCAGTGACCTGGGGGCACATAGTCACGGAAAGGTAAATTCTCCCTATTAGTATTCTTCTTTGTTGAGTGAACAGATTATGGAAATTTGAATGGTGGTTACAGAACAGAATGAAATGTTATAAATTTTTGATAATGTAAAAATAGGGGGGCTGTCTTTAGAAGGGACGAGGGTAAGGAATTAGTAACCTAATGTCCTCTGCTTACAAAGTGAGAGGTCAGTTCGCTTTCTAGGGTGGCTGGGAAAAAATTTGAGATTTAAGCATGTTGATTGAAGATACAGAGATGACCAGTAGAAGAACTAGGAATAGTGATGTCACTATGGGGGAGAGGGGTAGATGAGTTAAATTCTTGTCTTTCATAGCAGTAAGTTGAAAGTAAATGTCTGAAGCTAATTAGTAAGAAATAGCAGTTGATTGCTTAGAGAGTTGGCAAAAAAAAAAAAAAGAAAAGAAAAGAAAAGAAATAGTAGTTGAGGTCAGGCACAGTGGCTCATGCCTGTAATCCCAGCACGTTGGGAGGCTGAGGCAGGTGGGTCACCTGAGTTCAGGAGTTGAGGCCAGCCTGGCCATCATGGTGAAACCCTGTCTCTACCAAAAAATTCAAAAAATTAGCTGGGTGTGGTGGCATGTGCCTGTGGTCCCAGCTATGTGAGAGGCTGAGGTGGGAGAATCACTTCAACCGGAAGGTGGAGGTTGCGGTAAACTGAGATTGCTCCACTGCACTCCAGCCTGGGTGACAGAGGGAGATCCGTCTCAAAAAACAGAAATAGCAGTTGAAACACATCATTTAAAGATGTGGTGGTCACTACTGGAAGAATCAAAACACAGAGCATTGGTTAAAAGATACTGCCTCTCAGGAGTAGAGCTGAGGGTGGAGCTGTGGCTTTCCATTATAAGCTTTTTTTTTTCTCCCCCTGACAGGGCCTTGCTCTGTTGCCTAGGCTGGAGTACAGTGGTGTGACCTCCTGGGCTCAAGCAATCCTCCTACCTCAGCCTCCCAAGTAGCTGGGACCACAGGCATGTGCCACCATGCCTGGCTATTTGTGTGTGTGTGTATGTGTGTGTTTTTTGTAGAGATGAAGTTTCACCATGTTGCCCAGGCTGGTCTTGAACTCCTGACCTCAAGCAACTTGCCCGCCATGGCCTCTCAGAGTGATTGGATTACAGGTGCGAGCTACTGCACCCAGCCTAGGTCATCTTGTTCTATTTGATTTTTTAAAACTATATGTTTGTATCACTTGGTTGATACTTGTGCAGTACGTGGCACATTTGTAATTAACCAGAGATGGGCAACATAGTGAGATGCATCTCTTACAAATAATTTAAAAATTAGCTGGATCTGATGGCAAACACCTATTGTCCCAACTACTCAGGAGGCTGAAAAGAGACGATCACTTGAACTTGGGCGGTCTAGGCTGCAGTGAGCTGAAATTTTGCCACTGAAGTTCAACCTGGGTGACAGGGCAAGACCCTGCCTCAAGAAACAAAAAGCAAAAGTGTGTATCTATACACATATAAATACATATATATTTTAAAGCTTATGCGGGGCTGTAAATTATAGGAAACAAGGACAGTAGGAAGCACCCCAGCTCACATGAAGAAATGGCTGTAAAGAAAACATGTTGAGGTCAGGCGTGGTTGCTCACACCTGTAATCCCAGCACTTTGGGAGGCTGAGGTGGGCGGATCATGAGGTCAAGAGATTGAGACCATCCTGGCCAACATGGTGAAACCCCATCTATACTAAAAAATATAAAAATTAGCTGGGTGTAGTGGCTTGTGCCTGTAGTCCCAGCTAGTCGGGAGGCTGAGGCAGGAGAATTGCTTGAACTCGGGAGGCGGAGGTTACAGTGAGCTGAGATCACGCCATTGTACTCCAGCCTGGCGCCTGGTGACAGAGCGAGACTCTGTCTCCAAAAAAAAAAAGAAAACATGTTGAACTTGTATACAGTATTGGTTGACTCAAGGCAATGAGAGAGCAAATGATGAAGCAGGAATTAATATTTAGGGGGTCTGGTTAAAGGGCATACGGGAATTATTTCTTTGACTGTTTTTGCAGATTTCTTTAAATCTGAAATTATAAAATAGAATTTATAACAAACCTGGAAAATCTAGTAGTATTTCTTTCCCTTCTCACTAGGCATTTGAGCATGTTTGAAAAACAGTTTGCAGTGAATTAGAAATGTGGGATTCATTATAAAATTTTGCTTGGAATAATATTTAGACATTTAAGGGTTAAAGGAAAATTACATGTCCTGCTCTTTGTAGAAAACCAGCTGTGTGTCATCTGATAGAGTTTGCAAGATGTGCTGGGCTATTGAGAGGTGCAGGCCAGCCACGCTTGCCTGAAGGCACTGAGCTGACCGAGGCAGGGGAAGAGAGCTGCTGTGTTGTCTGGCCGTGGCTCTGTCAGAGAGAGAGGCTGGCAGGCTCTGACAAAGGCAAGCTTAGCACCGCTGAATCCAGAGATAACACTTTCCGTGGATTGTACATGACTTATTTTTCTTTTCTTTTTTTAATATATAGAGAGGGTTTCACCATGTTCCCCAGGCTGATCTCAAACTCCTGAGCTCTAGTGATCCCCCCACCTTGGCTTCCCAAAGTGCTGGGATTGTAGGCATGAGCTACTGTACCCAGTCAACTTATATTTCTTTAGCTGCCCCCTACACATTGCCTCCCATTTGATAACTGGTAGTAAAAGTCCAGTGCTTTCTTTTTCATTTGTTTTGACAGGAAATGATTCTTGTTTAAAGCATACATTTCCTGTGTTCCTTTATTGATTGCTCAGCATGTGACAGGAACTGATCTCAGGTCTGTCTGAACTGGGTTCCATTATTACCCCACTTTACAGATAAAGAGGCTGAGTTAAGAGAGGCTAAGTAACTTTCCTAGGGTCACATGCTTGTGATATCTCTGAACTTTAGATTTTTAAGTAAAGAATAGTATCTTTAAAACAGAGTAATTTGTTTATCTATAACTGGTACAACTTTAAGACCCTGACAAAGGTCATCTTAGTTATTGTCCTTGAGTGATAGCTAATGATGAAGACTCTTGTTGTTAATAAGAGATTTTAATGAGAAGCTCTTTTTGTAAACTATGAACATTTTGTTGTAACACAGAAAAATCCATATAGTGCTAATAATAACAATAAAAGAAAAAAGGAGGTTACCAATGAAATGTAAAAATGTAAAATAAGGCCAGGCATGGTGGCTCATGCCTGTAATCCCACCGTTTTGGGAAGCTGAGGTGGGCAGATCGCTTGAGCCCAGGAGTGGGAGAGGAGCCTGGGCAATATAGTGAGACCCCGTCTCTAAAAAAATAAAAAATTAGCTGGGTGTGGGGGCATGCACTGTGGTCTCAGCTACTCAGAAGGCTGAGGTGGGAGGATTGCTTGAGCCTGGGAGGTCAAGGCTTCTTCAGTGAGCAGTGATTGTGTCACTGCACTCCAGCCTGAGTAACAAAAAGAGACCCTGTCTCAAAAAAAAAAAAATGCAAAATAAAATATAACCATACATAGGAAAACTGATTTTTAAAAATGCAGCAAAATGATTATAACATTTTAATCCAATTTAAAGTGTGTCATTATTTTTCTAATTAAAAACATTCTATTATTGTTAAACGTGATAAACTTGCTTAGCAATCACAAAAAACCCACTTAATGAATATCAGAGTGAATGTCATGCCTGTGGGGATTCAAACAACATAATTTTTTTTTTTAAATCAGGCTTGGAAGGATAAAGATAATTTAAAATAAATAATATTTACACTTAAAACGAAAAATTCATACACTATTTGCTAAAAGGTTTGGCAATAACTTGTCTGTCGTTTTGCCTTAAAGGTGCTTGCCAGCCTGCTCTCAGTGGGAAGAAAGAAAATGTCAGGTTAGACCCTTGTGCGGGAAAATCGGATTATTTCCTAGGTCTCTCTCCTGATTATTAGCAGTGATTGTTGAGTAAGGACTACTCCTTTCTCACAGGATCAGAAAACCCTGGAGATAAATCTGTTCTTCTGCTCTGTTTTCAAGGCACAAAAACCCCCACCCAACAGCCTTCAAAGAAAATGTGGCAGCCTCAGCTAATGGCTCTTTGCTTAGTATTATAAAATCCCAAGAGAAAGGCAGTGTATAAACCTAACATTTGCTCATTTCCCTTAAGCAGGCATAATACTAATATTTATGGAGGTCTGCAAAGAGCCACTTGATAGAAAAGCCAGGTGACTATAAATGACAGAGGAAATTCACCTGAATTGGTTCAAGATGTGTGTTGCTGGGAAACTATGTCCAGAGGCAAATAATCATATTGATTCTAGGAAAATGGTGACACTAAGTAAGTGAACAGACAGGTGCAACCACACAAACGCCATTTAGCCTTTGTATTTTTCCTTAGGTGAAAGGCTTGTTCTTGTTTTGTATTAAAGCTGATGGCAGATTTTGAGAAAAAAGAATAAGGGATGATTATTTGCTATGATCAACATAATATTATTATTACATACATGTATTTAGTATTTACCAAGGCCTTTTGCATACTTTCTTTTTTTTTTTTTTTTTTTTTTTTTGAGACTGAGTCTCGCTGTCGCCCAGACTGGAGTGCAGTGGCATGATCCCAGCTCACTGCAGCCTCCGCTTTCTGGGTTCAAGTGTTTCTTGTGCTTCAGCCTCCTGAGTAACTGGGATTACAGGCGTGCACCACCATGCCTAGCTAATTTTTGTATTTTTAGTAGAGACGGAGTTTCCCCATGATGGCCAGGCAAGTCTTGATCTCCTGACCTCAAATGATCCGCCCTCTTCGGCCTCCCAAAGTGCTGGGATTACAGTTGTAGCCACAGCGCCAGGCCTGCATCTATTATTTCTTATTTTTTAAAACAACTTTTTCCTTCTTGCAAGTGAGGAAATTGCAGCCCAGAGAGGTTAAGGATTTCCCCAAAGTCTCACAGTGAAGGGCAGAGCTAGGATTTGGAAGCTATGTCTGTCAGACTTCGGCCTGGGCTCTTGTTACCACAGCTGCCACGTGATCATTTCCTTGTGGTCAGAGGAAAATATTCAAATAAAATAAATGGCTGGGGATGATCACTTTTGCCTGTAGTCACAGCACTTTGGAGGCTGAGTTGGGAGGCTCCCTTGAGGCCAGGAGTTTGAGACCAGCCCTGGGCCACATGGTAAGACCCTGTCTCTATAAAATATTAAATTAAAATAAATAACAAGGAATTTATTTGTGAACAGAAGGATGCCGAACATGGCCTTAGATTCCATTTGTGGGAATTGGATTTTTGTTTGCCAGTGAAAACATTGTCTGGTGTTTTCCTAATACATAATGGGAAAAAAATATTTGGGGTCCCAATTAGATTTCAAGTGTGTGGAGAGCAGGACCATGTCTCTGTTGCATCTGTGATGCCTATTGTAAAACAGGAGCAAATGGGTATAACAAGTTTCCAGATTTGGAGCCAGCAGGCTGTCACTTGTTAACTGTAATGATGATGGGGAGTCACTTAAGCAGTCTGAGCTTCATTTATATATATGTGAGGAACATGGCACCCATGTTGCAGATATGTTTAAGGGGTCTGAATTTTATTCCACAATCCTGGGGGAAAGACTGACATTATTTTTCTAAATCAAATTTAACCTGACCCTGTATGTCAGGGTGGGGCAATTTTTCCTTTGACAACAACACCAGAATGAGGAGTTGGGGGGCTGCTTTTGGGATGTATGGAAAACAGAGAAAGATCTTTGCTATTTGGTCCATCCGATCGCCACTGAGATGCTCCTTGTCTAAGTGTTTCTTAGAGTTGTCTTCTCCCTAAGGCATGCATTTCCATCCCTCCTTTGAAGCTCAGATTCTATTCTGTCTCACAGCTGCTCCCAAGGTCATGGCTCTGGGTGGTCAATTCTCTGGTGGCCAGGAATAGCACCGCTTGGGATTGGGGCAAGAGCTTCTACCACCCAAGGAAATTCCCTCTAAATCCCTCTTCCTCAGTCCAGGGCAAGGTTTCTTAATGTATAGTTGGCCTGGTATGACTGTAGCATGTCATGGTTTCAGAGATTTATTGAGAGACAGACTTTTTTAAAAGTTCAAGAGTTATGTATTTAATGTGCATTAACAACTTGAGCTAATATATTAAGTCCATGATCTATAGCTTCCTTTAAAAATAACTTTAATGTAAAATGTCAATGTAATGTGAAAAAATAATATTCCATAATATTACCATCAGTAATAGCAGATACTGCAAAAATCTTGAAGAACTACGGGAGTTTCTGAAGTCTGGGAAACATTTGGGCACAGTGCTGTCCCACAGAAATATCACATGACACCGGACAAGGTGGCTTAATCTGTAATTCCAGCACTTTGGGAAGCCTAGGTGGGCAGATCACCTGAGGTCGGGAGTTTGAGACCAGCCTGACCAACATGGTGAAACACTGTCTGTACTAAAAATACAAAAAATTAGCCAAGCATGGTGTTGCATGCCTGTAATCCCAGCTACTTGGGAGGATGAGGCAGGAGAATTGCTTGAACCCAGAAGGTGGAGGTTGCAGTGAGCTGAGATCTCGCGACTGCACTCCAGCCTATCTCAAGAAAAAAAAAAAAAGAAATGTCACATGAAACATAAACGCAGACCACTTACGGGTATGTAATTTAAAATTGTCTGTTAGTCACATAAAAAAGAAATAGGTGACATTAATTTTGATAATACATTTTTTAAACACAGTATATCAAAAATATTATCATTTAATATGTAATCAATATAAAAATTATCTGAGATATTTTACATTCTTTTTTCTTTTCTTTCTTTCGTCTTTTGTTTTTTTTTTTTGAGATGGAGTTTCACTCTTGTTGCCTGGGCTGGAGTGCAATGGCGTGATCTCGCCTCATTGCAACCCCCACCTCCCAGGTTCAAGTGATTCTCCTGCCTCAGCCTCCTGTTACAGGCATGTGCCACCACGCCTGGCTAATTTTGTATTTCTGGTAGAGAAGAGGTTTCTCCATGTTGGTCAGGCTGGTGTTGAACTCCCAACCTCAAGTGATCCATCCGCCCTGGCCTCCCAAAGTTTTTGGATTACAGGCATGAGTCATTGTGCCCGGCCAAAAACCCATTTCTTGACAAAAGAATTGGTCTTGCCTCCCATTTCAGTCATGTAGCCATGCATGAATATTGTTTATTGCTAGAATGAGAAAATATTCATAATCAATTCTACTCCAATTTTTGTTTTTAAAGATAAAAGTACTAGGCCGGGTGTGGTGGCTCACGCCTGTAATCCCAGCACTTTGGAAGGCTGAGGTGAGCGGATCACCTGAGGTTGGGAGTTCGAGATCAGCCTGACCAACATGGAGAAACCCCATCTCTAAAAAAAAAAAAAAATAGATGAAAGTACTGAATAGATGGGAATAGCAGGAGTTTTGTTTTAATGACTCAATTTTTTACCTGGGTTCTATGAAAAATTATATGTATGTGTGAAAATTATATAATATATTAAAAATTATCTTAAATGATCTATTAGCTGACAATATGATTAGGTCCTCTTTCAGTTTTGATGAAAGCAAAGAATTGAGAGCCGAGCTGCTTGACCTGCAGATTTACTCAGTCATTATTATTATTGTTACTCCCTGTGCAAACAGTAACATTCTGAACTGCTACTTTGGCAGGATGCCTGGGGCAGTGTATCATAGAAAGATATGGGATGCCTGAGGCAGATGACTTTCTTTTGGTAAAGACAGAGCAGGGCAATTGTGAAAAGAGAGATGGAAGAGATTTGCCACAAGCCAATCTCTCTGGACAAAAGTATAGGTGGACATTGATGTTATGGAAATTGGTGGACACCCGCTGGAATTTGGCTTGATGCTGGGGTCTTGGAACAAGGCAATAGGGAGTAGGACAACTGTGTGAAAGAAAGAAAGTTCCAGGTGAGCATCTGGGCTCCTGGTTGTCAATCCTATGTCTCCCAGAGCCAATCAGAGGTTAGAAGGGAGCTCTGGAAAGAGACATTGCTGTTCAATTGACCCTCCTTTATTCCCCTGGGGGCTACTGTGATTGGTTGGTCCAGGTGGGGCTTTGGAGGGCAGCTTTGACTGAAAAAATTACTGATATTTTGCAAGTAAAAACCAGTTTCTTCCTCTTCAAAATGGAAGTAACAACGCTTACCTTCCAAGGGCTTTAGGAACTTCCTAGACGCCATGAATATAAATGCAATTTCCCAATAGTTTCCTGTTAATTTATCTTTTCCTTCTCCCCATGATTCTCTTTTCTTTTTTTCCTTCCCTTTCCACTTCTCCCTCCCCTCCTCCTCCCCTCCCTTCTCCCCTCCCCTCCCCTCTACTTTCCCTTCCTTTTCTTTCTTGTTGGGGCCAGGCAGGTGGGTGGCTCACACCTGTAATCCTGGTTCTTTCCAGAGGTTGGAGGTCAAGGTGGGTGGATCACCTGAGGTCTGGAGTTTGAGACCAGCTTGGCCAACATGGTGAAACCCTGTCTCTACTAAAAATACAAAATTGTCCAGTCATTGTGGTGGGTGCCTGTAATCCCGGCTACTTGGGAGACTGAAGCAGAAGAATCACTTGAACCCAGGAAGCAAATGTCGTAGTGAGCCAAGATCGCACGCCATTGCACTACAGCTTGGGTGAGAGTGAAACTCCGTCTCACACACACATACATGCACACACACGCACACACACACACACACACACACGCAAAATTAAGTTGGACAGCTGATGCCGATCTGTTCCTTTCAGCTGATAACAAAGATCAGATCCTGCTTTTACCCTAGGGTGTAAACTAAGCCCCATTAAGATAATCTTCAGAGCTTCTTTAAAGATGTGTTTTTGCTCCTTGATAACTGTCTACTTTTATTTTCAATAGGTAAGGTTTCAGTTTCCTCTTGACACATTAGAAAGAGTCAGTCTGAGAAGCTTGGATGGGAAGGTAAGGATAGTTAAGAGTCAAAGGTTTGGGTTTCTGCCGTGCGGAGATCACACTGACCTGGCAGCAGGATGGGGAGGACCAGACCCAGGACATGGAGCTCATGGAGACCAGGCCTGTAGGGGATGGAACCTTCCAGAGTGGGCGGCTATGGTGTGCCTTCTGGAGAGGAGCAGAGATGTATGTGCTATGTGCAGCATGAGGGGCTACACCCTGAGATGGGAGCCGTCTTCCCAGCCCACTGTCCCCATCGTGGGGATCACTGCTGGCCTGTTGTCCTTGGAGCTGTAGTCACTGGAGTCATGGTCGCTGATGCGACGTGGAGGAAGAATAGCTCAGATAGAAAAGGAGGAGGCTACTCAGGCTGCAAACAATGACAGTGCCCAGGGCTCTGATGTGTCTCACATCACCTTGTAAAGTGTGAGACAGCTGCCTTATGTGGGACTGAGAGGCAAGATTTATTCACATTTTCTCTTTATGACTTCAAGAACGCTGACTTCTCTTTATGCAAAGGCATCTGAATGTGTCTGTGTCCCTATAGGCATAGTGTGAGGAGGTGGAGAGACCAGCCCAGCCCCGTGTCCACCGTGAACCCCTTCCCCATGCTGACCTGCATTCCTTCCCATCACCTTTCCAGAGATGTGGGGCTGGGATGTCTCCATCTCTGTCTCAACTTTATGTGCACTGAGCTGTAACTTCTTACTTTCCTATCAAAGTTAGAATCTGAGTATTAAAAAAAAAAAAAAAAGAGTCAAAGGTAAATATGTTTCTGGGTATTCTCTACCCCATTTTGTGGAATCCTCCAGTTACTAACATCCAAATAAATACACACTGAAATCGATAAAATCCTATACCTAAATTGATTGGAAGTCTGGAACAATTAAAAAAAAAAAAACAAAAAAAACCAGAATTTCATTGTAAATGCCTTCTTCCATGATTTGCAAGAAACAGGGCCAGTAGTCACGATTGGATGAGAGCAACAGGGTTTTGTGTGCCCCAGCTTTTCACTGGGAAAATTACATAGTGGGAACCTGATTTTAATCTAAAATGGACACATGCAGACCTAAACGGTGGGTGGATCACAGACTAGAGATAAAGATTTCAGGGCATCTCCAATGGGTCACCAGAACTAGGAGGGCTACATAACAGCAAAATGGAGACTGTTCTCTGTGCCCTCAGATGTGAATTTCCCAGCTTCCAGTTACACCCTTCTCTGATGCTAATAACAGTACTCAAATTTTCATGTGGGCTGTTAATGACATGGTATGGAAGCACAAACTATTGGAAGTTTTAAAATTGGATTTCATTCTTTTTTATTATTATTACATAAAAAGAAATAAAGAAACCTTTTTCTTTTAGAGACAGGGTCTCACTATGTTGCCCAGGCTGCAGTGCAGTGGCTATTCACAGGCGTGATCCCACTACTGATCAGCACGGGAGTTTTGACCTGCTCCTTTTCCAACCTGGGCCGATTCACCCCTCCTTAGGCAACCTGGTGGTCCCCCACTCCCGGGAGGTCACCATATTGATGCCAGATTAGTGTGGACACCTGATTGGCATAGTGCACTACAGCCCAGAACTCCTGGGCTCAAGCGATCCTCCCATCTCAGCCTCCCGAGTAGCTGGGACTACAGGCACGCGCCGCTGCAGCACGGCAGGATTTCATTCTTATTGATTTCTCAGTTACACATCTTTCAACAAGCTTTGGCATGTAGAATGAATGACGAATAACAAGTGTCATTCACCAAGCACCTAGAATCTGTGGGGCACAGTGCTAAGCCATTGTATATGTTATTTCTTTCAACTTGAACAAAACGCAAGTATGTTTATATACTGAAAAGTACATACAACATAAATGTAAAGCTCAGTGAACTATCACAAAGTGAAGCTTCGTATCCCTTCCTTCCAAGTCCCTTCCCCTACCTCAGAAATTCACAAGGCGCCTCCCCCAAGCAAGACCCTCCTGTCCCCTCAAAGATAGGCACTATCCTAACTTGCAACATTCCAGACTAATTTTCTCTGTTTTTAAAATATGCTTATTTTAAAAATTTTTTTATAGAGATGGGGTCTCACTATGTTGTCCATGCTGGTCTTGAACTCCTGGACTCAAGCAATCCTCTTGCCTTGGTTTCCCAAAGTGTTTGTGAAATTTATATAAATGGAATAATATAATATATATTGTATTTTTAGAAAGCACTTCAGCAACTTTGCAAAGAGGGTATTATTGCATTATTGGTCCCATTTTTATCTTTCTTTTTCTTCCCACGAGATGGAGTCTTGCTCTGTTGCTCAGGTTGGAGTGCAGTGGTGTGATCTTGGCTCACTGCAACCTTCGCTTCCTGGGTTCAAGCCATTCTCCTGCCTCAGCCTCCTGTGTAGCTGGGATTAACAGGTGCGTGCCACCAAACCCAGCTAATTTTTGTATTTTTAGTAGAGATGGGATTTCACCAGGTTGGCCAGGCTGGTCTTGAACTCCTGACCTCAAGTGATCTGTCCGCCACGGCCTCCCAAAGTGCTGGGATTACAGGCATGAGCCACAGTAGCCTGCCTTCATTCCCCTCCCTTCCCCCCCTTCTCCTCCCCTTCCTCTCCTTCCTTCCCTTCCTTCCCTTCCCTTCTCTTCCCTTCCCCTCCCTCCCTCCCTCCCTCCCTTCCTTCCTTCCTCCCTTTCTTTTTGAGACAGGGTCTGACTCTGTCACCCAGGCTAGAGTGCAGTGGCGCTATCACAGCTCACGGCAGCTGCCACCATGACTGGCTAAATGTTTTTAAATTTTATTTTTAGTAGAGACAGGGGTCTCACTATGTTGCCCAGGCTAGTCTTGAACCCCTGAGTTCAAGTAATCCTCCTGCTTCAGCCTCCAAAAGTGCTGGGATTACAGACATGAGCCATTGCACTTGGCAGATTGGTCCCATTTCCTAGAGGACGAAAATGATGTACAGGTATTGATCGACTGACAACCTATGCAACTTACGACCATTCGACTTTACGACCACAATCGCTAGCCACGACTGCTCTGCGTCTGGCAGCGCAAACGTTGCCCAGCTGGGCGTAGGACAGTGCGGACCAGCTTCCGGCAGCACTACCATCTCCGCGTGCATATAGCCTACTCAACTTACGACCAAATCGTGTTACGACCGGTCTGTCGGAACCAATTGTGGTTGTAAGTCAAGCACTAGTTGTACAGAATAAAGGATCTGTCCAAGGTTACATAGCTTCTAATAAATTACTAAAGTAGGATTCCACCCAGGCCTATCTAATGGCAAATTGTTTTCCTTCTCTGCACGTTTGCCAAGATCAGAACCAGTGACTTGCAGAGTCCCTTTACAAGGGCTCTGTTTCCTCTCACTCTCTGCCGTAGCTCAGATTTCCATGCGTGCTTAGCTGTGTCTTTCTCACTTGGCTTGAGGTAGTGTGATGAGGGGACATGGGGTGTCTTCTTTGTCTTCCGATCATTTCTTGATTTCCTTCTGATCTATGTTCAGTTGGATTCCATTCCACAGCCTGGCCACAAAAAGTCCTGTTCTCTTTCATAGTTTGAATGTATTGAAGGTTGGTGATTATAACACACAAGGCTGGGAACATTTCTGTTCTTTCCTCCAAGTTTTTGGTTGTATGGGGTACATCCTGGAGCTTTTTTTTTCTTTTTTTTTTTTTTTTTTTAGACGGAGTTTGGCTCTTGTTAACCAGGCTGGAGTGCAATGGCGCGATCTCGGCTCACCGCAACCTCCGCCTCCTGGGTTCAGGCAATTCTCCTGCCTCAGCCTCCTGAGTAGCTGGGATTACAGGCACGCGCCACCAGGCCCAGCTGATTTTTTTTTTTTTTTGTATTTTTAGTAGAGATGGGGTTTCACCATGTTGACCAGGATGGTCTTGATCTCTTGACCTCATGATCCACCCGTCTCGGCCTCCCAAAGTGCTGGGATTACAGGCGTGAGCCACTGCGCCCGGCCCCTTCCTGGAGCTTTTAAAATATCCTCAGAAATAGGCACAATCAGAGAGCCAGATGGTACTTGAATGACTAAAGCTTGGCATATACTGTTCAAACACACGGTCCTATTGTGTTAATGGTCTCATTAATCTTCTAATTAAACTATATCTTCCAAACCCATTTGTTAAAGTTTACAGATGGGTGCAGCGGGAACTGGTTTGAGAGGGACCTGTAATCTCTGCTCTTTGGAAGGCTAAGGCGGGCAGATCCCCTGAGGTCAGGAGTTCCAGACCAGGTTGGCTAACGTGGTGAAACCCCATCTCTCTTAAAAATACAAAAAATTAGCTGGGCATGGTGGCATGCACCTGTAATCCCAGCTACTCGAGAGGCTGAGGCAGGAGAATCACTTGAATCCGGGAGGCAGAGGTTGCAGTGAGCTGAGATCAGGCCATTGCACTCCAGCCTGGGTGACACAGCAAGACTCTGTCTCAAAAAATAAAAAAATAAAATAAAATAATTTATTATTAATAAAATAAAATTTACAACTGCCTACTCCTGTATAATTGTATGTAGATCATTAAGAACATTTTGCACATTTATATATGCATATGTATAAAAGCTCACCAATTTGGAAGTATATTTTATTTTTAAAAATAATATGTATAATAAAAGTGAGAAGAGCAGATTTGAACAGGTGTGAAAGAATACAAAAGGAATGAAACAGGTCAAATGAAACCGGGGAGTTAAAGAAAGTGAGGTAGACTTGGAGAGGAAAGTTTACACATTTTTCCTTTTAGATTCTCCACAGTTTGCAAATATATAGACCTATAGGATGCTGTTTCCCAAGGCCTAGGATTTACTCACTACTGTGCTGGAATGTACCCCTTTCTCTAATTCTATATAATTAGACAAATCTCATCCTCCCCACACCTCGCTGTTCATGAAAGCCAAAGCCAGCTCCATTCAGTGGCTGAACAGTAGCTGGGACTACAGACAGGGCCACCATTCTCGGCTAATCGTTTTGTATTTCTTGTAAAGGCAGGGTTTCACCATGTTGCCCAGGCTGGTCTTGAACTCCTGAGCTCAAGTGTCCTGCCCACCTCAGCCTTCCAAAATGCTGCAGTTACAGGCATGAGCCAATGCAGCTGGTCCCGGACTTCTTGTATGATGCAAACTGAGGGGCACTGAGGCTTTCCTGCCCAAAAATATCTCCCTACCAACGTAACATTCAAGTGTTTTTGTCACTAGGGTTCCTTATGAAAATGTTAATGATACCTGAGCAGAACTGCACATTAACTCAGAATTTTTTCATGAAATGCAATGTGTATAAACAAATAGATATAATATTAGTATTAATTATCATATTTCTTAGACTTAGAAAAGCGATATATACTATACAGATGAAGTATTGAGAAATTGTTAGGACTTGAAATAAACTAAATCCAAACTTTTTTTTTTTTTTTTTAAAGATGGGATTTCACCATGATGGCCAGGCTGGTCTTGAACTCCTGACCTCAGGTGATCCACCCACCTCGGCCTCTCAAAGTGCTAGGATTACAGGCATGAGCCACCATGCCTGGCCACTTTTTTTTTTTTTTTTTTGAGACAGAGTCTCACTGTTGCCCAGGCTGGAGTGCGCACAATCTTAGCTCACTGCAACCTCCACCATCCAGTTTCAAGCAATTCTCCTGCCTCAGCCTCCTGAGTAGCTGAGATTACAGGCATCCACAACCATACCCAGCTAATTTTTGGATTTTTGGTGGAGACAGGATTTCACCATGTTGGCCAGGCTGATCTCAAACTCCTGACCTTGTGATCCACCCACCTCAGCCTCCCAAAGTGCTGGGATTACAGGCTTGAGCCACCTTGCCTGGTGATCCATAAATTTTTAATCAATAGTTTCCATGACGAATAAGTTTTTCACAGGTATTAAATGATAAAGAACTTCAACAAATAGCCAAAAGTTGGTTGAGGAATCTTCAAGATTTTGAGATAACATATGTAGTAGAGGTAAAATGGTAGTTTAATGAATACAGAACTCTGCAGCAAGAGTGCAGGAGAGAACTATCTGTAATAAGCAAAATATCTTTTAAGGGGTAGAAAGTATAAGATCTTCAGGGCTGAGGTGGGCTGGGGCCATAGTGATAGATAAACTAATTTATACAACAAATGGACAGTAATTGTGGTTGCATTGGTAGGAAGGACTTAGACAAATAGAGGTAAGCTTGAGAAGAGGGAACTGGTTTGAGAGGGACCCAGCATCTGGTGGGAGCCTAAGTGGGGCTAGAGTGGAATATGGCTAAAGGTTGTCTCAACTTTTCAATTATCTATAATGATATTGTTATATTTTGTATTATGTCAGGGAATTCTTATTCAAACTGTCATGTTAGTTGTGGGTGTATGATTGCTGATACAGTAGAGTTATCAATAAAAATTTGACTTGCTAATTATATCCATTGTTATCTGGTTTAATTTCATTTAGTATCAGTTAGTGATTGTGTATGGCTGCTAATGACAGGGATTCAAACACTCAATAAGCTGGCTCAACAAATTGCTTTATTTTTCTCAAGTGATGAGAAGTCTGGAGGGAGGTGGCCCAGGGCTGGATGGAGGCTTTGCCATGTGGTGGATGCTTGGCATCTTTCCATCTTTCTTCTCAGGCATCCTGAGCATGTTCTTGTGACCTCCTGACCTCAAGATGGCAAATGCACTTCTAGCATGGCCTCTGTGCTCCTGCAAGAGAAGGATGTGAAGGGCCTAAGGGGACCTATCAGCCGAGCACAATGTGCCCCTTTTTAAGGGCCTTTCCCAGACATGCCATCCAGCAATTTCTACTGATAACTCATTGGACAGAACTCTGTCCAATGGTAACTGCAGGGAACTTGGAAAATGTGTGTGTGTTTGGTCAAGTCCAAGTGTATTGAATTAAGCCCAGGCCTCTCTGAACTAAGTTGGAGATCCTTTAGTAAAGGAGGGGGAGAAATGATATTGGTGTAGGCATCTAGTAGTGACTTCTAGAAACCAATGGCCCATCTGGTACAGGGCTTCATCTTGGTATATGACATCCCCTGATGAGACGTCATGGCTGGCCTCTAATATGCTATCCTGCAATGAACCAGTCATGGTCATGAAAACATCATTTCATTACAGACTCACATGGATCTTCCTAGACACTTCTTCTGGTAATAAAGATATTTTCAATTTACTATATAAGATTCTTTCTATGGTTATTTAATAAGTTAGTGAGATTTTAAAATGCGTTAAAATTGCTTCAGATCCATCACTGTCATGAATGCTGTTAGGAAATATTTGCCAGAAGCCAAACATTTGAACAGCTTTAACCATGGCATCAGAAAAACTACAATTACATTCAGGAAAGAGCTGCTTGATGTGTGACATTAAAATGCTGTTCCCCAGGCAACTGAGAGGGAGATACATTCAATAACAACAGAGCTTCCATGAATTGCTGAGATCTTACAGAATTTGCAACACTTTTTATTTATTTTTCATTGACAGTTAAATTACAACTTGAAAGCATCAGCTGACTAGAAAACACATCCTCTGCTCTGGATAAACTAGGCCTCCTCCCACAATAACTACCACCTAATTGATAGAGGAGCTTGGGAGAAGCCGGGAGCAGCGGAAATGTGCAGATGAGACATACAGCTCTGCCATTGGACACTGTTGTGTTGGAGGTAATGCTCTGCAGATATATATTGATCCATGTCTACAGCGCCCTTTCCTCAGATGATAGAGCCCTACCCCAGTGTTCTCATCATACAGAAGTTTGAAAACCTCCTTTTTAAACTTGCTGGGCGTGGTGGCTCATGCCTGTAATCCCAGCACTTTGGGAGGCTGAGGCGGGTGAGTCATAAGGTCAGGAGTTCAAGTCCAGCCTGGCCAACATGGTGAAACCCCGTCTCTTCTAAAAATAGAAAAAATTAGCTGGGTATGGTGGCACGTGCCTGTAAACCCAGCTACTTGGAAGGCTGAGGCAGGAGAATTGCTTGAACCAGGACCCAGAGGCAGAGGTTGCAGTGACATAAGATTGTGTCACTGCACTCCAGCTTGGGCCACAGAGCGAGACTCCATTTAAAAAAAAAAAAAAAGAAAGAAAAGAAAACCTTGTTGAATGGTGTCATTTCACAATGCCTAGTTGGGAATTCAGTGTATGTAAATTGTATTCAGTGAAATGCATCTTTTGAGGTATAATTTCATGGTTCCATTGTCAGGTATTGTACTAAGTACATTAAAAAAATATTGGCCCAGTACAGTGGCTCACTCCTGTAATCCCAGCATTTTGGAAGGCCAACGCAGAAGAATCTCTTGAGGGCTGGTTTGAGAGACCAGCTTAGGCAGCAAAGTGAGATCCCCCCATCTCTAAAAACTAAACAAACAAAACCCCTAAGTTCAAGTTGGTGGAGTTTAGGTGCGAGAATTTGAGAGAGCAACAGTATTGGATGGTGGCTCACTTCTGTAGTCCCAGTTATTGGGGAGGCTGAGCTAGGAGGATTGTTTGACCCAGGAGTTCCAGGCTGCAGTGAGGCATGATCATGCCACTGCACTCCAGCCTGGGCAACAGAGCGAGACCCTTTCTTATAAATACATACATACATACCAAACGTAGTATTTACAATACAGTTTTACCTCAGTTAATACAATCTATTGCTGAAAATCTTGAAATAAACCATATTCTATTGACTTAAATTATAATTTCAAAAAAAATTTATATTCCCATTAGCCAAGGAACAAAAATATTTTATTTCAACTTCTGATTAATTATCAGTTAATGATAAGAAACAGCACTTTAAGCTGGACATGGTGGCACAAGCCTGTGATCCCATCTACTCAGCAGTCTGAGGTGGAAGGATCACTTCTTTTTTATTTTTATTTCTTTTAGTGGGGGATAGGGTCTTGCTCTGTTGCCCAGGCTGGAGTGCAGGGGTGCAGTTTCGGTACATTGCAACCACCACCTCCCCAGTTCAAGGGATTTTCCTGCCTCAGCCTCCCCAGTAGCTAGAATTACAGGCCTACGCCATAACATCCGACTAATTTTTGTATTTTTAGTAGAGGCGGGGTTTCACCATGTTGGCCAGGCTAGTTTTGAACTCCTGGCTTCAAGTGATCCGCCCACCTCAGCCTCCCAAAGTTCTGGGATTACAGGCATGAGCCACTGCGCCCAACCGAGGATCTCTTGAGCCCAGGAATTCAAGACCAGCCTAAGCAACAAAACGAGACTCCATCGCTCTCACAAAAAAAAAAAAAAAAAAAAAAGGGAAATAACACTTCAAGTTTCCTGTCTATACTTAGATTCCCTTAAGTAAATCAGCACCAAATACTTATTTTTTTTTCCCAAGGGATCTGCCTTATTTTTATTTTTGGGATCTGCCTTTTCTAATTAAAAAAAATTTTTTTTCCACTGGTTATAGCAGCAATAGGACCTAGGGGACCTTGCTAGAAATAAAATATTGCTTTTGTATATAGACATTTTTGCCACTAATAATGGCCAATACTTCTTTTTCAAATTGTATGTGTCTAATACTTTTGCTGTCTCAAACTCTCACAATGAGCCTATGACAAAGACTCTATAATTCTAATACTCATGTTACAGAGGAGGAATCAGGCTTAAAGAAGTTAAGAAACTTGCCCATTGACAACAAAGATAATTGATGGAGCCAGGCCATGAACCCAGACAGTGTGACACTGAAAGCTGTTTCTTTACCACCATGTGACGGGCTATTAGGGTTTTTCCAAATTTTTCCTTTTGTTGCTTCTACTTTTGGTTTCATTTCTAAGAAATCTAATTGCCTAATCCAAGGTCATGAAGATTTATGCCTATATTTTTTTCCACAAGTTTAATAACTTTACCTCTTATGTTTCGATTTTCTTTTGTTTTGTTTTTTAGAGATACAATCTCGCTATGCTTCTAGGCTGGCCCCAAACTCCTGACTTCAAGACTTCTCCATCCTTTGCCTCCAGCATAGCTGGGACTACAGGTGCCTGTTACTGTGCTTGCCCAGTGAGTTGATTTTTGTATGTGTTGTGAGATAGAGGTATATTCTATGTCCTTGTACTTTAACCAAGATATCTGCGCTGGATGTGCTCATAGGCATGTCCCAACTCTCCATTACTTTCACCTGTTTAAAACAGTTTTAAGTCGTTAGCCAATCGGGTTTTAGTTTGGATTGTGAGGTCTGGCTCCAACCAACGGAGATCAGACACAGCAGTGAGGACAACCCCAAATGCATAGGGATAAATTTGTGTGTTTTCCTTTGTTCATTGTATGCTCCTGGCATGATGGCTAGGGAGGGTACCCTTCCTGCAGTCTAGGAAGTAAAAATTGCGTTGGGGAAAGATCCTTTGTCTCAGTGCTAATTTTTCTTTGCAGCACCAAGCATCTGTTTCCAACACTTTTGTATGTAGATATCCAGTCATCCTAGTACCATTTCTTTAAAAGATTATTCTTTTCCCATTGTATTGTCCTGGCATCCTTGTCAAAAATCAATGAAACATAAATGTAAGGATTTATTTCTTGGAGAGAAATATGCTTGTATGATATCTTTGATTACATTCCCTCACATTCATTGAGTTATCTACCTCAGGAACCCTAATTATCCTCACACTGGATCATCTTTATCTTCTCTAATAGCTTTCATCATTGTCCTTTGTTCTGTGTTCACTCTCATGCCTTTCCTTATGTCAGTAATTACATTTTCAACAGTGTCTACTTTGTACATGGTTCTTTCTAATTAATTCTATAATAATAATGGTCCTCAATTTATTTTGTTGATCCACAGCTCCCCTTTCAATTCTATTATTTTGGCTTTTGTCTTATTAAATTCATGTTTTTATTTTTATTTTTTTTTTAGACAGAGTCTTACTCTATTGCCCAGGCTGCTTGCTGGAGTGCAGTGGTGTGATCTCAGCTCACTGCAACCTCTGCCTCCCAAGTTCAAGGGATTCTTCTGCCTCAGCCTCCCAAGTAGCTAAGATTACTCGTGCCCACCACCATGCTGGCTAATTTTTGTATTTTTAGTAGAGACGGGGTTTCACCATGTTGGCCAGGCTGGTCTGGAACTCCTGACCTCATGTAATCTTCCTGCCTCAGCCTCCCAAAGTCCTGGGATTACAGGCATGAGCCACTGCATCTGGTCTGAATTTATGCTTTTATTGAGTTATTCTCTGTCAAATACTTGTGAGGACTTTTCTTCTGTTCCATGAGCTTTGCTTTCTTCTTAGTTGCATTATTTGCCTTTACGTGTCCTATGCAATATGATCTTCCCCCTTGGTTTTCTTTTGTTTTGTTTGGCTGGTGTATGTTTGCATGGCTGCCATGCTGTTTCTCTGCCCCCTGCCCATGTTTGGGTGGCTGTTTCCTGACATTGTGTATTTCTGGTATTGTTGAGACATCTTCAGGTTTTCCATGATCACAGAAGCCCATTTGTTTTCCTGACTCTGCTGCAGTCTGGAGCTTGAGAAGTTGTGTTGCATCCCCTTCTTCTGAGGGACTGTGGAGGTAGGGACAGAGTTCAGCTGAGGTTGGTAGGGACAGAGTTCAGCTGCGCCGAAGTGCACGCTCTATTAGCATCCCTCTCAGCATCTGCCTGTTCTTCTGAGATGCTATTGCAGATTCTCTACCAGGGACACATGTTTGTTTAGGGTATGCCTACCCATCCTTTATGGATACCTTTAGGCTTTGGATGGCTTATTATACTCAGTATGAGGCTCTTGAACCTTCTCTGTCATCTCAGAGAATCAGCTTAGTGTTCATATTCTTCCATTTTCTCTCCAAAAGTTATTCCATTCCTCCTCAGCAGAAGAGAAGAAAGTTAAGAGCCCCCATTCAGTTTGCTTCTCCCTATGTTTGGTGAATTTAGTGAGACATCTCAAGATTCTCCTACAGCCCTGCTTCTGGGAGGTTGGGGTGGGGTAAGTATATTTTTTTTTTCTTGAGGCAGAGTCTCCCGCTGTTGCTCAGGCTAGAGTGCAGTGGCACGATCTTTGCTCACTGCAACCTCTGCCTCCCAGGTTCAAGTGATTCTCTTACCTCAGCCTCCTAAGTAGCTGGGACTACAGGTGCCTACCATCATGCCTCAGTAATTTTTGTATTTTTAAGTAGAGATGGGGTTTTCCCACATTGGCCAGGCTAGTCTTAAACTACTGATGTCAAATGATTTGGGAGGCCTGCCTTGGCCTCTCAAAGTGTGGGATTACAGGCTTGAGCCACCATGCCCAGCCAACTTTTCTTTGTACTTTTCTACCTTGATCCAAAATCTCCTCCAAAGTTTGAATTTCAAGTATAGAGCCTCCATCAAGTTCACTTAAGTTTGCTTTTTTCGAATTACTATTGCCAAATACCCAATGTTAGTTCGTCCATTACTGTTGGTGTTTGGAAAAACTGAAACTGTGGTTTTCTTCTTTGTCACACCATAACAACCATCAACACAGAAGACTTTGTGACCAAATGGGTGGGGGTTTTCTCCCACACACCAAGCAGGAGACACTAGCTAGGTGTCCTCTTATTCAATTCTGATGCTGCCTACCTAGAGATAGCCATAGATCCCACAAATTGAAGACTCGGTCCCCAACACTGGCCCCTCTTTTCCACCAGTCATAAGTCTGGGCCTCTGGAACTTTTGACTGGCTGGTTTCAAGTTGGGGTTTCCATAACCCCATCTTTGGGTTCGATTAATTTGCTAGAGTGACTCAAAGAACTCAGGGAAACACTTATGTTTACCAGTTTATTATGAAGGATACTACAAAAGATATACATGAAAAGATGCATAGGGTGAGATATGGGGTAAGAGGTACAGAGTTTCCATACCCTCCCTGGGCATACCACCCTCCAGGAACCTCCACATATTCAGCTGTCTAAAAGCTCCCTGAGCCCTGTCCTCTGGACCTTTTATGGAGAGTTCATTGTGTAGGCATGATTGGAGCATGGACAGCCGTGTCAAAGTGTGACTGACCTCTCTGTGCAGCTGTCCTTCTTCCAGGGTATGAGGCAGGATGCTGTTTGGAATGAGGGTTTATGATCCATAATCAGAAAGGCAAGGGATGATGAGAGCTCTGCCTTTGGTGGGTGGAAGGAGAGCAGAAGGTGAGTGAGAGAAAAAGAGAGAGAGATTGATTCTGTTTTCTGAGGCCTGCTTCTGAAGCCTAAAGTACTCCAACATTATAACAAAGGACTGTGAGTTATGAACAAGGTACCATGGCTGAAAACCTATATCATATCACACTTGGCAAGCAACTCTTTGTACATTTCTGTAGGCCTACAGTGTTCAGTCTCTGACATGTTGTGTCTCCCTCATCTGCCTCTTTGTTCTGCTACTGTCCTAGAAATGAGAGAATTTTTAAAAATTCCTTGATTTTTTGGTAGGAAGAAACTCCCAGAGTGGGTCCAAGCTGAAAATGAATCCCTTACTGGGTAAAAAACATGGATGTGGTTACAATCCCTGGCTGAAAATGCTCCCAAGTGATACTGCTGAACGATTTTATGCTAATAAATTTGATGGGACACACTCCCATTTTTTTTTTTTTTTTTTGAGACGGAGTTTCACTCTTGTTACCCAGGCTGGAGTGCAATGGCGCGATCTCGGCTCACCGCAACCTCCGCCTCCCGGGTTCAGGCAATTCTCCTGCCTCAGCCTCCTGAGTCGCTGGGATTACAGGCACACGCCACCATGCCCAGCTAATTTTTTGTATTTTTAGTAGAGACGGGGTTTCACCATGTTGACCAGGATGGTCTCGATCTCTTGACCTCGTGATCCACCCGCCTCGGCCTCCCACAGTGCTGGGATTACAGGCTTGAGCCACCGCGCCCAGCCAACACACTCCCCTTTTAGCTTATTCCTCTTTTTTCTCCCATTGCTACTTATAACCATCCTTGTCAACTATCTACATTTCACTATTAAATTCTTCACACAATGTTGGTGATTTCAAAGTTTTCTTTCTTTCTGGTTTTTTTTTTTTTTTTTTAGAGAACTTGTAATTAAATTTCAAAGTTTTCTTATATTATTTTTGGGCATTTGGCTGAAAGGCACAGCCTCTATTTTATAAGTTAGCATGTATCCATAGGCCCTGTCCTGCGACAAAAGTGTAGGTGCCTCAGTGGCAATATGTATAAGAAAATGTTAACTTTTAGGGTAAAAATTAGAAATTGTCATTGGGGAATACGATATTAGTTAATGTTTACACGTTTTTAAAGGAAGGCAAAAGATTGCCACTAAAATAAATTCTTACTGAAAGCATCTCCATCTAATCTCTCCATTTTTTTTTTTTTTTTTTTTGAGACGGAGTTTCGCTCTTGTTACCCAGGCTGGAGTGCAATGGCGCGAGCTCGGCTCACCGCAACCTCCGCCTCCTGGGTTCAGGCAATTCTCCTGCCTCAGCCTCCTGAGTAGCTGGGATTACAGGCACGCACCACCATGCCCAGCTAATTTTTTGTATTTTTTTTTAGTAGAGACGGGGTTTCACCATGTTGACCAGGATGGTCTCGATCTGTTGACCTCGTGATCCACCCGCCTCGGCCTCCCAAAGTGCTGGGATTACAGGCTTGAGCCACCGCGCCCGGCCCTAATCTCTCCATTTTTAAAGAAACTCTCTTGGGCCATGCATGGTGGCTCACACCTGTGATCCGAGCACTTTGGAGGCCAAGGCGGGTGGATCACCTGAAGTCGGGAGTTCAAGACCAGCCTGACCAACGTGGTGAAACCCCGTTTTTTTTTTTAAATTTATTTATATTTATTTTTTAAAAAAGACGGGGTTTCACCACGTTGGTCAGGCTTGTCATGAACTCCCGACCTCAGATGATCCACCCACCTTGGCCTCCAAAGTGCTCGGATCACAGGTGTGAGCCACCACGCCCGGCCCCGTCTTTTTTTTATTAAAAAAGTAAATAATTTTTAAAATTAGAAAAAAAAAGAAGAAGAAAAAAAAAGAAACTCTCTTGGTATCTTTGTTTTCATTTGTTAAATGCAAGGTCATCCTTTGAATGTTATCTTCAACTATGCTTGAAATAGCTTGAGACCCAGCAGATAATTCTAACCAGGAAGTATCAGCAGACAGTGGGCACTACAGTTAGGGGAAAAAAATGTTGCAGAACCCCACCCCGAAAAAAAACCCCTACAATAAAAAATTTTTACCAAAGAGGAGAATGACAAGGAGGCTTTCCAAAGGGTGTTCATATTCCATATTTAAAAACCCCACTGGGCTGGGTACAGTGGCTCAGGCCTATAATCCCAGCATTTTGGGAGGCGAAGATGAGTGGATCTCTTGAGCCCTGGAGTTCGAAACCAGCCTTGGCAACATGGTGAAACCCTATCTCTACCAAAAATAGAAAAATTAGCCAGTTTCATAACCCACTCTTAAATAAATAGATTAAAATTTAAAAATAAATAAACCCCACTGACATGAATATGCCTTCCATTTTAGACTAAAGGTGCCTACAAGGCTAGGAAGTGTCCATATTTCTTTCCTGAATATTTCCAACGGGCCTATGGCTGGAGCAGACATCCCATAAATACTAATTACTAATTATAATGACCAAGCTACATTGTTAGTATAGAATAATTCCATGGGCTTCCCTATTTGTTTGTCTTATCCTAAGCCTATTAATAACTGCTGCTATGTCAGAAAATCTATATTAGGCTGGGTGGCAGGGGCTCACACCTGTAATCCCAGCACTTTGGGAGGCCAAGGCAGGCAGATCACCTGCGATCAGGAGTTCAAGACCAGCCTGACCAACATGGCAAAACCCCACCTCTCCTAAAAACGGAAAACATTAGCTGGGCATGGTGTCGGGTGCCTGTAATCCTAGCTATTTGAGAGGCTGAGGCAGGAGAATCACTTGAACCCAGGAGGCGGAGGTTGCAGAGAGCCGAGATCGTGCCACTGCACTCCAACCTGTGCAACAAGAGTGGAACTCTGTCTCAGAAAAAAAAGGAAATCAACATTAGATACTCTGAAACAAATAAAATATTAATGGCCTGGCGAGGTGGCTCACACCCATAATCCTAGAACTTTGGGAGGATGAGGCAATTGAATCACCTGAGGCCAGGAGTTCATGACCAACCTGGCCAACATGGTGAAACCGCATCTCCACTAAAAATACAAAAATCAGTATGGTGTGGCATGTGCCTATGATCCTAACTACTCCGGAGGCTAAGGCAGGAGAATCGCTTGAACCCGGTAAGTAGGTGGAGGTTGCAGTGAGCCGAGACTGGACCACTGCACTCCAGCCTGGGCAACAGAGTGAGACTCCAACTCAAGAAAAAAAATTTTTCGTTACCTGTTTTCAAACTCACACTTGGCATTATGAGATAATCCCTCAAGAGAGTAAAAAGGTCCATTTTTTAATCTCAGAAAAAAGAGTTACAGCAGATGTCACTGGTTAAGAGTTCAGTTGGTGAATAGCATTTCACAACTTGTATCAACATCTGGGGAAAGGAGCTTTGCATGGAAACTGTAAAATAATTGAGCACCAAATCTGCACAAATTCGTTTCTAGAAAATGCGATGGGTCTTTTGTTTTTTTATGCGAGATTTGGCTCTTTTGCTCTGTCCATGCGATGGGTCTTAAGAGACGAGGTCTTGCTATGTTTTCCAGTCTGGTCTGGAACTCCTGGTCTCTAGCGATCCTCCCGCCTCGGTCTCCCCAGGCGCTGGGATTACAGGCATGAGCCACCGCCGCAAATGGCTTTTATGTGAAAGTTTTATCTTCGTTTGCAAATCAGTTTTTCCAGGATCAAAGTTCTAGCAGCTATAAATACTATCCTCCTAGATATAGGGACCCACATAAGGGCCACTTGATGAGACACTTGCCCCGACAGAGGTGCCACCTGGCCCCTAGGTGGCAGGTGCGTTTTTAACTAAACGCAAGGGTCTGAAGTCACATTATTCTCTTGCCTTGAAAGCGTTAAGAGTTGGTTCCTTATCGGTGGCTTAACTCGGTCTCTCCCTCGGCAAGGCACCTGTTTGCTGATCTTTCATAGGGTGAGGGGACCGGACTAGCGCCCTCTTGACCTGAAGAGGGGGCGACCGGGCGCCCAGACCGCGTCGCTACCACCGAGGTCTCAGCTACTGGACGCCTGCCTCTTTTCGGATTCGGCTTATTCCGCAACAAACGGAGGGGTCCCGCCGGTTCCTACGGGCCGGCGCCCTTTTCCTTCACTCCGAGCGCCTGCGAACCCCTCCGGGCCTGTACGAAGTCGAGACCCCTGCTGGGGGCCCCGGGGAAGGCGGGTGAGGGGCGGGGCGAGCGCCGTGACGCGAGGCGGCGGCGGCCAGTGGGAGCGCCCCGCGGCGCCGGCTGAGCCGCCGGGCCATAAAAAGGAGGCGCGGCCGGGCGCCCCGGCCTGTGGCTGCCGGCGGCTCGGAGCGTGACCTAGGCTGGTCGCGTACCTTCCTCAGGTGACTCCGGCCACAGCCCATTGTCCGCGGCTGCCGGCGGAGTTTAGTCGCAGACCTCGAAGCGCTCCAGGGTCCTTCCCGAGTGGCAGCGCCGGGTCCATGGAGAAGGGCCCTGCGCGGGCGCCGGCGGAGAAGCCGCGGGGCGCCAGGTGCAGCAATGGGTTCCCCGAGCGGGATCCAGCGCGGCCAGGGCCCAGCAGGCCGGCGGAGAAGCCCTCGCGGCCCGAGGCCAAGAGCGCGCAGCCCGCGGACGGCTGGAAGGGCGAGCGGCCCCGCAGCGAGGAGGATAACGAGCTGAACCTCCCCAACCTGGCGGCTGCCTACTCGTCTATCCTGAGCTCGCTGGGCGAGAACCCCCAGCGTCAAGGGCTCCTCAAGACTCCCTGGAGGGCGGCCACGGCCATGCAGTTCTTTACCAAGGGCTACCAGGAGACCATCTCAGGTCAGTGCGCCCGCGGGCTGCTCCAGCTAACAGGCGGCGGGGGCGGTGCTTGCGGGAAATGCGCGCCGGTTCCAGGAAGTTTCCGGAGTTGCCTCACTCTTGGCGCAGCGAGCCGGGCGCTGTCACCTCCGAACCCGCCCTAGCGCGTCCCCCTACCGAGTCCCTGCATGGGACACTGTGAGGGCGCCCTGGGTGACAGGGAGCTCTTCGCCCCGGGACTCGCTGCAGCCGCCTTCCAGGGGCCCTTTCAGCTCCCAGTGCTCAGCCCTTCTCGGGCACCTCCGGCGGGCGTGGACTGGAGCCCGGAGCCCTCGCTGGAGCGCCCAGCGCGGGATTCTCGGCGGCACCTGCGGTTCCAAACTTCCCCATGATAAGAATCACCTGGGCACTTGCTGAGGCGACGGCTTCCTGGGTAGTTTCTTATTGAGAGCCGGTTGTCGAGGGGTATATCTGGGTTGAAGCCTCGGCGCGATCCTTCCCCGCATCCTCGGGACCTGCACTCTCACTGATTGCCAGAGGACCGCAGTCTTAAGAGAGTTGTACTTTTCTTTTGTCCACCTCGAGTTTACTCCAGCTCAGGGCATTTACAAAATGAGGCACAATTCTGAGCGCGAGCTTCCCCGGCGTTTGAGGTGTGAGATTGCTTGGGCCAGTTTGCTGCCGAAACCTGTTTCCGCCCCCCACGCCAACCTCGCAAAAAGCAGTAAAGCTATTCCGGGGTTTCTGAGGGCTCGCTGGGTTCCGGGACTCTGTTGCATCTCCGTACTCTCCCATTCCAAAATAAAGCCGGGTTGACCCTGTGCTGTCAGCATCTGAGGCGTGTCGGCTTTCACCCAGAGGGTGGGGATGCAGTCAGCGTGGGTAGGATGCAGGGTGGGTGATGGAGGGTGGAAAATGGGGACTTTGCTGCCTGTTTACTGGAGAACCAATGTTGGTCTATATTTAAAACAAATAAAACGTCTGGCTTCTACAGCTGGGACCAAAGACATTATTTTCCAGTCTGCACATTGCGTGTATCTTGGTGACATTTATTTCTTTGGCCTAAGAAGCATTCTGCTATTCACTGTTTCTGAAAGTAAAACAGTAAGCTGGAAAGGCAAGCTCCGTGCCCCAGTTATTTCTCTGAAGGAGTATGAAGCGATTCCACCAAACAGACCCTGGGAAAAAGAAAGTTATTTTTGCCCAGTCTTCCACACCCTAAAGGAAGGGTGGGAAATCAGCATGTGTAAGGGGCGGTGCCCCAAAAGGAAGTGATGTTACACTCTAAAAGCAAGAATGACTTAAAATTCTGTGTCCAAGTTCACTTTTTTACCTCTCGGTTGCAAAAGGTTTTTTTTGTTTGTTTGTTTTTTTACCTCTCAATTGCAAAAGTTTGGTTTCAGAAGCGGTTTCAAAATGCAAAGACTGAAGAATAAACATTCAGTTTTCTGTGAATTCAGCTCTTTGGAGGTCTAGGGCTTTAAATTTGTGTGTGTGTGTGTGTGTGTGAGAGAGAGAGAGAGAACGCGCGCGCACGCGCGCTACTCCACAATGTAATGAAATACCTTCTTAAGCCTTGCACGTTTTGCTCCTTGCAGACACAGAAAGTAGTCTACTCCACAGCAGGAGTATTCACAGGACAGTGTTCTGTAATCTATCATGGATCTAATTACCCAGAGAGGGATTTCTGACCACGAGACAGGTCACAGAATTACCAAAAGTGACTCGCAGGTTTACTTGAGAAATGGTAAGCAGAATTATCTCAGGAGCAGAGCAAAGATTGATCTAAAGAAGGTTAATGACTGCAAAGAACACTTTATTCCACATTAGAACACTGTTTTGGTCAGCTGAGCTCGGTGGCTCACACCTGTAGTTCCGGGACTTTGGGAGGTCGAGGCGGGTGGATCACCTGAGGTCAGGAGTTCGAGACCAGCTTGGCCAACATGGCAAAACCCCCTCTCTACTAAAAATACAAAAAAAAAATTAGCTGTGCATGGTGGCAGGCACCTGTAATCCCAGCTACTTGGTAGAGTGAGGCAAGAAAATAACTTGAACCAGGGAGGCGGAGGTTGCAGTGAGCTGAGATCGCACCACTGCGCTCCAGCCTGAGCAACAGAGTGAAACTCCATCTCAAAAAAATTAAAAAAAAAAAAATAATAAAACTGTTCTGGTCAAGTGTTAACTTATTTAAAAAGTCCATGGATGTAGAGACAAAAAGCAGATCAGTATTTGTCAGGGGCAGGTGAGAAGTGGGGGAGGAGAATCGCTTCAACCCTGGAGGCACAGGTTACAGAGAGTCTAGATCGTGCCATTGCACTCCAGCCTGGGCAACACGAGAGAAACTCTGTCTCAGAAAAAAAGAAAATCGGCCGGGTATGGTGGCTCACACCTGTAATCCAAGCACTTTGGAGGCCAAGGCGGGTGGATCACCTGAGGTCGGGAGTTCAAGACCAGCCTGACCAACATGGTGAAACCCCGTCTATAAAAAAAAAAAAAAGAAAGGAAATCAACATTAGACACTCTGAAACAAATAAAATATTAATGGCCTGGCAAGGTGTTTAATGAATATGGAGCTTCCTTTTGGAGTCATGAAAATGTTCTGGAACTAGAGAGTGGTGATAGTTGCACAGCATTGTGAATGCCACTGGATTGTACACTTCAAGACGGCTAAAATGACAAATTTTATGTGTATTTTACCACAATTTAAAGACAGGCTTTGTGGCGCGCCTGCAGTCCCAGCTACTAGGGAGGCTGAGGCAGGAGGATAGTTATTGCCCAGGAGAACAGCCTGGGCAACATGGGGAGACCCTGTCTCAGAAATAAGTCCATGGAACATACCATTTAAGATTATTATTATTTTTTGAAATGAAGTCTTGCTCTGTTGCCCAGGCTGGAGTGTGGTGGTGTGATCTCGGCTCACTGCAACCCCCGCCTCTGGGTTCAAGCCATTCTCCTGCCTCGGAATAGCTGTTGAATAGCTGGGACCAGTGCCACAACACCTGGCTAATTTTTTGTATTTTTAGTAGTGGCGGGGTTTCCCCATGTTGACCAGGATGGTCTCGATCTCCTGACCTCGTGATCCGCCTGCTTCAGACTCCCAAAGTGCTGGGATTATAGGTGTGAGCCACCGCACCTGACCTATTATTACTATTTTTATCTTTTTGAGACAGGGTCTGGTTCTGCTGCCCAGGCTGGAGTGCAGTGGTGCGATCTGGGCTCACTGCAGTCTCAGCCTGCTGAACTCAAGTGATCCTACTGTCTCAGTCTCCTAAGTAGCTGGGACTACAGGCATATACCACCATGACCAGCTAATTTTTGTATTTTTTGTAGAGATGAGCTTTTGCCATGTTGCCCAACCTGGTCTTGAACTTCTGTGCACAAAGGATCTGCCTGCCTTGGCCTCCCAGAGTACTAGAATTACAGGTGTGAGCCACCATACCCAGCCCATTTAAGATTATTATAAGCCATTAATTGAATATAGTCATGCATTACATCATGATGTTTCATTCAGTGATGGGCCACAGGTATGAAGGTGGTTTATAAGATTACAGTGGAATTGAAAAATTCCCATTGTCTAGTGATGTCTTGGTGATCCTGACCTGTGTAGACGTAGACTAATGTGCTTATTTGTGTCTTAGTTTTTCCCACTTCTCTCCTCCATGTCTTAGTTTTTTGTTTTTTGAGATGGAGTCTCACTCTGTCACCCAGGCTGACGTGCAGTGGTGTGATCTTGGCTGACTGTAATCTCTGCCTCCCAGGTTCAACAATTATCCTGCCTCAGTCTCCTGAGTAGCTGGGATTGTGCACCACCACGCTCAGCTAATTTTTGTATTTTTAGTAGAGACAAGGTTTCACCATGTTGGCCCGGCTGATCTCAAACTCCTGACCTCAGGTGATCTGTCTGCCTTAGCCTCCCAAAGTGCTGAGATTACAGGCGTGAGCTACTGCGCCCAGCCCATGTCTTAGTTTTTAACAAAATTTAAAAATTAAGAAAATTAGGCCGGGCATGGTGGCTTATACCTGTAATCCAGTACCAGTACTTTGGGAGACCAAGGTGGATGGATTACTTGAGGTCAGGATTTAGGGACTAGCTTGGTCAACATGTTGAAACCCCGTCTCTACTAAATATATAAAAATTGTCTGGGCATAGTGGTGCACAACTGTAGTCATAGCTACTTGGGAGGCTGAGGAGGAGAATCACTTGAACCCAGAGGCGGAGGTTGCATTGAGCTGAGACTGCATCACTGCACTGCAGCCTGGGTGGCAGAGTGAGTCTCTGTCTCAAAAAATAAATAAATTAATAAAAATTAAGAAAATTCAAAATAGAAAAAGTTCTAGAACAAGCTTATAAAATATTTTTGCACAGCTCTACAATGCGTTTTTGTTTTAAGCTGTGTTACTACAAAAGAGAAAGTTTTAAATAAGCAAAGCTTTAAATAATTAAAATTATTGATGAAAGAAAATATTTTCTATGTTTAGTGTAGTCCAAGTGTATGGTGTTTATGAAGTTTACAGTAGTGTACAGTCATGTCCTAGGCCTTCACATTCACTTATCATGCATTCACTGACTCACCCAGAGCAACTTCCAGTCCTTCAGTCTCCTTTCATGGTAAGTGCCCTATACAAACATACCATCTTAAGTCTTTTATACTAAATTTTTACTGTACCTTTTCTATGTTTAGGTATCTTTCTAAAATGATTATTATTTGTATTTTAAGTATAGAGGCAGGGTCTCACTGTTTTGCCCAGGCTGGTCTCAAACTCCTGGGCTCAAGTGATCCTCTCTCAGCCTCCCAAAGTGATGGGATTACAGGCATGAGCCACCACACCTAGCTTAGATATCTTAAAATACACAAAAGCATTGTGTTATAGTTGCCAGCAGCATTTGGTACAGTAATATGCTGTATAGGTGTGTAGCCTCGAAACAATGGGCCATACCATGTAGCCTAGGTGTGCAGTATGCTATCCCATCTAGGTTTATGTAAGAGTAAGCACTCTTTTCTTTCAATGTTTGTGATATGAAACTGCATTTCTCAGGTGTTTCTCAGAATATATCCCCATTGGTAAGCAATGAATGACTGTACTTTGTAATTTTCTCTTTTTATTTTTCATTTATCCAGTCTAAAACATCCTGTTAGACTGTACTTTTTAATCGGTTAAAAGCTTTATGTTGATGGTCTTGGTTAATCTTCCAACTTTCAAGTAAACATTTCTTTTATCCCCATGACAAGGAAACTGAGGCAGAAAGGTTGACACAAGTAGTAGAACTGGTATTTGAATCCTAGAGAGTCTGACTGCAGAACTCTTAGCCACTTCCTTGTATTTCTACACAGAGAACTGAATCTGTACCTTACCTATGTATTTCAAACTGAGTTGGATCAACAGCATTAAGAAAAAGTAGAGTAGAATAGATAAGATCAGCCTATCAATGTAGTAAGGATAAATGTTTTGAGGAACTTCTGTGTAGGTTTTATAGGTATAACTTTTTATGTGTGCTCTGGCTCCAGATGTAAATGCGTATCTTACTGTGGGTGGTAGTCAAAAGTTTGAAAGGCTGTCCCTAGGGGATCCACTTAAGGAGTTAATTTCTTTGTATTTCTTTTTTTTTTCTTTTTTTTTTTTTTTTTTTGAGACAGAGTTTCACTCTTGTTACCCAGGCTGGAGTGCAATGGCGCGATCTCGGCTCACCGCAACCTCCGCCTCCTAGGTTCAGGCAATTCTCCTGCCTCAGCCTCCTGAGTAGCTGGGATTACAGGCACGCGCCACCATGCCCAGTTAATTTTTTGTATTTTTAGTAGAGACGGGGTTTCACCATTGACCAGGATGATCTCGATCTCTTGACCTCGTGATCCACCCGCCTCGGCCTCCCAAAGTGCTGGGATTACAGGCTTGAGCCACCGCGCCCGGCCTTATTTTTTTTTTCTTAAGAGATACATAATTAAAGAAAAGACAGAGTAGTGAGAACAAGAATGATGCTGAACTTAAAGATATGAACCTGAAATAGTGGTGGTCTGGGTCTTAGAGCAACCTGGATGGCAGGGAGAAGGACGGATACTGGTGGGAGATAGGAGTGAGTGGGAACCCACATCTTTAAGTCTATAAACAATTCTGCTCAATCCCATTTATTTCTTTAGAGAGCATGAGTCGGTGGCCACTATATATTGTTTTTGGATAGGAACATACATACTGCTCTGAAAGTCACTTTTCTGTGCTTGTAAACAAGATACAGGACTTTATATCTTTTATATATCTGTATTCTCTATATTAACTCCTGGTTAGTAATGTTGACTTCAGTGTTGTAAAATTTAAAATAAGTTGATATTTCACATTCTTCAAAATCCTTTTTTCGCCCTCAGTTCTTCTTGTGTGGATTGATGCAAATTCCTGGCATTCTGGGGAATTTGTTCGGTTTTCCGTACGTTGCAGCATCTCTCCATGACTGTTGCCTGTGTACATTTTCCCTGCTTTCCAGTGTGTCCATTACCATGGGAGAATCTGTGGTCACCTGTGACAGGGCTGTGTGCGGTTATACAAGTCTCCCAGTATTGTTCACTACAGACTGTAGCTCATGGGCTAGGAGGGAGGGCTAGAGGAGATGCTATTATCTCTCCCAGGAACTGGCTGTCCTTTGAGCCTAGCATCACAGGCTGATCCTTGGAGACCAGCTCATCTTGTTATATTTCTATCCCATTTCAGTTTGGCCACATCCTACTTCTCTTACATATTCAAGGTTTTATCTCGGTGAGTTCTCCTTTCTATGTAAGGTACCTTTTCTGTATTTCTACTATTCTTTTAGTCAGAACCTATGCTTAGTTTAATTGGAGAGTCTAGTATTCTCTGAGGGCCTTGATCTTCATGCCCCTGTAAATGACCCTTCCAGGTATAAATGGGAACAGCCTTTCAGACAGCATTATCTACCAAGGATTAAATGGATATGACTTGTTCCATCAGTTGTTTTCTTTGTGAGTTTATGGGAACATGCAAGAGTCTTGACTCTGTCACATTTCTGGTTAAAGTATGTTTTAGCTTGTCTGCCAAGACAGTTTTCATAAATCATGTTAACAGTTCAAAATGTTGGGAAGCATGTATATAACCCAGCGTGAGGAGATGGCATTGGAGGTGACTGACTGTTTGCCTGTCAGGGCTGAGGAAGCACAGACAGTGACAGTGAGTCATATCCCCACCTCAACCATTTTCACTGGAAGATTATGTCTATTCGCTAAAGATAATGGGAGGCAGTTAGATACTTTGCTTATACAAAAATGCATTTTAGACATCTCATACTGAAATGTGCTAGCAGTCACAAAAGCTTTTTCTTTTTGAATCATAAATCCTTCTGATTTATTAAGACTGCTGTGGTGAACTAAGAATTTTAACAACTTCTAAGGTGTGAAGGGGAACAAAAAGTTATTTACTGTTCTCTCTTATATCATGGGTGAAAGGTGAGTTTATGTTCCAAGTTTTAAAGTATATTATAGCAATGTTCATCTTATCATCAAGAGGTACTGTTTTAGATGTGTAGCTCACTCAAATTTTGATCCGTTAATAATTTTTGTGTTTGGTTTGTTAATGAACACTTATATAGGACTTAGTTTTGTTTGTTGCCAGAAAGAGCACTGTGAATAAAGAAGAAAAAAATAACAAGGCACTTGAAATATTCTATGATTAGAATTTTGGACATGTCTAAGTGGAATGAAACAGTTAAGAAGTTACTGAGAAAGAAGGAGAAAAAGCCAATCCTAATAGTTTATTTTAAAAATAGGTTATCTAAGGCTGGACGTGGTGGCTCAAGCCTGTAATCCCAGCTCTTTGGGAGGCCAAGATGGGCGGATCACCTGAGGTCGGGAGTTCGAAACCAGCCTGACTAATGTGGAGAAACCCCGTCTCTACTAAAAATACAAATTAGCTGAGTGTGATGGCGCATGCCTGTAATCCCAGGTACTCAGGAGGCTGAGGCAGGAGAATCGCTTGAACCCAGGAGGCGGAGGTTACGGTTAGTTGAGAGCGCACCATTTCATTCCAGCCTGGGCAACAAGAACGAAACTCCGTCTCAAAAAAAAGGATTATCTGTAAACAGTTTTTCTGACACCGGAGGAAAAATCAATATACATAACTTCACAATAACAGACAAAGCCATCAGATTGGTACCTATACTAGCTTCCCAGGGCTGCTATCACACACTACCACAAACTAGGTGACTTAAGGGACAGAAATAAACAGTTTCACAGTTCTAGAGACTAAAGCGAAAATCAAGAGGTCAGCAGAACCATACTCTTTCCAAACCTGTAGTGGGGGAGGCCATCCTTGCCTCTTCCTAGCTTCTGGTGGTGGCCATCAGTTGATGGTGCTCCTTGGTTTGCAGCTGCGCCAGTCCAGTGTCTGCCTCTGTCAGCGTGCACACTTTTGTTTTGTCTTATAACGATGTCTGTCGTATGAGGGAGGGTCCACTTTACTCCAGTATGCCTGTGTTAGTTTAGCTAATTACATCTGCAACAATCCTATTTCCAAATAAATTCACATGCTAAGATACCTGGGGTTTAGGACTTCAATATATCTTTTTTGGTGGTGGCACAATTCAACCTGTATTAGTCCTAAATACTTTTATTCAGAAAAATTACTAGGAATCTTAGTACAGTTTCATTTACCATCAAGTACCAGGCACTTCCCTGAATGCTGGGAATGCAGGATGAGCAAAACCAGGTATAGTTCCTGCCTTCATGGAACTTACAGCCTAGCAGATAGAATCACATGAAGTAGAAATGTATTGTAAGACTGAAGAATGTGATGATAAACGAAAACACAGCTTAGTGAGAGCGCTTGGCATAAGAACTTGCCCAGTGCTAGGAGATGGGAGCATGAATGGGTGAAGCAATGCTTACACCAGCTAATGTCTGAGTAAGAAATACTGCTGATTGCTGACTTTGTGCTAAACACCGAGTTTTTATATGTGTACCTCATTTGATCTACACAGTAGCATGATGGGGTAGACAATATCATTCCCGTTTTTTAGATGAGGAAACTGGGGCACAAAGAAAACTTTCCCAAGACCGTATCTTCAAAGTGGTGGAGCTGAGAGGATGATAGAATATGAGAATCATTGTAATCTCTGACATTCAATTTAATTTTAGTAATAATATTTTAGTAATTTATTTGAATCCTTTCTCCCCTCTTGCCCACCTATCCCCGCTTTTGTATTTTCTCTGCTGTTTGCTGTGTTCACCTTTAGAAACTCTTCTATGCCTGGGCATTCCCCACCTGACTCATTTGACAGTGATTTCTATATGAGGACTGTAATTCGAGTCTAGTATTTGGTTGAGCAGACTGCAGTGTTAAAACTTACCAGGAGAGGGCAACTGTCGAATCATTGGATCCCAGATGATGAATCCTGGATTATGTGAACAATTCTCAGTTCCAGGTTATGCCAACAAATATGTTTCCTATGGTTACAAATTTGCTAGAGTCTGTAGTAATTAGATCAGGGGATAATATGGATTGGGTTACGCAAAGAGTATCTGAACCAAGGTAAATCTGTTAAATTCAAGGCCCAGAGGACATTCACTTACTAGAATTTTAGTCTGTTGGAGCCCATTAGTAGCAGTATTTATTTATTGAGAGAGACAGACTTGCTGTATCATCCAGGCTGGAGTGCAGTGGCGCGATCTTGGCTCACTGAAACCTCCGCCTCCCAGGTTCAAGTGATTTTCCTGCCTCAGCCTTCTGAATAGCTGGGATTACAGGTACCCACCACCTAACCTGGCTAGTTTTTATATTTTTAGCAGAGACAGGGTTTCACCATGTTGCTCAGGCTGGTCTCAAACTCTAGACCTTAAGTGACTTGCCCGCATCGGCCTCCTAGAGTGCTGAGATTACAGGCATGAGCCACTGCATGCGGCTAGAAACGTACAATGTTTGTCCTTCATGTCTGGCTTATTTTACTTGGCAAAATGTCTTCAGGGTTCATTCACATTAAAAAACATTTTTTCTTTTTTTTTTTTTTGAGATGGAGTTTACTCTTCTATCCAGGCTGAAGTGAATTGGCACCGTCTTGGCTCACTGCAACCTCTGCCCTCTGGGTTCAAGCGATTTGCCTGCCTCAGCCTCCTGAGTAGCTGGGATGACAGGTGCCAATCACCACACTCCACTAATTTTTGTATTTTTAGTAGAGACGGGGTTTCACCATGTTGGCTAGGCTAGCCTTGAACTGCTGACCTCCTTGGCCTCCCCGAAGTGCTGGGATTACAGGCATGAGCCACCACACTTGTCCTACAATAACAACTGGCCGCCTTGCCTCCTAGCTTGTCCTGCTCTGATTCATTCATGCCAAAGTGATTTCTCGAAAATCGAGTAAGTTTTTTCCTTGCAAAAAATACTTCACCGATTTTCTGTTGTCTTTCCTCACCATTGCTGAGAGGTTTTGTTGCGTTGTAGCCTCTTGCTACATTTTTGGCATTTTTTTTCTTATCTTTCATCACATTTCCTCACACAGGCAGGTTAGCATTTTAGTTTAGTGTGTAGTTTAGTGCACAGTTAATCCTGAGAAACCACTCTGTCTCATTGTCTCACTGGGGTTGGAAACCCAGGCGAAGGTCCTGAGGTTTGTCCTTTTATAATGTTTGGCCTTTATTATCTGCCCTCCTCCTCTAATTTATCTTACTGTCCTTTTTATTTTTGGTTGGCAAGCGTGGGGAGGTGGCTGCCTACCTCTGTTTATCAACACCTGCTGCTTGTGAACAGGCAGCCAGGTTTAGGTTAGGAAACTGGCTGTGGCTGAGTTCCAGGTGAATTTTTCGAGGATCCTTTTTATTTTTGGTTGGCAAGCGTGGGAGGTGGCTGCCTACCTCTGTTTATCAACACCTGTTGCTTGTGAACAAGCAGCCAGGTTTAGGTTAGGAAACTGGCTGTGGCTGAGTTCCAGGTGAATTTTTCGAGGTCCAATTGGTCCAAATGTTTGTGACATGCAGTCCCAAGAGGCCATGACTCTTGCTGTGAAGTGTGATGTGTTTTATATATCACACATTCGTTTTTATTTGTGCTAAGTAGGAATCAGAGCTGAGTTCAACAGAGGCTCTTGGCAAACATCCCAAACAAGGAATCCCTCACTAAAATAGCTTAAAATATAATTATGCTGATGTGATCTATGCATTTGTGGTTTGGTGTTCATTAGCAGCAATGAAGGGCTATACAGGCCTGGACTTTGGATGAGAGGCTTTAGCTCAGTTGACTTTAAGGGAGTGTTGCAGTAGATTATACCCCTCTTACTGACCCCATAATCTTGTATGCCATGGAGGGCCCTGGAGGTGTGCCTCTCTGATGGCCCATTGCAAACAATCTGCCCTTAGGCTTCAAGGAATTTTGCTGACGGCCTCCAGCTGTTAGTGCTGTCAGGCTTTGCTTCCTTGGAGGCCATGCTTATCTCATGCTGCGGTGTCCTTAAATTTTGGTAACATCTCTTCTCTTTTACCCCTCCTCCACCACAGTAAACACAGCTTTTTGAGGGCTGAGGCCATTTACAAGTGAAGTAGTTTATAAAAAGGAGGTGTGCATCTTTCAGCTTCATATTGAGTGTGTTGGAAATTCTGTTCACTGATCTAATTCTAAATTTCCTTTGTGTTTCTTAAACTAGTTTACTATGTCAACAAAGATTTGTCCTGCTGTATGGGGAAGAACAACTAGCCTGGGCTAGTCATAGCATCCACATCCGTGCTAACTGGTTTATGAACTTAGGTAGGCAAGTCACTCGACCTTTGTGGGTCTGGTCTGAAGGGAGAGGCAGTAGGACTAGGAGTTGAATTTTCATGCCAAGGTCTCTGAGCATGGGTGTGTCTGTCAGAATTGTCATTGCTCACTCTATTGACTTCCAGCAGCTGACATGCAAGGCCCTAGCCAGCTCTTCAGCCTCCTTTCCTTGCTAGAGGTGCTGTTTTCCCTTGAAATGGTCAAGCCCTGCAAATAGTTTCTATAGTAACAGGTCTCTCTCTTTTTTCTTATGATGCAGATTTTTGAAAAGGTTTCTTATCTAAATGTTCTTGAGATCTGTGGTTTCCTTTGATTAGACAGAGCCTTTATTTAAAGACATCCCCCTCCCCCAAGGATATTGTTGCTTCTACCAAAAGACTAACCAGTTGTTAGTTTTAGTAGTGCTTGAAGTTTTAGTTTGTTAATAAAGCTTCATATAAACTAGAAAAGGAGTGGTTGGGTAGAATAATAATACCAAGAAAACTAATATTCACTCTTGCTATCATGTAGTTTTAAACTTTAATTTTTTATTATGTAAAACCTTCAAACGTAAAAGTAGCCAAAATTATATAATGGACACTATATACTTGCCACCTAGATTGAAAACTAACATTCTGCCATGTTAGCATAGTTTATTCTTTTACTGATAGTAAATCAGAGACACATATTTAGAGGTAAAATGCCACCCTAAAAGTTGTTTTTCATAATAATTTACACCATCCGTAGTAAAATTAACTTTTCATTCCTTCATATCATCTAATACCTAATATGTATTTACATTTCCCCAGGTGTCTCATGTGTCTTTTACTAATGATTTTTTCTACTGAGGACCCACTCAAGGTTCTTACATTTGCATTTGATGATCATGTTTTAATCAGGAATAGCGCCCACCACCCCAACCCCTGCCACTGCCTTATCAGAGAGGTCGGTTGTCTTGTAAGGTATTTCACCATTGTGATTTGTATGATTATTTTTTCTGGTTTTCGTTTAACTTCCCTATCTCCCATATTCTTCCTAACTGCAAGTCAGGTCTAAAGACCTCACTAAATTTGTGGAAAACATTTTTAGCAGGAATGCTGTGTACTTCATGCACTCTCACAACTGGGAGGCACTAAGTATTTGGATCTTGAAGATTTAAAGACTTGTAATTGGTTTTTAAAAACACTGTTTCACTGGTTTTCTAGGATAAACTTCTCTAGAGAAGTTCCTTTTTTAAAAAATGCTTTTTTTATTAGTTCAAAGATTTAATGGGATTTTCTTTTCCCCTGAAATTCTTCCAGTTTGATTTCAAAAGGTAAAGGTCAATGTAGCATTAAATTTCTGAATTTTTCCTCATATAAGCCAAATAAATAGTTGGTGAAACAGTATTTAGTGACCGATGTGCCCACCTTGGCTCTGGCAGTCTCTGGACATTAGACCACTCTTTGTGATCTGCTCTCCTGGCTGACAGGTTTGACCTTTTCCTCTCCTTCAACTCCTATGTTTATAACTGATTTTACTTTTCTTTTAAAAAATCAGATTTGCTGTCTTCTTTTGCTTCCATCAGCTCTGGGCCTTGTCTACCCTTAAACCAGCGTGAAATGGCAGGCTCTGGGCTGACTTCAACCTACGGTAACCCCTGACGCGTGTTTGTTGAAGGGGAGCTCTCCCCTTCAGTCCATACTTTTAGTAGGTTAAATTCAGCCCAAGAATTAGGCTCTGGTCTGGAGTCAGAAGATGGGTCAAAATCTAGCTCTCCCACCAGCTGGTTGGCTTTTCTTCAGCAGTCAGCTATTGTTTCCAAATGACAGTATCCATTTCCTCATCTGTAAAGCGGGGACAATAACTGGTTTTGATTAATGCAGAGTTGTGGTAAGGCTTGAAAGAAATCACAAACTAAATGTCAACTTAAATTTGAAAAATGCTGTTCAAGCAGGAACTCACATCCAGGAACCAAATGAGTGGAGCCCAGAAATCCAGATGTTTATGCCCAAGAAAAGCAGGATTTTATCCAGCACTTCTCCTGTGAGCTGGGACACCCAGAGATAGGAGGTGCTGCTACCTGGCTCCAAGACGTCCTGGAGTACACTGCTACTGCAGACAAGTACCACTAGGGTTTGATGGTGCTAGTAGCATTCCAGGAGCTGGCAGAGCCCAGGAAACAGGATGCCGATAGTCTTCCGCAGGTCCTCACTGGGCTGCTGTGTGGAATTGCTGCAAGCTTGCCTTGGTTTTTTAAAAAAATAGAGTCTCACTCTGTTGCCCAGGATGGAGTATAGTGGCACAGTGTTGGCTCATTGCAACTTCTGCCTTCTGGGTTCAAGTGATTCTTGTGCCTCAGTCTCCAGAGTAGCCAGGACTACAGCCACATTCCACCACACCCAGCTAATTTTTGTATTTTTGGTAGAGACAGGGTTTTTGCCATGTTGGCCAGGCTGGTCTTGAACTCCTGACCTCAGGTGATCCACCTGCCTTGGCCTCCCAAAGTACTGGGATTATAGGCGTGAGCCACCATGCCTGGTGCTGCAAGCTTTCTTCCTGGTGGCAGATGACATCATGGATTTGTCCCTCACTTGCGGGGGACAGATCTGCTTGTATCAGAAGCCAGGTGTAGGTTTGGATGCCATCAATGATGCTATGCTTCTGGAAGCGTATATCTATCACCTGTCGAAGCTCATTACCGGAACTTGATAGAGCACTTCCTGCAGAGTTCCTATTAGACTGAGATCAGGCAGACCCTGGACCTCAGCACAGCTCCCTAGGGCAATGTGGATCTTGACAGATTCACTGAAAAGAGGTGCAGATCTACTGTTAAGTATAAAACAGCTTTCTACTCATACCTTCCTGAAGCTGCAGCCATGTCTATGGCAAACTTCAATAGGGAGAAAGAGCGGGCCAGAGCAGGCCAATGACAGGAAGATCCTGCTGGAATTGAGAGTTCCTTCAGATTCAGGATGATTACCTTGACCTCTTTGGGGACCCCAGTGTCACCACCAGCAGAGTTTTTACTGACATCCAGGACAACAAATGACAACAAATGCAGCTGAGCGACAGTTCGTTGTCTGCAACGGGCCACTCCAGGACAGCATGAGATCCTGAAGGAGAATTAAAGGCAGAGGGAGACTGAGAGGGTTGCCCAGGTGGAGGCATTGTATGAGGAGCTGGATCTGCTGGCCATATTCTTGCAGTATGTGGAAGATGGTTACAGCCACCTTATGGGTCTCATCAAGCAGTGTGTTTCACCCCTGCCCCAGCCACCTTCCTGGGGCTTGTTTGCAAAATCTCCAAGCGGAAAGAGCGACCTAGAGACTGCAAGGGCAGAGAGAGGAGGCACTCAGTGAATTACTGTGTAACCTTAAAAAGAAAAAGAAAAATGCTCTGAGATAGAGGGGAATCTGGTTTCTGTTCCATGCATAGACCCCTGCTGGCTTTTTTCCTTTTGTTTCCTACTTCTATATTTTATCTTAATTGGTACTTTTCTTCCTTCTCCTTTCTAGGAACCTCTCCACCTTTCCTTCTACTCAACCTTTAGGCCTGGGTAAAATTTTAATCTTCAATAGAATCACATTGTTTTCTCTCAGCCTGCAAGTTTTCCTTTATGTGAACTATCAGAATATTTGTCATTCTCTAAATATTTTTACACCCAGCTTTCTTATTTCTGAAGATCTCGAATTGCTTGAGGTCATGGTTTGATAGATTTGTGTTCAGCTCAGAACTATGAAAACTTGATTGTGTTACCCGAGACACTGATTTCTAGTGAGTTAGCTGTAGGATGCAGCTGGTTTCTTGAGTGATATTTTTCTAGGAGGTGGGTACAGCTTTCTGACGTGAGGTCCTCACAAATTTCTAAAATTTGCTTCAGCAAAAAGTAAAGGCGGTGGGTCCTTTACGTGGGTCTTTCCTGCCCCACCGTCTTTAGGTAGAGTTGGCTGCAGTTTACTCCTTGTTTCTGCCGCCACCCCACCACTGCTCCATCCGGCTGTGCACAGGCCTCATGGTGTTCCACAGGAATGCCATGGTGATTGTAGTGAGGGTTATAGTGGGAAATTGCCCACTGTTTGGCCTTGCCACACAGCAAATTTGGGCCAGCAGTGGGTCTGTTTTTAACCCTCATGTACCCTCAGCCCTCAAGCCTGTATGCTGCCACCCCAGCCGGTCATCAGAATCACTTAGATTTTAAAGAGACTTATCCTGGATTCATCAATACACACAGTAAATCAGATTTTTGCTGGGTGGCTTGGGACGCTGTATTTTCCAAAGCTCCCTATGATTGGCTGTATTTGGGAACTCCTGTTCTGAAAGATGATCCCTTATCTATCTCTTCATCTGTCACTAATGGTGGTGGCGTGCGCACTCTGATGGTACTTATTTGGATGGGATTACAGATGGTTTCATAACATCCATCTGTATGAAATCTCATGGTATAAGTCAATGTAGGATGATAAGGGATGAGCCTATTAGAGGCTTTTGAAGCAAATGGATAGTTTAATCAGATTGGTGTGTTTTTCTCTTTAGAACTGCTGTGAACCAGACCTTGTTATCACCATCTGTTTTGTAAATTCCATTTTCGGTTTAACAGCTGGATTGTGAAAGATACACAAAATTATCCATTTAAAAAACTAAATTTGGCAAGTGTGTGTGTGTGTGTTTAAAAATGATTCCTTGAATACGCTGTTTTGATTCCTTAGATAGCTTTTAAGCCTCTAATTTTGGTCTACCAGAAATATTCAGAGTAGTAAACTGAGACCAGAAAGGAGAATTTTTTGGCTTGGATAACTTTGAGAGTTAATAATAAGGTACATGATTGGCAGCCTTCAGTTTTGTCCAGGAATAAATCTAAACAGTTTAAAACAGGTACTTTCCCCTTACCTCAGTACAGAGAGGCCCTGGCCACTGCCATGGACATCTCAAAAGCTGAGCAGTGGGACAGAAGGGGAACTTGTAATTTGGCATCAGTGTCCAACACCCCTGAGTTGTGCAAACCAGGACCCTGGGAGTCGTGTTGAGCTTCTCTTCTATCATCCTCTTAACTGAGGACACTGAAGCCCAGGTCACACAATCGGCACAAAGCTTGCACTAGAACTTGGGTCTCTGGACTCTTTGCATTCCTTGTGCTTTACCATTCTACATCTTGAACCACTGTGTATGTGGTTCCCCTAAGAGCCAGTAAAGTAATTGCATCTGGGTGGAGAGAGTATATGTGCTTTCACTTTCTCATTTCATTATTTCTACATCTTACCGATAAACTTCCATGAATATTACTGTTGTAATGAGGAGCAGTGAAAACTTGAACTCTTGCCAAGAAACGTAGTGTTCGTGACAAGGCTGGCTGAGAGGATGAGAATAGCTCACCAGTACTGGGTTGGCTGAAGGAAACATGCATGTCAGTACTATTTTGAGGGCAGCTGAGAACATCTATTTCAATAGCTTTGGCTATATTTTAATAGCTAAGAGCAACATATGAATTTGTCTTTGCCAAAGATGAAGGGAGTGAAAATTTCCAAAATAACCAAACTTTTACTTATATAGCCAAAGCTATTGAAATGCAATGCATTAGGTCTTTCCTGCTGACAAAACTACAGTTTATGAAATAAGTTTGTGGAGCATATCAAAGCTGTGCAGCAGCTCTGCGCACTCCAGCAGATGGTGTGACTGGTTGTCTAGTCGTCTTAGTTTCCGCCATTGTGTCAGTCTGTGGAATGTTTGGGTTCATGCTTATTTTGGCCAAGTTTTCCAAACTCTGTCTTGCTAAGCGCAAAAAGCTGTGAGTGTTGGAAGCTCTAACAAGAGGTATACTCATGATGAAAGTGAAAGCAGAGAGTGGGATTTTTTTTTTTTTTTTCTCTCTTTGAATTTGTTTTAACATTGCTCTTACTTGTAGGATAATTTTTTCAAACAGGCAGTAGAAAGCAAAACATCTTAATGCCATCTTCAGGGCAGAAGATTTTGAGTTGCAGGGTGTGATTTAGGGAGGGTTTTGAAGGAGTTTGCAGCTTCTTGCGTATTCCTCCTTGCCCTCCTCCCTTAGCCCCTCCATGCAAAGGTAACCTACTTTTTAATGGTGGTTTTTTTTTTTGTTTTTTTTTAACGGGAAAAAACAAAATGCCAGCCTGTGTTTGAACACCTTAATTTTAAAAACATTTTTATTAATGAAATGTCCCAAATATACAAGATGGTATGAAGAACCAGTTTAATCAGAATGCATCGGGTTTTAACAAATCTTAATATTAGTTTACGCTTCCTAGTTACTACTTCCTGATCCAGTTATCATCTCACTACAGAGGTAACGTGAGCCACTTTTATGTCTATTTTTATACTTTCATTTTCTCTGTATGTTTACAAACAACAGGTAACATTGTTTCCACTTAATTTTAATGGCTCATACTCCACATATCTTTCTGCCACATGCTTGTTACACTGAATATCCTTTTAAGGATTTAGAAATGCAGCCCAAATTTACTCACTTTCATTTCTGAGTTGTATTTTTTTTTTTTTTTTTTGGGTCCTTAACCTGCAATGGGTTTTCAATGGGGGTCATATTTTATTGTGAGTTTACCCATACTGGGTAATTACTCTTCGGATTCATACTTCTCTATTTTTGCTGTTACCCACAAGAGTGCGGTGACTTTTTTTTTTTTTTTTTTTTTGGACAGGCTATTGCTCTCTTGCCCAGGCTGGAATGCAGTGGTTTGATCTGGACTCACTGCAACCTTCACCTCCCAGGTTCAAGTGATTCTTGTGCCTCAGCCTCCCAGGCAGCTGAGACTACAGGTATATGCTACCACACTCAGCTAATTTTTGTATTTTTAGAAGAGATGGGTTTTCACTATGTTGGCCAGGCTGGTCTCAAACTCCTGGCCTCAATTGATCCAACTGCCTTGGCCTCCCAAAGTGCTGGGATTACAGGTGTGAACCACTGTGGCCAGCTGAAAATTCTTATGTTCCTTGGCTACATGAATTTCTCTGGGGTCCGTCCCTTCATTTAAAAATGTATTTTAAGGAATTGACTTGGTCCAGCGTTGCGGCTCACACCTATAATTCTAGCACTTTGGGAGCCTGAGGTAGGAGGATTTCTTGAGCCGAGAAGTTCAAGATCAGTCTGGGCAATATAATGAAACCTTGTCTCTACAAAAAATAAAAAAATTAGCTGGATGTGGTGGCACACACCTGTAGTCCCAGCTACTGGGGAGGCCAAGGTGGGAGGATTGCTTGTGTCTGGGAGATGGAGGCTGCAATGAGCTGGGATTGCACTGCTGCACTCCAGCCTAGGTGACAGAATAAGACCTTGTCTTGAAAAAGAGTGAATCATAAGTAAAGTCAAACATATTAATTGGATAAACATGGAGGATCTATGTGTAACTCCAGTGTTGTGCATGGCATTACAGGGAACTGCTTAGAAACTCCAAAGCCTTAAGATACAATGCTTAACCCAGCAGCTTATAGCCCAGTGTGTTTGGGGGACGTGAGCACAAATAATCATGGGAGTAGGCATGATGAAATACAGGCTGTATGTTGGTGGAGGCAGCTCTGATGTTAGATGGTACTACAAAGGTCTGGACCATTCTCCACCAAATCAGGATAGGCTTCTTTGTTAGACCTCGAGTTGATTTAATTCCAGGCAAAAGCAAAGAGGCGTGATGCCCTAGGCACTTCTCTCTGTCTTCTTTTAATTCTAAACCAGTAGGCAGACTCCATTAGCTCTTTTCTATTCTTTAGGATGGATGCATACTCAAATGTTCCAAGTCATCTTCCACTGTCTTTTAACGCTGTTCTTCCAGGAAGATGCATCCGGTGTAAATTCCAGCTTCCTCCGATAGCTGCAGTTGTTGGTGATGATCACCAGATATCCCGGACAGCATTAATTCCTACATCGTGCATTCAAAGGGAACTCCATTGGACGGAAATTTCCTTTGGAGGAAATCTTTCCCAGGGTTTCCTTTTACTTTTCCCTCACTTTCTCCCTAGCAGAAACAGGTTTGTTTGTCCTTAAATATATAACTATGTGTTTGAGGAGGCACATTTTGAAGAGATGAAAGGTTCTATGTAGTACCACAAAACAGGGAATAGTTCAAACCAGGGGCATTCTGATTCTTAGACCTGAAGCATCAGGATCTTCTGGGAACTTGTTAGTAATGCAAATTCTCACGTCTACCCAGACCACCTGAAACAGAAACCCTATGGGTGGGGCCTAGAGATTTGTGTCTTAACAGGCCCACTGGGGGAGTCTGGAAACCCCTGTTTCGAAGGATGCTTAAATAAGCACTTGGGGGCCAGGCACGGTGGCTCAAACCTGTAATCCCAGCACTTAGGGAGGCCAAGGCTCACAGATCTCTTGAGCTCAGAAGTTTGAGACCAGCTTGGGCTACATGAAGAAACCCCATCTCTGCAAAAAAATGCAAAAATTAGCCAGGCATGGTGGCTTGAGCCTGTAATCCCAGCTACTCAGGAGGCTGAGGTGGGAGGATCACCTGAGCCCAGGAGGTAGAGTTGCAGTGAGCTGAGATTGCACCACTGCGTTCCAGCCTGGGCAACAGAGGGAGACCCTGTTTCAAAAAAAAAAAAAAGCAAATAAGCACTGGGCTTGTATTGTGGGCCTGTCTTATTATACTTTCAGGAAAGAGTCCTGGCAGACTAAATACTTGAGGGATGTTACCCAGCAGTGTTATTTGTTGACACTGCTTAATTATGAATGACATTAGAAATGCATACCTGAAAACTGACATTGTGTTGTGGTGTTATAAACACACCTTTCACTTGCAGATGCTGCTTTGGTTTGTTTGTGGTTATGGCCAACAGTAGGAAACAGAGTGCCTTAAATCTCCGTTTCCAGGGTTACCTTCTTGCTGCTGATAACAGGCAGGAAATTAAAACTATATGATAGTGTACTGTTCCTACTATCTACAGATGGTAACTTTTAGATATGTTGGAGCAAAGCATAAGTAAATACAGCAGGGAAACTTTATTACTGAAGAAAATGGTTTGGCTAGGTCAAGCTTATAGTCTAGGTTCATTTTAATAAAATTGAATATAGGCAACATATTAGTGTTCCATTATCACAAGAAGCATTTAGCTGTATGAGGATCACTAAGTTCTCTCTCTCTCTCTGATTTAGTTTTATTTTGGTATGTAAAACATTTACATGATGCCAAGGTGAAAACTATATAACAAATTATATTCAAAGATGTTTCCCTTTCATCCATAACACTTCTGTCCTCTTCTGTTAGTACTTTATAGGTGATCATTTTTACTAGCTTTTAAATTGATCCTTCCACCATTTCTTTTTACAGATAAGCATATACATGTATGTATATGTTAATATCTCCTTCCACTTTCATTACACAAAAGGTTACATACTATACTACAATTTAAAAAATTATTATTACTACTGTGATTTTTAGAGACAGGGTCTTGTTCTCTTACCCGGCCTGGAATGCAGTGGTGCAGTCATAGCTCACTGGAGCCTGAAACTTCTATCCTGCATTCAAGGGCTCCTCCTGCTTCAGCCACCTGAATAGATAGGAGTATAGTAGGCACATGCCACCATGCAATACTTTAAATTTCTTTTTTTTTTTTTTTTTTTTTTTTTTGTAAAAACAGGGTCTGACTAGGTTGGCCAGTCTGGTCTTGAACTCCTGCTCTCTAGCAATCTTCTCACCTTGGCCTCCCAAAGTGCTAGGATTACAGATGCGAGCCACCTCACCCAGCCTAAAAATTATGTTTGAAGTTAGCTTTATTAAGGTGTAACTTACCTTCTATAGAATTTACCTACTTTATATGTACAATGCAAATTTTAACAAATATATACAGTTACATATAGCCACCCATACAGTGAAGATATGAACTGTTTCCATCACCCAAAAAAGTTTCTTCCTTTTTTTTTTTTTTTTTTTTTTTGCAGTGAAGTCCACTCTGCCACCTCTCTGGCACTGGTAAGCCACCTGTCTGCCTTCTGTCACTATAGTTTTGTCTTTTCTGGAACACAGGTAGTCTCCTCTGCCTATGGATGTCTTCTTTCACACTGTAGTGTGCTTTGGAGACTCAAACCATGTTATTGCATGTATCAGTAATTCATTCCATCTTATTGCTAGGTGTACTCGATTGTTTATACATTCCAGTTGATGGACATTGTTCTTTTGCTTTTTAGAAAACTTTTTTTTGGGCCGGGCACGGTGGCTCAAGCCTGTAATCCCAGCACTGTGGGAGGCCGAGGCGGGTGGATCACGAGGTCAAGAGATCGAGACCATCCTGGTCAACATGATGAAACCCCGTCTCTACTAAAAATACAAAAAAAAATTAGCTGGGCATGGTGGCATGTGCCTGTAATCCCAGCGACTCAGGAGGCTGGGGCAGGAGAATTGCCTGAACCCGGGAGGCGGAGGTTGCGGTGAGCCGAGATCGCGCCATTGCACTCCAGCCTGGGTAACAAGAGCGAAACTCCGTCTCAAAAAAAAAAAAAGAAAACTTTTTTTTGGGCCGGGAGTGGTGGCTTACACCTGTAATCCTAGCACTTTGGGAGGCTGAGTTGGTCGGATCACCTGAGGTGGGGAGTTTGAGACCAGCCTGACCAACATGGAGAAACCCCATCTCTATTAAAAATACAAAATTAGCCAGGTGTGGTGGTGCATGCCTGTAATCCCAGCTACTTGGGAGGCTGAGGCAGGAGAATCGCCTGAACCCGGGAGGTAGAGGTTGCGGTGAGCTGAGATTGTGCCATTGGACTCCAGCCTGGGCAACAAGAGCGAAACTCTGTCTCAAAAAAAAAAGAAAAACAAAAACTTTTTATTTTGAAACAATTTTAAACTGACTTACAGAATAATTACAAATATAATAGAGTTTTCATTTTCATACACCCTTTCCACACTTTCTCCTGATGTTTAACATCTCACGTGGCCATGGTACAATTATCAACATTTAATAAATGAAATTAATATTGCAGCCAGGCAGTGGTGCATGCCTGTAGTCCAAGCTACTTGGGAGGCCAAGTTGGGAGGGTGGCTTGAGCCCTAGAGTTTAAGACTACCCTGAGCAACATAGCAAGACTCCATCTCTAAAAAAAATAGTAATAACAACAGACTTTATTTTAAAAAGTAATACTGGTATAATACTATTATCTAAACTATAGACTTTATTCAGATTTTCCTTGTCATTTCTCTAGTCTCCTATAATCTGACAATTCCTTAGTCTTTCTGTGTCTTTCATGACTTTGATGCCTTATTTTATTTTTCTTTTAATTTTTAAACATTTAAAAAATGGAGACAGGATCTTGCTCTGTCACCGTGGTTGGAGTGGAGTGGTGCAATCATAACTCATTATAGCCTCAAACTCCTGGGCTTAAGTGATGTTCCTGCCTTAGCCTCCTGAGTAGCTATGACTACAGAAGTGTGCTGTCATGCCTGGCTAATTTTTTTTTTTTTTAATTTTTTGTAGAGATGGGATATTGCAGTGTTACCCAGGCTGGTCTGAGAATCAGAATCCTGGGCTCAAGTGATCCTCTTGCCTTGCCCTACCAAAGCACTGGGATTACAGGTGTGAGCCATTGTGCCTGGCCTGATGCTTTCTAAGAGTACTCGTTTAGGTATTTTGTGCCCTCAATTTGATGATTAGGCTGCAGTTATGGATTTTTGGGAAGAGTACCACAGAGGTGATGTGCTCTTCTCATTGTGCCTTATCAGGAGCTACCTGATGTCAGTATGTCCTGTTACTGGCAAAGTTAACCTTGATCCCTTGGTTAAGGTAGCCTCTGCCAGGTTTCTCCACTAAATTACTATTTTTCCTTTTCGGTACTCTGTTAAGGCAAATTATTGCTTTTTAAATTTTGATGTACCTCGATGTGCATGGGAGATACATAGCTTTGTAACTCCCTCAATCTTAATTGTAATAATAATAGTGATAACAATAACTAGCACTTGCTCCGCCTGCATAGTTCTAAACACATGTGCCCATTTAATCCTCATGACACCCTGTGAAGCAGGCACTTTATTTATGTTCATTTTATAGCCAAGAAGATTGAAGTACAGAGTACCTTGTCGAAGACCTAATAACTAGTAAGTGATGGAGCCGGATTTTTTTTTTTTTTTTTTTCCGATGGAGAGTGTAATGACATGATCTTGGCTCACTGCAGCCCTGGCCTCCCAGGTTCAAATGATTCTTCTGTCTCAGCTTCCTGAGTAGCTGGGACTACAGGTGTGCACTACCATGCCTGGCTTATTTTTGTATTTTCAGTAGAGATGGGGTTTCACCATGTTGGCCAGGCTGGTCTTGAACACCTAACCTTAGGTGATCCACACACCTTGACCTCCCAAAGTGCTGGGATTACAGGCATGAGCCACCGTGCCCGGCCTGGAGCCAGATCTTCACTTTGCCTGCCTAGAGGGCTGACTTTAACTTGGGCCATATGGTTGTCATCAGAGCTTAGGATGGAAACGCTCTGATTCTTTGCCAGAGAAAACAAATCCTTCCTATATTTGATGATTCTCTCTTGCTTTTTTCTTTAAGACATTTTTTTTTGGTTTGTTTTTCCTTCCAGGAATATTTCTTGTCTGACTAAAGATTTTAGTAAGCTATATGTGGCAATAATACCACATTAAAATCTTGGGGAGAAATCCAAGAAACTTTTGGAAACGTTTAGGATCTATTTTTGGTTTTCTTTCAGAAATATTACTGAAGGTGGGACAGAATATTCAGAATAGAAAAATGCTTTGGGAGAAGAAACACTCTCTTAATTAGTGACACTGAGTCTTTTTCTCCTGGGATCTTCTCAGCCACTTCTACCAGGGGTGTCTGTTTGTCTGTGTGTGTCTAACCCTGCCATGTTCACTCTTCTTGACCACATTAGTGACTTTTCTACGACACAGTCAAATGTATCTTTGAATAGCCTGACTTGGGGTGATAACTATGGTTTACATAATGACTCAGTCTCTGTGAGCCCCCTATTCTAGTAGCAGTGGAGCCGCAGAAGGTCAGGGAGTGTGGGTGGCATTTGTCCATCTTCCTGTGACTCACTTAGCCGCCTGCCATTCTGAGGGGAAAGAGCTGTAGGTGCAAAGCTCTAATGCATCCCTTTCATTCTCTAATTCTACTATGTATATTGCATATCCCCCAAATCCTTGAAATTACACAGCTAGGTGTCTTGATGTACCTAATCTGCTAAGCTGTCTATGTATCAGTGCAATTTTTTTCTCTCTATATATTTATTTTCCAAAAATGAGATCCTACTTTATTTCTTTGTAGCTGCTTTTCTTATTTGACAATATAGCTGAAGAAGTCCCATATCATAGGGCGTTTACCTACAATGTTGTTTGGGTACCAACCTATTATCAATACCTTGGCTATATTATGATTGGTGGGGATTGTGTCTTGTTTCCCTCTCTCCCTTTTCAGCATCCAGGACAGGATGTCCTTGCAGTCACAGAATGTTAGGGAGCTCAGAACTCTCTTAGGCATCATCTAATTAATCTTCCCCTTTGCAGATAGCATAGTTGAGGCTAAGTCAGTGCAATTTTTAAAAATAATTTTTTCAAAATATATATTGTATGTCTGGCCGGATGTGCCAGAGTCTATAGCTTAAGACACTGCTCATCTTCCAAAGCCTACCTAGAAAGGCATACACACACAAACTATAGGACTTATTTCCTTAGGAAGGCAACTGTTTAGGCTAAGTCTGATGCTAGCTTACAATATATAGAACACTTTACAAATGTAGAAAATTACTTGGGGAATTGATAATAGAGGTCAAGTTTACAAGTGTTTGTATCTGGCCTCGGAAGTCAGAGGGCTAAGGATTAGTTTTTTTCTCAGATATGGTTTTTTACATATTGATTATAAACAAAATATAAAGTAGAAGAAAATGTAAGGAAGAAAGTGAAAGTGGCTTATTTCTACTGCCAGAAATAGCTACTGTTTTATTTTGGTATAATTTTTCCTTTCCTCCCTCCCTTTTCCCTTCTCTTCCATACTGCAAATATGTTCATAATCTTGCATTAACACTGTAACACTGTATCAAAAAATTTTAAATGTAACTTCAAGAAAAAGACTTTGCTACTTTGATAAGGAAAAATGTCTAGTTTTAATTTGTATTCCCTTAATATTTTCGGGAGGATTAACATTTGTTTATGTTGACTGACTATTCATATTTATCCATAGTAGCTTTTCAATTGTACCTTTCTGTAAAACTGGAAATGTTACTAAAGCAAGCCTCTGATTTCAGATGTCCTAAATGATGCTATATTTGATGAAGATCATGACGAGATGGTGATAGTGAAGGACATAGACATGTTTTCCATGTGTGAGCATCATCTGGTTCCATTTGTTGGAAAGGTAAGGTTCTCTTTGTTGTTTGCCAGCGATTTTAAACATAATGAATTTTTTTCAGTCAGAATAATTATATTTAAAATTTTTAGCTGCCAATTCCTGATATCCCGTATCTATAATTAAACATACGTGGTTATTCTTTATTAACCTCACTAATAACTTGAAACTTAAAAAGCAAAAACCAAAGTAGCAGAAGGCCCTCAGGCCAAGCCTTTCATGTTAAATGCCATGTTAATAGGTTACAGTAATGAGGTTAAGGCTGGGTGTGGTGGCTCACGCCTGTAATCCTAGCACTTTGGGAGGCTGAGGCGAGTAGATCAACTGAGGTCAGGAGTTTGAGACCAGTCTGGCTAACGTGGTGATACCCCATCTCTACTAAAAATACAAA